>NC_142064.1:233617577-233939869 GCF_059756535.1 Pantherophis guttatus
CATTCTGGCCAGCTGGTATTCGTGTGCGCATGCTCATCAGAAACTGGAAGACCAGATGACCGGCATGCCGGAAAACAAAAGCTCAGATGCCCAGCATGCACATCCATGCCGGGGAGCTGCTTGCCCAGTTTCCGGCACTCCCCCCCATCGAGCGTGCACTCCTGTTTCAGCACTCATTGCTGAAAAGGTTCAGCTAATATATATCATTGAAGGTGAAATAAGCCTTAAAAAATTTTTTTGCCAAACGCTGCACTCCAAAATCAAGATACCTGTATGAAAGTTATTTCCAATGTAACTTGTTACATGCAACTAAAATTAAATGTTTATATGACTGCTCTAAACACATATATTTAATAATTTCCCCTTTAACACCTTTAAAAATTCAGCTTTTGGAGATAATAGAATAACAGAGTTGGAAGGGATCTTGGAGGTCTTCTAGTACAACCTCCTGCTCAGGCAGAAAACCCTATTCCATTGGTTTGCCCAATCTCTTTTTAAAAACTTACAGGGTTGGAGTATCAACAACTTCTGGAGGCAAGTTGTTCCACTGACTAATTGTTCTGACAGGAAATCCTTAGCTCCAGGTTGCTTCTCTCCTTGATAAGTTTCCATCCATTGCTTCTTTTCCTGCACAGATCTCCACTGACCAGACTCACAACTTTCAATGGCAACATGTGACCCAGAAACCTCACATTTTGCACTTCTGTTGTGACTCGCCCACTCTAAAATGGGCATCCCTACGTACCAAACAAACGAACAAACAAATAATAGACCTGCCCCATACAATAAATACAAAATCAAACAGCCACACTACCCATCCAAATTATTGGCCTATCCCATTAGTCATATTCCTTTTAAAAAGTTTTAATATATTGACCAAATTTAGCCACTGTGTCACATCATTGGTCTAATACACCTTGTAATGTAGTGTCCCACTACTGAGTTACTGTTCTCTTGAAACAACCATTCTGCAAATCAAAATAAATCAAAAGTGGATATGTGGCAGCACCACACTATACCTCATTCTGTGGGTCTGGGGTGGAGTCAGAGTTGGTTTCTAGCAGCTACACAGCCCATGCAGTTAGTTTTTTTTAAGTGGTTTACCATTGCCTTCTTGCTAAAGCAATAGGAACTAGTCATCCAAGGTAACTTGGCTGGTTTTTGGGTAGGGTTAGAACTCAGGTTTCCCTGTTTCTAATCCAGCATTTTAACCACCAGATCAAATTGAGTCTTGCTGTCTATGCCATGGACAATTATTATCATTTATATTGCTCTACTGTGCCCTGTACTATTACATTTTGAAAAGCAACATATTTCCCACCATGTTTTAGAAAAGTAGATACTTAAGGAATACAACTTTCTTGTTTCTAAAAGTGGTTATCAACTATTTAAGCACACAGCTTTGGCAATCATTTCAGTGGTATTCTTCTAGGAGACTCTGCTTAGAATAATAGTCATAATAACACACCTGCTTAGTAGCATTTATGTAAAATAAGCCTTGTTGATTGGGAACAGCACTATTCCTTATCAGCTGTAGTGTGAAAGCAGCTTTGATTATAGAAATAATCTCATTCACAACATATACACATACTTCACAGCTGCTACTGTCCTTAAAAAACCTACAGCAATCTTTGAACACGACAGAAGTCGATACCAATTGTAAAAAGCAAAAAGTGTTTCAACTTTTTTTAAAAGAAAAGTTAAATAAGTTGTATCCATGATGAGCGACAAAAGTTTGCAGATAAAATATACCGGCTAAAAATGATACAAGCAAAGTTACAGTGAAGGCAGCATTTGAAATTATTCCAAGCATGAGATAGATTATTCTATCTATCAATCATTCCAAGTGAGACAAAACAGATTTTTCGCAATGTAACATGTGTTTTAAAACAGTCCAGTTTGTTTCACAGAAGGGCCACCAAATCTGGGCTACAATTAAATAAAAATATATATTTGCTGCCATTTTTGTTATGGTCCAGATTTTTACAGGTCAGAGTTGTATCTGTAAAATCCATTTATTTAATTTTTAAATTGCTGCAATCGTGCAACTGTTGTTCAAGTTATATGTATATCTATATTAATAGTTAAGAGTACATAGTTTTCACTTCTTTTTTTTCAAAAAGGGGACAATGAATCCAATGTATTTTTGGATTATGATTTGAAAGAATATAATGTATATAAACTGCACATTATGCCTAACTTAGTACAAATTACTTTGCCACAATTAGTATTTTAAAATGGTTTTAATACTGTAATATAGAGCCTACAACTGTCTCAGAAGTCTGATGGTTTAAAAAGGAATCCAAAAATAAATAAATAAAAAGAAAATACATTTTCATGATTCTGAAATGTCACGGTAGCATAATGATCATCGCAAATACTGAATTGCCAACCACAGTCCTGCATTCATTTACCGTAAGTGAAAATCAGTATGTAAGATGTTAACGCTCCCTGTTCATTATGCAAGCTGCACCCTCATCATTTGTTGTTTAGTGAGCAAGCTGCTTCGGTCTAGGATAAGTAATAAGCAACGTGCTGCATTATGTTGTTCCTGACACAAAAACCTAACCACCACCATTGGAAAGAGAGAATTTTAAATTCAGAAAACACAACACATGTTGGCATATAGTAAAAGTTGTTGGAGCATTTGCACTGAATACGCTGGTAGGGAAACATGCACGCCAGCTGTGCACAGACACCACACCACACAACCCATACAGTATGTGCCTTTATTCCTATTGCAAGTCTACTTTCAGCCACCACATGCCTACAAAAACCAACCTCACCCTCTTACTTTGCTGGAACATAGATGGTTTTTTTTGTGATTCTGTAAAATATAAACAAGTTTTATACTTCAAGGGAGAAAAATAATCATCTCTGGAGGAAGGCGGCAAACCCTCTCTGGATTTTTTCCTTCAACCACCCTTCCATTGTTACTCAGCTTCTCTTCTTTTATTATTATTCATTCTAATTAATGATAACACAACCAAAGGTGAGCCTGAAACACATCGCCTTGTCAAGTGGCTTGGCTTTTTTGCAAAAGTGATTAGGCTGCTATTTGGTACCTGGCAAAGTTAATATCTCTATCTGGAGTTGCCCGGATAAACTTGAAGTGGAAACTGGAGGCGAGGCAGAATCATACACAACGGGGCAGAGTTGTGTGTGTGTGTGTGTGTGTGTTTCTTCCCTGCTACATCATCCCCACCACCGTTTTACATAAAGGGCTGCGATTCTACCTACGATTGTCCTTTCTATCTATTTCTTAGCCAAAAAAAAAAGCAAAACCCAACATCAACAACAACAAACGTAATTGGCAGCAGTCTTTCAGCTTCTTCGGAATTCAGCACCTCTCTTCGCACAAACCGCACGGGCGACAAATTCCACCATCCTTTCTCGCCTTTACAAGCCGTTTCCACGCAGGTTTACACAGCCATAATTCCCAGTTCAGTAGCGGGGGCCGGTGAGCAAGTCGCCAGCCCAGTATCGGAACTCGAGCTTGCTTTATTCCAAAGCAGTTATTTAGAAATCAACCGTAATTCCTCTGAAGTAAGCGCGCGGCAGAGGTGGGTTTTTTTTTTTTTTAGCTTAAAAAAAAGACCAGCAAGGTGAACAATTGGCAACCAAAGGTTGGGGAAAGGGCACGTCGCTTTCGGGACGCAAGAAAAACACCCCCTCCCACCCCACTCCCCAGATAATTTGAAGTGTCTTTTAAGAGGGGAGCAGGTCAAAAGGTTGGCTCGGGTCCCCGTGTCACACACAAACTTAGGATATAGAATAGAGCCGGAAGGGACCTTGGAGGTCTTCTAGTCCACCCCCCGCCCCCGCTCAAGCAGGAGAACCTATACAAGCTCAGACAAGTGGCTGTCCAGTTTCTTCTTCTTAAAAAAAAAAAAAAAAAACCTCCACTGATGGAGCGCCCACGATTTCTGAAGGCAAACTTATCGATTCGTCGCCTCGACGGAAAGTATCGCAACACGTTTAGACTAAAATGAAGACCCGAGAATCCAAGAGGAATTGGGGGGACGATTCCGACGGCGCTGGGCAAAAGGGGAAGGAAGAAAGGAAGGAAGGAAGGAAGGGAGAGCCGAGCTTTGGGGTGCGCCCGTCGCGATGCAGAAACCGCCTGGGAATGAAGCATGCTTCTCTTCCACCTCGTCCCGTCCCGTCGGGGAAGGAAGACTTCTTCATAAAATATCCCCGCAAAGGGGCAAGCAGCGACTCCCAGGACTGGGGCGACTTTCTGGTTTCGCGCTCTTTTTCTTTGCCCCCCCCCCCCACTTTTCCTTGCTTGCTCCCCACCCACCCGAAACACGGCACTGCTGTCCGGACATGCAACCCACCAACCCAGGTCTTACCTGAAGCTGAGGCAACTGCCTTAGAAACTCCTCCGAGCGGGATGGAGGCAGGGATACACTGGATACTTGGCGAGCAAGGCTCGGCACCGCCGCCGCTGCTCTTCGGCTCCTCTTTTCTTTCTTTCCTTCCTTCCTTCCTTTTTCCTTTTATATATATCGAAAAATACGCGCAGGTATTCTTTTCTTTCTAAGCTCGAGTTTTCCCGCTACACGGAAACATAAAACCTGGAGAAGCGAGGAACGGCGAAGATGCTTGGGGGGGCAAAAAATAAATAAATAAATAAATAAATAAAAAAGGCTTTGCACGGTGGTCACTGAGCGACCCCACCCTCCCCAATCAAACGCCTCGCATGCCAGCGGGGCGGAGAAGGGTAGGAGAGAGCGAGAGAGAGGGGAAAAAAACCCCGAGAGTCAATTAAAAGAAGGGAAAAAGGAGAGAAGCAGCCTGCCCGCCAACTCTCCGAGCTGCTTCGGTGCTTAGCCCCGCCTCCCCAACCCTTCCGTCCCCCCCACCCTTTTTTTTATTATTATCTCTCTCTCTCTCTTTCTCCCCTCCCTCCCTTTCGCTGGCTCCGTCCTCACGCTGCAACACCGAGGAGGCGACGGGCGAAAAGAACCGCATCACAGGTTCTTTGGGGGCTGGGAGAGGAAAGGCGCGCGGGCGGTGGGGGGGGGGCAGATTGTTCTCGGGGCGTGGTTAGGAGAGGCGTCTGTCTTGCATGTGCCTTTAGGCAAAAGGCGCGCCGAGCCAACACGGCCGTGGATTTTGCAAAGGGGGGGGAGGAGGAATGAGGCGTGGGCTGCCCACGTGCCACAGCACGCGCCGGACTCGGTGTGGAGGGTGGGGTTGGGGGGAAACAGGGGTCCAACGCGGAGCCCTTCGTAACTCTCCCCCCCTCCCGGGGTCTGGAGGTCCTGCCTTCCTCTGGCACCTGTTGTACAGGTCCTCCGCCCAGCCCTCTCAGTCATCAGAAAACCTGGAGGCGAGGGGGGGTGTTTGAGTGGGGGGGACGACACCTTGCTCGCTGAATGACCGAAGAGGAACGGGAAAAGGAGCCTGCTGTTCCTCCTTGGTCTGCCAGCTACTTCCATTCAGGAGGCTCCCGCACTCCCTGCGGCTGCCCCTGAGGGAGCCGCCTGTTGATGCTCCCGCTTTTTCTAGGGGTGTATGTGGCGATGATTGCCTCCCTCGGATTAGTGGCAGTTAATGGCAAACTGTGGCTCCTATTGCCGTTATAGTAGTGCCACAGTGACCCGAGTGGGGGTACCGGAGTGGCGATCGATATGCATTTATTGGAGATGAGGGGGGGGGGTTGGGGGGGTAGTTAGAGTCCTTGCACAGGTAGGTTAGTGCCTTGATAATTCCACCCATGGTTCACAGACTTGGTGATTCCTTCTGCCCTGAATTAAAAGTAGAGTGTAAAATCTGAAACAGGTTTGCTGTCATTATTTCGGAGGCAAGGTGATCTGTTAGGCGTGACCAGAGAAGCATGTTGACAGATGGGTCAGTCTGCCTCTCCCTCTGATCACTGAGCAATCTTGTCTGCAGCTATTTCTCTCCAACTTTGTCTCCTCTCCTCATTCCATTGCCCTCATGTGTATCCCATCCTAACAAGGATGTGCAAAGCCCACCATTCTGGGAACATGGGAATGGCTTGGACAATTGAGGCACTTTATCAGTTAAATAAATTTAAAAAGTCTCAAAAACTATTTAATTTCCCTCTGGACAATGAAAAAGATGCTGCCAATGATTCAAACCGCTGGAAAACTCTTGCTGCCCAATGTGGTGTACACAGGACCTAATGATGATGATGATGATGATGAAAGAGATCCATAATACTGTATACCCCTAATTTCATAATGCAGTGGTTTCTGGAAAATAATTCTTTCAAACTGGCAACAGTTTCTGGTGTTCCAGACATAATGTACTTATTTTGGGGCCTGGATACCAACCTGCACTTCCCCAGAATGTTCCAACACCATTTTGTATTTTCCTATTGCTTGACTTTGTTCTGTATCAGCCTTCCTCTTACTGAGATCAATTATTATCTGATTTAGACAGGTTTATTCAAGAAAGAAAGGGAAGCATATTTGATATGGCATCATTTATCATCTCCTGGTTTTCCCTACTGTGATATCCAGAAACAAATAGAGGGTGTTGCACTGAGCTTTTGTTAAATAGTTGTCAGTTTCCCTGTTTTTATTCATTTTCATCATTTTTTCACAGACCTGATTACAACTACTAGTCACTTTCTGTTTTCCATCTCTATAAAGCTACTAGCCACACTGATTTGTGGGAGCTCACTGACCCTTATTTTGAACTATTTGTGCCCTGATATCTCCCTGCATGATTTTGGTTATGCAAGTTCAAATCAGAATTTGTTTGGTGCTGCTCAGGGTTGGTTTGTTTTTTAAAGACATACATATATGAGTCATCCCATATGTTTCTTTATTTCACATTATTTTTAATTTCTGAAATGCCAAAATAGGATGTGGGAGAAGGACTAGAGAAAACCAGGTGGATTCCCCAAATTGCAGAGCTGCACGAGGACATCACATGCCACAATGTCCCAATCAGTTTGCGCTTTCTTGCTGACTGATGACGTGTTGAAAGGAACAGCATGAAAGCCAAAGAGACAACTCAACACACAAATATGGACAATACGGTTCAGCAGAGCCCTTGAGCAGATTCTAATGTGGATAGTATACAGTATGCAGTTGTTTGCCGATAACCGAGCAATTTTCATTAAACTTCTCTTTTACTTGGATATCTTTCCACATTTTTAAGGCAAAGATTATTCAATAGTTTAAAAACAGGTAAAAATAGTGAACATAGTGTTGGAATTTTTTTATTCCTTACTAAGTTCATTCCAAGCCAAGATGAAAGAAGCAGGCAATTGCGTGAAATTAAGTTCTTTATTATTTACCAACAATGATAACAAACTGTTAGATGGGTGGGCCACACATCTGACCATTACCTTCTTTCTTTTTATTCATCCCTTCTATAGAATACCACTCAGTCACTCACTTTTCTTAGCATAATTTTATTTATGGTCCAGGGGTGAAATCCAGCAGGTTTTGACAGGTTCTGGAGCGGAAATTTTGAGCAGTTTGGAGAACCGGTAGCGGAAATTTTGATTAGTTCGGAGAACCGTCAAATACCATTCCCAGAGTGGGATGGGAATGGAGATTTTGTAATATCCTTCCCCCTGGAGTGGGATGGGAATGGAGATTTTGTAGTATCTTTCCCCTGCCACGCCCACCAAGCCACACCATGCCCACCAAGTCACGCCCACAGATCTGGTAGTAAAAAAAATTGGATTTCACCACTGATATGTCCCTTCCTTTCCTTTCCTTTCCTTTCCTTTTCTTCCTTCCTTCCTTCCTTCCTTTCTTCCCAAGACATCTAACTTTTATGAAAATATTTTTATCTAAAGAGAAGCTATCCTTGGACTAGACACCTTATCTCATTTTTCTGGATAAACTACTTCAAGTCCTACAAAAACTAAAAATCAAGAAGGCCAATACCTTAAAATGCAGCATAGTTTTAGTTTTAGAGTCTAAACAAAAATGTTTATTTATTTATTTATTATTACATTTGTTTGCGGCCCATCTTGCCATAATGAAATGTTCTAATACTATGTTCAATAAAATATTCTAATAATAGGAAGCTGCCTTTCTTTGTAGGGATTGAGTTAGAGAATTTTCACATAATCTGTAACTGAGTATTTTAATTGGAATACCAGAGAGAAAACTTACATTCTGAATCCACAGTTCATTTATATCTGTTCTCCAATTAAAGCTTGTGGATAAATCTAATTTAAGTGCAGCAAAATCATTATACTAATATATTATCACTATGAATGCTAGAACTTCAGAAGCATGAACAATGAAATTGAAATCTTTAGCACTTTGAAAGTTTTGCTTCTCATTTTTCTTGATCCCTTTGTATAAATTCTTTGCCCACTATCCAGTGAAAAATTAACTCCAAAGCCATTTTTTCTGCACTCTAAAAAAGTTCAAAAAGCCTTTATCATGTTTATCTAATCTCAATATTATATAACATTTATGTTGCTAAATGTCTAGCAATTATCCCATAACTTATTAGCTAGAAAATAAATGACTTGATGGTTATGGTCTACTTAGACCTGTAATAATTAAAAGGAATCTACTATGCAGTACTTCAAACAAAACTACCTCATATTTGTCTGCTATTTTTTAATAGGAAATTCTACTATGTAACATGGCATACAAATTAGTGTATCATGAAATACAATTCTCCTATTAAATATTTTATTTAATCATTTGAAATTATCCCCGTAAGATAAATAACTTTTAGTGATTTATCATGCATACCTCTTTTCAATAATGTATACAGATACTAAAACTGAATTTGTTTCTATGTGAGAATAAGCTGTCAGCCATGTTGGGTGTCACCAATGCAGTCTAATTTGAGAGGTCCTTGATGCTGTCTGAGCTTGCTTGTTTTCTTGCAGACATTTCATTACCCAATGTAGGTAACATCATCAGTGCTAGTCACTCTAGCACTGATGATGTTACCTAGTTTGGGTAATGAAATGTTTGCAAGAAAACAAGCAAGCTCAGAGAGCACCAAGGACCCCTCACGTCAACCCTGAGCTACAAATATTCTCCTTTATTAGCAGTCTAATTTACTTAGGAACTCAGTCTTACACAGTTTGCTAAGTCCAAATACTCTGGTAGCACAATGGTTAGAATGCAGTATTGCAGGCTAATTCTGCCGACTGCCAGCAGTTCAATTCTCACTGGCTCAAGGTTGTCAACCTAGATTTGCTATACCAGTCCCTGAAGGGGACCTGTGTACAGAGATCACATACATATTCTCTTTAAGGAACCCATGCAGAGCTCTAGAAATGACCTAATTGAATCTTCCAGAGATTCCTAAATTTGATTTTCCAAGATCTAGAGGAAAATTTAGAAAAACAGTGCTTCATTCTCCTATACTTTAGCATGAGAAAAACAGAAATGGTTGTAATTCAGCAGAACAGAATGAAAATTGCAGGTAAACTAGATTGTTATGCTAATATAAAGTATGCTGGACTTAAAAGAAATTGGTGCTTTTGAGGTTTTTGAATGAAGCTCCTTTAAAGCATGATACTGTTTTAACTATGCATATTGAGTACGAAGAAATTGCCATTGCTAATAAATGCTGAATGTGCCATATATCAGAGAAATCATAGCTTTTGTGCAAAGCATAGCTCCATAAAGAAAGATAATGCTCCTTACTAAATATAGTGGATTGTATTCTTGATTAAAACAGAAGTATAAAATATTTAATGACATAAAATATAATAGTTCATTCACTAGGCCATGTCAACTAGGTAATGCATTTCATAAAATATGGTTCTAAAAATCTTCTCAGGATAAAAGATTGGTGAAGAAATAGAACAAATTATCAACACGATTGGATGTGATCTGCCTGGAGTTACCTATGGGTGAATTTAATAAATAAAGCATCTTTGTATTGCTTTCCCTCCTGAAGAAAAATATTTTGTGTTGAGAGAGTGCATGTATATGAGAGTCTATCTGTACATGTTTGACACACAGAGAGACATGCATTTGAATTTGGTAGGGGAGCAGATGCCTGAGAATAGCATGAAGACTGAAGACAAACAAAAAAAAAATGATTAAACTTTACACTCTAGGATCAAATTATTATACCTTCAACGTATTATGAGAAGATTCAGCTGTCCTTGCCAGGAGCAAGGAAAACATGAAGTACCAGTTGGGGACCGTCCTTCCCAATGTTAAGAGTTGGAATTGAATTAATGGCACATAATCAATTAGTCAATCATATAGATGCATATACACAATTTTAAAACAGGGCAAATAAAAGCTTATTGCAAATATATCAACAAGCAGTCTTATCACTGAGTCAGTCATTTAGGTGGCCTTGGCAGCGAGTAAGAATCAGGTATCACAATATTACATGAGCTGTATCCCTTGAGCGCTTGTGCAATGCTTGGGTTGTGCTGTCGTAACACACATTTCAATAATAGACATCTATATATGGGACACGGTTACTCTACAAATGGTAAAACTAAGAGTCTCTCTCAAGACTCAGGATCTCTTCATCTTCATTCTCCAATATATTGTTATGGGCATTCAAGTGAACTGAATGGCCTAATCTTTTGCCACACTCGTGTAATAAGTCATTTCAGTCTCAAAAATTCAGCATTAAGAGAAAAACAGCTGCATCAAAAACATAACTTGTGAGCAAGAAAAGAAGGTGGGGGTGAGATAAACTGGCACACACCCAAGGAAGGAAGGAAGGACATTGGGATTACAAGTTTCAGGGAAAATTGCCTTTATTTCTGGGATCTCTACAAAATGTGTTTTTGCAGCAGCCATGTATAGCAAAATGCTCATCTGTATCTAGTGAATCTCCTGGGTTTGAGAAAATTAAGAAAAACACTTGCTACACTTAATTGTCTCCAGTGCTACTTTTTGGTGTTAGATGCCTCACTTTATGGTTTAATAAACTTCATGTTGATATAAGCTGAATGACAATTAGAATTAGTGCAAACTGGGTTTGTACTTAATGTGGTTCACAGGTTTACACTCCACGTGCTGGCACGCCATGGTTTCATTTCACATATCAGCACCTCCTTATTAGAAGAGCTTCTAGTGTTAAGAATAAATCAATGCCTTTCCCCCAACAACAAAGGGATCTTGCATCCTGACAACAGTACAGTCCCTTTTGGAAAGCAAGGGGAAAAAAATCAGTATGGAGAGTTCAAAAAGTAAAATGGATGGGCAATATTTATCTTCCCTCAGTGGCAGCGTGAATCTTTGCAGAACTCACAAAAAGCACTTCTGAAGGAAAAACACTTGGGTAATAGGCTTTCTATTATCTGAGGCAAGGATCATAGAATAATCTATTTCTTGCAATATGGATCTGATTTACTTTTCAAGGGTGGCAATTGTTCGGTTCATGTAAGTGCTGCTAGATATATTTACTGTATTTTTATAATATAAATGTAGGATTATTGAAAAGCAGACTTGAGAGATACTTTTCTTTCTGTAAGATGTGGGGCAAGACGCTTCTCGGGAATTATGCTTAAAACTGCTACAACACAAAGACAAAAGGAGTTCCATCAGTTAGAATGGAGGCTATTATTGACTTCACATTGGAGAAAACTAGAAAGAAGAAATGATGATCTGAATGGTCTTTAAAACAAGATACTTTCTAAAAGAAAAAGAAAAAAGCCATGAAGCATATCTTGGAGAATAAAATGAAAGCCACTGAATTGCTTAAAGATTCCTAATAGGACTTGAATTTTGATAGACCAAACTCATACAAATTTCATACCACCAGCAAATGATAGCATTATGACAGCTGGTAAGATTTTCTGACACAAATCTAAACATTCATAATAACTACAGTTCATCGGGATTTCTCTGAGGAAACCATAACTCTGCAAAGCAGAAAAGGCCAATATGAACTGTAGATAGAGCTATGCTTCCATTTTTCCTCAAGGGACGTTATGAAAATAGAACGAGCGTTTTCGTTCGGTTGGAAATTACCACTGCCTTAGTAACAATCTCAGACAGTGATCAATGAAACTGTTATGAAGAAAACTATCCTCCACCAGGATGTCAAGGAAAATATTGCAAAATGCTAGTCTACTTATTTGATGCAAGCTACACTCCAGCTGGCAGCAATTAAGAAAAAGAACACCAGCTAAGATTGGAAGAGTTGCTCTAAACCTGAGACAGAAATTCTGTGGAGAAGAGACAGCTTATATGGAAGAGAAAAAGCAAAAAAAAAAAAAAAAAAAGGCACTCTACTTGATTAAGTCTGATAAGTCGGGTGTCTGGAGAGAAAGGCAGAGGACCGGCTTATAGATATTGTTTCAAATTGGATAAAACAGAAGTGGAAAGAGAACGATGCATAATAAATTCAAATGCAATATTTTGAATTTATGTATGCACAAAAAAGCAGTATCAACACAGTATTTCGGAAAGTCATCCCAGCTAACAGAATAAGTCTTGAAAAATGCAGGTTGTGTGAAGAATCCCTAACAATCCCAAAGTATGATCTTTTGGAAAGTGGCCTTCCAATGGGTATTTCAGTTATTCAAATAATAATAATAATAATAATAATAATAATAATAGTAATAGTAATAGTAATAGTAATAATAATAATGCTGTATGTCCCTGGATGCCATAATATAACTTTGCAGACAAAGAAATGCTGACTTCCCCATTTTAAAAATCTAATTTCTCAATGCAACTATTTTTGTAGTTTTAAAGGAAGAATATAGATAGTACATGAGTTTAAAATGATTGGTGTTGTAAAAGTATAATTCCAACAATAATAAAGTGACGTACATAGCAAGTACTCTGACTATTCAAAACTACTGGGAAAATTAGAAAATGGCCAAGAATTGTGTTGCATGGTATATGAAAGTCTAGTGGGAGAAAGGACTGAGTTAGCAACATTCAGCCAAAATTATGCATTGCATATCCAAGAAACTATAATATTAAAGAAGATACATTTTAGAATTAACCAAGAACATTTCGGAATTGATGATGAGACAAAAAATCAGAGATATTTTTCTGTGTGAAAATTTCTGCAGATTCTGATTTGTTTTTTTCCCCTGCCTTTATTATTTTATAACTCAAGGTGGTGAACATACTTAATACCCCTTCCTCCTCCTTACACTTTGAAAGGTAAGAAACCTAGTGGTTGGGGAATGGCTGTGCTGCCACGCTTTTTAAGGATCCATCTCCCATTTCCAGGACTGTCCTCAAGGATCTTGCTACTTTCATGAGTAAAATCTTGTCCTGAAGGTTAGAAGATAAGGATTCTGCTGATGTATCACTTACTTTCTATTCCCTCAGGTCTACAAATTAACTGTAAACCACCCATCTCCCTCAGAAATGGGCTGTTGAAGTGTGATATATACATAAATCCGATTCAATAGTTGTCTTGCAGACTAGTTTCAGAGATGAAGATGAGATGAGACAGGCAGAATTTATGTGAGGTTTCAAGTCTTAAATTTTATCATATTTACCCTTTTGAAGATAATCTCTAAAGGAAATTATTTATGAAACTTTGTCTTGGATTGCTGAGAGGGAAGACAGAGTAAAAGAAATAGAAAGCTGTGCAAATTATTTAAACCCCTGAAAATAAACCTAGTTAAAGTACTATATCAGCATGCCTGAAAATTATACCACAATGTGTGGGCTTTGTGTGGACTCTGTTTGAAGATTGGAAGGTTGAGGCTAATCTTATCCCAAGACATGGAATTACCGGTAGTCAAAAAGTAAATAAAAACAAATCTGTCCATGGATTAAATCAAACTGATACTAATAATGCACATATTATAAAGCATGTTTCTGGTTTTGTAAACAGCAACATAATAAATGACAACTAAATTAGAGTTCTGCAAATAGCCTATCCATCCTACTGTGAAATAAGCAGGATGGAATATTTCAACAACTGACAAGGATTCCATAAAATTACTAAAATTATATGACATAATACGTTTGCAAGAACCTTGGATCCCAGAAAATCAATCTGATACCATTTATTTATCTCATTTCAGTTCATGGGACATTCCAACAAGAAAATTAAATTCTATGGGCCATTCTTCTGCTATCCTGTCAAATAGGAAATAGAATATGGAGGCAGTGTAAATAAATCTACACTGTAATCCCTCTTTCATTCAGTGAAATTTAAGATAACAAATAAGATTGACCTAATAATATAAAATGTTTATATGCCTCTCAGAGGTGCTAAATCTCAAAATCAGGACTGCTGGGCTACACTTGAAAATACCACTGATGGTCTAAAACAGAGGTGTCAAACTCAAGGCCTGGGAGCCAGAGCCGGCCCATGGAGTGCTTAGATCTGGCCCACGGAACTGCCCTGGAAACAACGAAGATGCCTCTGCTAGTGAAAATGGAGCTTGTGAGAGCCGCAGCTGAAAACTGAGCTCATGAGGGCCACAAAAGGGCCCTCCCGAGCTTTGTTTTTTGCTGGCAAAGGGTTGCAGGAGGCCATCGCAGGCAAAAATGGAGCTTGGGAGCCCATTGGCAGAGCGCTTAGGCTGCCACACACGCCCCCAACATGAGCAAAGTTGAGCTGGCCATGCCATCCTGGCCATGCCCACCCCGGCCCCCTGAGGTCAAACACAACCCTGATGCAACCCTTAATGAAATTGAGTTTGATACCCCTGGTCTAGAGGACATGTTCTCACTGGATACTTTCATCATAGTGGGTGGTTTTAGTGCAAGAATAGGAGGCAATAAGCACAAAATAGCAAAACAGTTGAAATCTGATATTGATGAACCTTCCCTTACTTTCCCTTATACTTTGAAGGGCTCTAAAATAAACCTAGCAATGCTTAAAGTTCTAAGATTATTGTACAAATGGAATTCTCAAAGTCTGAATGGCCCAGAGATTCTTCTGGTAATTTATATATGCATTGACAAATGGAAAAACAATAATTGACAAGCATGTATTCCCTCTGCCAAAATTAGAACATTTGAAAATATGAGGGATATTCCACAAAGCTGTACTGATCACCAACCTATCACATTCCAATGAACTGGTTTTGAAAAGAATGGAATGTTGACAATACTCATTGATCACATGGTTGCCCCAAAACTTTCAAGCCAAAATAAAGAATTAAATGGCCTGTTAATTTAGCTGAGGAAATTACTACTATACTTCACTTGTACCATCTGGTAGATATTTAACTTAAATTGATTAATGCTGATCCAACCTCTCCAGTTATCCTGAACCATTATCAACAAAGAGTTGTCTATTTCGAATCATAATTAGGGCATGGCACCTCTAAATTAAGTTCAATTCACCAACAACAGAGCCACTGATTTGATATGGAGCATATTGTATGGTTAGGAATTTGGCAAGGAGAGCAAAAGATAGTTATGCCCCATGGGTAATCATGGAACTGCTTAGGAAGAAAAGGGAATATAAACAGCAGCTGAAGCTCAAGAAGACATTATATCAAATGACTCTTTGGCACTCTCTTCTGACTATCAAAGATTCTAAAGACACAATATTATCCTGGAAACTGATAAATGTCAATTTGGGTGAAGATAAGAAGATTAGAAGCTAGAGTGACTCAAAGACAATGGAAGTGCCATTATACTAAATTGTTTACTCCCATCCCAGTCCATTTAATTCTCCAATTAAACTTTGGGCTATTCCCTGGCACCCGATCTTATTAAAAGAAATATGATATCTGATCCTGGCCTTGCCATCAGACAAAGTTCCTGGAGAAGACTATATCCCTGGTGATTTATTAAAAACCATTATTATCTGGTGGAAGACTATTTTGGCTAAATTGTTTAATAACATTAATTGCTGTGGTCAACTTCCCCAGGGTTAGAATGGAAGCACAGTGATTCCAACATTTAAAAAAATGGTGATTGTAGTTATCATCCATAAAACTATATCATATTTGTTTATTTATCCCATTTCTGCCCATCTCCCTCAAAGAGGGGCTCATCTAGCTAATAAATTAGAGGGTTCAGTGATCAATAACAATGTGCTTGCAGAGGAACAGACAGTGTTTAGAAACAGATATTCAAGAACTGATCATGGTTTTGTATAGGATCATCAGATAAGTAAGTACTGTATGTAAAACAAACCCATGGGAAATTTTATGTTGCCTTTGTGGATTTTCATACAGCTTTTGATTCTGTTGATAGATGAATTGAATTTGGATGGAAAGTTATTAATTTTTATCATGGCTTTATATATAAATACTCAAATCCAGGTTGGTACTAGTACAGCACTTGACAGATAATATCAAGACTTTCAAAGGAGTGAAACAAAGATGTGTGCTTGCATCTTTAATTTTTAATCTATTTATCAATTATAATTGTTCCAGCCCTGAGTGGAGAATTTTTTTCCCAGTAAAGGCAGGAAATAGAAACTTGTCCATATTACTTTATGTAGATGATATATTGCTTGTATCCCATTGTTGAAGTAGGATTGCAAAGGCAGTTAACAGTTTTGGATAGCTATTGCTCTTTAAATTGTTTAACTGTGAATTGGGGAATGTAATATAGAGCAAGTTACAGATAATTGGCATTCTCAGAATTAGCCTCCCCCCAAATTAAAACCGAGAAAGCTTTGGCAGGAATAATAACATTTTTGGCATATAAAATGGTGACAACAAATTCTTCCAATCCTAACTTTTGTAAAAAAAATCAAGTTCCTACCTTATTTTCCATATGCAGTAGAGTTATGGCAGTGGTAGGTTGCTACCAGTTCACCCCAGATTGGGCGAACTGGTAGCAGCGGCGATGGGAGGCTCCGCCCACCCACCCACCCGGAAGCTTCTGCGCATGCACAGAAGTGTCACGAGTACACACGAGTGAACCGGTAGCAAACTAAATTGAAACCCACTACTGAATTATGGGGAATTTCTATCCCTTATGATATGAAATTCTTTTAAAACAAGCTCCTCAAAATTGTTTTAGATGTACTCCTAAAGGTACTTCTATCCTCTTTCTCTACTCAGAAACTGATACATATCCAACCAAACCTAGAATAATTGTAATTACTGTATTGGGCTAGATTCCTCTCAGTACACAATCTCTGACTTGTCAATGGCTCCTTTTGGACCAAATGAATCTCTCCACTTCTTGCACCAGTTGATCAACATTTTTGACCAATTATATCCTTTTCTTTGGTTTTTCTCAGAATTTTTTAAAATTCAAATAATGCAAAGAATCATGGATTATTTAAAGACAGGGTGATAGATGTCCTTTCCAAAAGAAATTTGTTTAAATTATCACAAAATAAAATTACCCCTTGGTTCACACTTAATAAACCCAGTATTGAGTGCAAACATTATCCATGGGGTGTTGCAGTGCCATCCCTCAAAGAGGCACTTACAAAACTATGGCTTCACCAAATGTCTTCAGCAACTAAAGGAAGCTGATTTGCCTCTCTCCTAACTCCAAGGAAATTTTAGAAGAACTTACTCTTTATTTATTGCCCTGCCCTACTTCTGCTTCAGAATGTGGAAAATTTCTACAGCCCCTCATAATAAGAAAATCTGGGAAAAGTGGTAGAAAAGGGGAAAAAGATTAGGAAGTAAGTGGGGTGATCTAATACAGAAATAGGAACATAAACTATGAACACAGGTTAACAATGAACCACAAAGATAGGCATAAGAGATAGACTAAATAATGAGGAGTCAAAAGCAGAAATAAGAACATACAATACAGTAATGATAAACTTGATATATATTTGAATTTTTGTTTATATGTTTACATGTTACATGTTCTGTATGTTTTGTTGTGATTTGTTTTGTTTAGTTTGTACTTTCAAATAAAAAAATTTTAAAAAAAGAAAAAAGAAAAAAAAAAAGAAAATCATTTCGGCCTGATTTATATGAAATTGAATATATAATGAATTTAGACAAGGATATAATGCTATGGAAATTAGCAAGCTTTGCATGGGCTGCTGCTAAATAGAGAGAATATTTTATCAACTGTTACTAATATTTTCCTGGCTTTAAAACACTGTATTTTAGATTTTTTACTAATTTTGTACATTTTAATGTATTTTATTCACATTTAATGTATTTTATTCATGTTTACTCATGTAGATTTTATTTTATATGTTATTACCGGTGGTCAAACAAAAAAAATGAATTAATTGAATTGAATTGAATTGAATGAACCCCTGGTCAAGTTTCACCTACATATTGACCTTCAAATATGTATGCTGTATGTAATCATATGATGTGGCTAACCATGTCAATATCTACTTAAACTAAATATACGGTGTGATTTTGCGTGAAAGCATTAATTAAACATACTTAAACTGTTAAACTGGCTGTAATATCTAGTAAGGAAATGAGCATAATAATATATGGGGGCTTTGCAAAAACAGGTTAAGATCCCACCAATTACTTTTCCCACCCATTACTTTCAATGTGCTAAATTTTTCTGGATTTCCTATTGTGAAAATATGGATAGGAATATTTTCTTATAGATAACATTTTATTGGGATTCCGAGATTTATTTTTGGCAGCAATTTCTGAATGCATTAGCTACTGTATAATTTTAAAAGTGTTTAATAATCAAACTCAACATTCCTCTGTTAACAGATGTAGTGCAAATAGCAGCTTGTTTTGGCATGTGTTTTTAAGCTGGAAAATGAAACTTAGCAACGCTTTAACCATCTCTTGGTAACAGAATAATTTTACACAATTCTATTGACTCCCCTTCTAGAAATGGAAAATCTAACTGAATATTGGAAGTATCCATCATTTCAATAATCCTTGAAAGATATTATGGCCCTTTAACTAAAAAGTTTCTTCTGAATTCATTATTTGGATTTCAATAGGAGTCCCAGTTTTTTTTCTAAAATGCCATTTTTTAAAAAAAATCTTTGCCACTTGCCACACCAAGCACACATTGTTTTTATGATGTATGACATGCTTGGAAATGAACTTAACCACTTTCACCTCTAGTAAAGTAGTGAAATCTTCATTAGGCAACCTTAACTGAAGTTACTACACTAAAATATCCCCAGGGTCTGCAGAATAATTTTGTTTGACCTTTAATTAAATACCAAAACTGTCTTTACTATGAGAAGGGCATTTGCTGGTGTCTTGCAGGGCTATTTAAAACCAAGGCTGTGTGCTTTTCTATATGTGTACATGCACACTTTCTGCCCAGAGGGATTTGGGTATATTTTTCTCAACTGTTTTGATTATATGAATTTCACCCATTTTCAGGCAGAACTAATCCCCAGGGTAAAACTCAGGCGCTCAGTTAAAGTAACTACTGTAGAGAGTTTCAGATTAATAACATAAAATTCAGTTTGTTTCTTTTTCATGTGCAGCTCAAGCCATGTTTCTATTCATTTTCTCCATTTTAATTTTCCCAATCAGTTGTCTCAGATCTTACTAACTTTTCCTCAAATCTCCAGTCCTTCCTCCACTCATTCTGCTACTTAAGCCTTATGATTAAACTTCATCAAATTATATCAGACGACGATACGGTTTTTAACAATACCATATAAAAGTGTACGGTATACTGTTCTCTGTATACTTTAATATGGATTCATTTTTTTTCTTCTTTCTTTCTTTCTTTCTTTCTTTCTTTCTTTCTTTCTTTCTTTCTTTCTTTCTTTCTTTCTATCTTTCATCTGTTGCTTTCCTAGCCATGCACTGGGATGCAAAGGGCAGCACATTAACATTTCAAATATACAAATACATTCCGTAGATCACTTGAGCATGCATGTCCATTAATGCCCATGGGCATTTCTTAATATTGCTTAAAGAAATAAAATGTATATTGCATGTTGATTGAAGGCAACCTCTAGCCTTGAATTTATTGTTCACAAATCCTCTGGTAAAGATTATTATAATCTTCTGAAAGCAGTGCTGGAAGATAAAACATTTTACTAGAATATTTGTTATCAAGATTTTTTAAAAGAACATTCAACAGCACAAGTTAGTTATCACAACTGTTTCGTGACTGTTGTGACCTAGGCTTCCTGAGTCATTAAAACACACGAGTAGTCCCAAAAACCTCTTTTATTGCAACAGCTGTAAATTATGTTCATTCACAGCTGAGTCCCAATTAGTTGCAAAAAGTCCTTTGGGAGAAGTCCTTCGGGATAATCACCAACCTTTATCTCCCTTGACACTCTACCAAAGACCTACTTGGCAAAGCCACATGGATTCTAGAAACAAACAGAGATGCCGACTGGGAACAGAATTAACAACGTTGCTTTCCTGCAAAGTGCCCACGTGCCTTTGCTCCTCTTTTAAGCCTTATGGGAGGGGCCAATCATCTCCAGGCCTTACTCCTGAGTCATCCCTTTTGTTTTAATTGTTTGTGCCTTCTGGCAGCTCTGTGCATGTGCGCACTAGGAACAGGCTCCTCCTGTTCCTCTGCCTCTCTGCTGTCAGACTCTGGAGGCTCCGGAGTCCGCGCATCACTCCCAGATGGCCTGGCCCCATCTCTGCCTCCGATGCAGAGCCCTCATCTGGGCCTTCCCCAGCCTCCAGGACTGGCCCATGTTCCTCCCCAGTCTCCTCACTGTCTGACTCCGCTGCCAGCTCTGCAGACTGCTGCCGGACCACAACAACTGTGTTGTTTCAGACATTTCAGATATAATTAAGAAAATGCATTTTTGACCATGCCACTTTAAAAGCAGTTTTCTCTAATATCAGGATTGCTTAATTTATGGAAATGGTTTCCATAATTAGTGATGTACCTGGTAAAAGCCTTTGAATGCAGAGATAGTTTACTGTAGTGTTTTTCACACTTGGCAAGTTTTGGACAAATGGACTTTATCTCCCAGAATTTCCCAGCCTGCATGATGTCCACATTACTTAAAATAGCCAAGTTTACACTGTATTCTATTTAACATCTACACAAAACTGCTAGTTGTGGCCATCCATTGACACAGAGTGGATATTCAATCTGGACTTATTCCTGAACTCTTGCTTAAATGGCCCAGAGAACATGTATACCTTATGCCCATCCCTATGTCAGGAGACTTTGCTTATGATCATTCTACATGGGGCTGCCCTTGAAGGTCATTCAGAAGCTATAACTTCTGTACATCATCATGTGGAATTTTGGGTGCATCACTTAAACCCAAATAACACCACTGTCACATGCTTTGTGACAAACACCATGTTTTGCTTGGAGTGAACTGTATGCAATTCAAGACACTGATTGTCAGCTTTGAAGCCCTAAATGGCACAGGACCATGGTACTTGCAGTACTATCTCTACCAGGGGTGGGTTCTAAATTTTTTTACTACAGGTTCTGTGGGTGTGGCTTATTTTGTGGGTGTGGCTTGATGGTCATGTGACAATTATTTAGGATTTAGCAGAGGTACTGGTCTACAAGGCTTTTAACTGCTTGCAGAGCTGTACCAGTCTACCCATTTATTTTTGGAGGCACTGGTCTACCCATTTATTTTTGCAGGCACCGGTCCACTCATTTGTTTTTGGAGGCACCGGTCTACCACCACCCTGCCTTTTACCACTGATCAGCTGTAGGACGGCCCTTTGAAGCCCCATGGCAAGAGTTTAAACAGTTTTTTTCCTTCTAGCCCATCAGCTGGGACTCAGGAGGCAGCAATAGATTGGGGGTGGGGGCAAATAAAAGGTAAGAATAATGCGGGGGGGCAGAACCGGTAGTATCATCACCACTACCGGCTCAGTGGAACCGGTCCGAACCGGTCCGAACCCACCACTGATCTCTCCCCTGCATGGCAATTGGGACATGGTTCAGGAACCATTGGTAACAGTGTTATCTGATGGACCCCAATAATTTTGACTTTTTTGTCATGGTATCTGTCCTACGGACCAGCCTCCCTCTGACATTTGGATGGCTTCAACAGTATTGGCCTTTTGGAAGGTTGTGGAGGCTTGGCTCCAATGCCAGGCATTGGGCCTGGGATGTGGTGAGAACTCTGACATGGGTGCATGTGATTCAAGACAATGATATGGTATAGCTTTGCTTTGCTTTGGTTCTAATTAAATCTTTACTTTTTGCCTTGTTTTTGCTTTGTTTTCTGCCCATAGTTTCTTCTGTTAGGTGAACAGCTATCTAAATTGGATGCATTGTAAACTGGAATACAGGGAATCCTCAACTATTATGACCAAAATTAGGGGCAGAATTTCTGTTGCTAAGCAAGGGAGTTATTAAATGAATCATGCCAAATTTTACCTTTATTTGCCATAGTTGTTAAGCAAATAACTGCAGTTGTTAAGTGAATCATATGGTCATTAAGTGAATCAGAAGCCAGCTGAGAAGGTTGCAAATACTGAACACATGACCCAAGGATGTGGCAACCCTCATAAATATGTGTTAGTTGCCAAGTGCCTGAATTTTGATCACATGACCATGGGAATATTGTGATGGTCATAAGTACCAGTCATAAGTCATAAGTCTCTTTTTTTCAGTGCCATTGTTATTCCGAATGGTTGAGATCTTCCTGTAATTCATACATAAAATAAAATATTGTTTTCTTTGGTAAGACTGAATGGCTACATATAAAGTGCAATAAAGCCAGAATATCAATGGAAGGGAATATATTGTGTTTGTTCTTTAGCTCTGTTTGTGAGACATATTCCACAGTGTCATAGGAGTGTACATACCAAGTGTAATCAAATCTTTAATCCATTATGTAAATAGGGCTGCACATTTATCTTTTCAATGTTGCAAGCAAGCAAACTCACTTACATATAGTTGCAAAGAATCCATAATGGAGTCATCCATGACCAGCATTTGAACATTATTTGAAAGAACTTTATCTTAAGGAAGGAGTTTATAACTGGATATGCCTACCATCAATACCATAGTATTACACATGCTTACAAGTTGGGATTAGATCTTTGCACTTTCCCTACCCTGACCCCATTTTGATATTATTTGTATTAAATTGTGTTATCTGTTTTGAGTGCATGCATTTAAGTCTGAGGCTCTGTGTGTACATTTATCTTGCATTTTTAATGGGATATTCTATTTTTGTATTGTTTTTGGTTATTTTACTTCGTTGTTCGTGACCTAGAGTGGTAAGATTGGACAGTAAACATATACAATAAATACATCATATTTTTATAACCTTTATTATAGTTTCTAGTTACATGTGTCCTCCTCTGACTAGCCTAGCTCAGATAACAGCTACTATTTCATTGCTTAAGTCTGCAATGAAACCTGCCCTCATGAATAAACAACTAGGGGAAGGAAGGAAGGAAGGAAGGAAGGAAGGAAGGAAGAAAGGAAGGAAGGAAGGAAAAGGAAAGGAAAGGAAAGGAAAGGAAAGGAAAGGAAAGGAAAGGAAAGGAAAGGAAAGGAAAAGTTCATTCAGGCACTAAATATGTTTGTTCTTTTTGGTATATAAGTCTTAATAGTTCTGAATCCTGTCTTTTGAAATTATATAGATTATTCACTTGGGAGCATCTGTGATTCATACAAAAAAAGAGAAGACCCCCAAAAGAACATTAAAGTGGAGGAATAGATAATTTCCATTCCTGAAACACAACCTTAAAAGCATCTTATACAAAATGTTAGTATATTGCTACTGATTTTTATTTTTAAGATTCCTGACTAAATGCAATGGAGGACTGGAGAATACAGGTATACCTGCAAATTTCATCTAATTTTGCCAATAAATAAGTTTGCTTGCATTTTTGTGTGTGTGTGTATAAAGAAGCTGCAATTTAAAGGCAATTGGCATAGCCCCTTTCTTCCGTTTGTCTAAAATTTAACACAGTTTGTTCTTCTGTGTATTTCATTCAACGTGTACGGAGATGACAGCCTTTATTACTTTCCCAGCAGTAGTCAATCACGAAGCTTAAATTTCAAATTTTTCAAAGAAAGCTTCTGATTATATCCACATTGAGCCTTAAGGCTTCTGAAGCAGTACAAGCTGAGTAAAGTTGCTTTCTGAATAACCTGAATGGATTCCAAAATGGCAGCAGCAACAGCAACAACAAGAAGTACCTTGTAATCACTACACATCCTAGATAGCTACTGGGGGAATAAATTCTTGAATGCTGTGGTCAGATTCAATTAGACTTTTTTTTAGTGTTCGACCAAATGAAATGATGATTTGAAAGGCTTCAGAAGTTATTAAAATGACGTTGTTATGGTGTGTGTGTGTGTGTGTGTGTGTAATGAGGACTGATACAAGCTAAGATAGTTAACAGTGGTTCTGACTAGACTCAACAGCCTTTGTTTAATATTCTGAAATAATTTTAAATTGCATAAAATAAATCTGAGTTAAATGTAAATAAATGGGTATGGGTATGTCTAGTTTGATGAAGAGAAGGACTAGGGGAGACATGATAGCAGTGTTCCAATATCTCAGGATTGCCACAAAGAAGAGGGAGTCAAACTATTCTCCAAAGCACCTGAGTACAAGAACAAGAAGTAAGGATGGAAACTAATCAAGGAGAGAAACAATTTAGAACTAAGAAGAAATTTCCTGACAGTTAGAATAATTAATAAGTGGAACAACTTGCCTGCAGAAGCTGTGAATGCCCCAACACTGGAAATTTTTAAGATGATGTTGGATAACCATTTGTCTGAAGTGGTGTAGGGTTTCCTGTCTGGGCAGGGGGTTGGACTAGAAGATCTCCAAGGTCCCTTCTAACTCTGTTATTTTATTCTATTCTATTCTATTCTATTCTAAATGGTAGTATGGTGGGATATAACTCCTTCTCACAGTATTGTCTTGCAGTTTTGTTCTACTTCTATTATGAAGTAGCTGAGGTCTCTGATTAATTATTATGTAATTAATGGATAAATAAAGAAGTGTTTTGCAAAAGCTTTTGCACCTCCTTGAATTTTTATTTTTATTTTAGAAATTTGTATCAAATTACACTTAGTAGTTTCTCCTTCTAACCATCAAGGAGTTAAGAAGCTGGTGTCACTGCAGATAAAATGTCTTTACCTGAAAGGGTACCAGGTTGATGTGGTAAATCCAGATATAATAAATCACCTAGACAGATTTTTAAAGGGAATTTAATGCTGGTGAAAGAAGTTGAATTGACAGCCTGGAGAATGTGCTCTTGAAATTAAGCAATGGAGCCATTAAATCTCTCATCTGCTGATGTGTCTGAAAAGTACCTATCCTAGAAATCTTTAAGATCTAAAGCAATATTGTTATTGCTACATCATTTTTCCTGAAATTTGATTAGTTGCAACTCTGCTTGCCTTTTGCAAGACCTAAAAACTTGATTTTGTGCCCTGGAGCCCTGGGCATGTGATATAGTCCATTTCTTGGCTTTGTTGACAGTTATTTATGAAGCATAGTTGTTATGATTATTTTTTTAAAATATATTTTTAATTTCTTTTATTGTAAGCCACTCAGAGCCATTTGTGTGAGATGGACATAGGAGGGAAGTCTAATGCAAGCTAAGATAGTTAACAGGTGCTAAGAATCTGGATGCAAAGGACTAATTCAGGTGTCAGCAACCTGCAGCTCCGGAGCCGCATGCGGAGCCTTCTGCTGTGGGCTCCCTGTCAGGTGATCCCCCCACTGGCTAGCTCTGCCCCTCATCCTCCCCTCCCAGTCACTCCTCACCTGGCCTGAGAAGGTTAGGGCAATGGCGGGGGATGGAGAAGCAGCTGGGGCAGAGACAGAGAGATACAGAGAGAAGGGGAGAGAGAGAGAGACATAGAGAGATACAGAGAGAGGGGGAGAGAGAGAGAGAGAGATGTCAAAGGGGTTTTGTGGTTCCTGGTATTTTTTAACAACCAGTTCTCTGCCCTAATGATCGGCTGGGTAGGCATGGCTGGGAGGGGGTCATATGACTGGTGGAAGTGAGTGATGTCAAGTTGGCCATGCCCGCCCAGGTTTTGTGGCTCCCGGTGTTTTCCGTGGGAAACAGGTCCAAATGGCTCTTTGAGTGTTTAAGTTTGCAGACCCCTGGACTAAATGAAAGGAGACAGAAGTACAATATGTCAGAGTTGCTAACATAAATAGAGGGAGAATTGAAGAGAGAGGGAAGAGGCATGCTGACTAGAGAAATCCGGGAGCTGAAATCCTTAGCTCTTAAAGTTTACAAAAGTTGAGAAACATCGTGATAAAGGCTTGGAGAGCTGAGAGGAGGAGCAGTGGGTAGATAGGTCAAAGAAGAGAAAGCCTGGAAGAAAGTAGGATAAGGACAGCTAGATAAGATTTGTGCATTTGGCCAGGGGTGATCAGAAACTTGGGTTGTTTAACTATGCACTATGCTTTTAAAACATGCTATGCTTTTAAGGCACTGCTTAGTCAATTGTGTGTGAAAGAGGATGAACTGCTAGCTCCAAGCAAGAATCTCTAGACATACTGAATTCAAAAACTTTCTATTGCTGCATTAAGTTATTAAATGATTATTGTATTTGCTTGCATGCTTTTCTTTAGATGATATAAGTGAAGTTGATTTTGGCTATTCATCCCTAAAGGTCAAATTCAGGATCAGCCTCTGTATCTCAATAGGAGTTACATAATTTTTTTAAAAAAACTTAATAAATCAAGTTTAGGTTGGAATGTATAGTCAGTTCTCATGTGCTTCAATATATTAGACTTGTTAAGTTGCGAGCGCGGGAAAGAAGAGACAGGCTGTGGAGCTATTCAACACCTTTTTATTAGTTAACAGCTAGCAATACGAACAGTAGCAATCTGCTGGGTCTCACTCTTTATAGCAGGGATGGGCAAATGTGGCCCTTTTACAACCTGTGGACTTCAACTTCCAGAATTCCTGAGACAGCTCTCATGAATTCTGGAAGTTGAAGTCCACATGTTGTAAAAGGGCCACATTTGCCCATCCCTGCTTTATAGAGCTCTGGCATGCAAGCAGGACACTGACAGTGCTTTATTTTTCCTGCCATGATTTTAACCAATCAGGGCCGGTCATGCAAATATTTCATGTACGTCCATATGTAACAAGACTCACAATTGAGGGATGTAATTGTAATATACTGATGACTGATTAAGTACCCTCATGTTAGTGTCAACTCTTAGTGACCCGATAGATTTTTCTCCAGGAACATAGGCTCCAACCTTCAAGTCCCCTAATGGTGTTCCCATTGCTAGTGTAATTAAGTCCATATATCTCTGGTTCTCTTCTTCTTTTCCTTTTTACCTTTCCCAGTATTGTAGACTTTAACAGAGAGCAAAGTTTTCACATAATGTGTCCGAAGTATGATAAATTAAACCTCATCATTTGTGCTTCAAATGAGAATACTGGGCTGACTTGTTTCATGATCTATTGGTTTGTTTTCTTGGCTATCTATGATATTGTCCAAAGCCAACATTCAAAAGAATAAATAGTCTTCCTGTCTTGCTTCTTCAAAATCCAACTTTCATTTCTATAAAATGTCACAGGAAATGTCATTGTCTGATCTTACGCAGATCTTCTGTGGACACATCCTGGCATCTGAGTATCTTTTCTAAGGCCTTCAATCCAGAGGTGGGTTTCAGCAGGTTCTATTCTGCCCCAGCTATGGACCCCAAAGAATGCAGCACACACAAAGTTCGTTCAAACCTTAGTTTACTAAATAAACCAATTTTTTATAACAACGGCTGTTAATTAACTGCATTAACAGCCACCAATAATTCAAAGTATAATACTGAAAGCTTACTGTGGTTGGCAGAATGCCCAGAAGCAATTTGCAGGAAGCTGATAAGATAAGCAAGACAAGACACGAAGGTATGTGAATGGAGTCGTTCCCTGCAAATTGCTTCAGTCGGCGTTCCTCCTTAAATAGGCTAAGGGAGTGGCCAATTAGCCCCAAGCCTTACTCTTGAGGAGACCTCCTCCTGAGGAGCCACTCATCCTTTTGGCAGCTCTGTGCACCCGTGCATTGAGAAGAGGCTCCTCCTCTTTGTCCTCTTCACTTAAGGGAGCTTCTGGAGGTTCTGAAGGCCCTGGTTGAATCCCCGCCCCTGGCACCACATCTCCTCCACCCCCCCTGGATGTGGGGCAGGGCTGTGAACTCTTAGCTGGGTGGGGGAAACCTGAAGCTTTCAGATTTGGGTTTTCCCAGATGTGCCAACATGACATCTCTAATAAATTGGAACTTTGAGGAACCTCAGGCCTCAGAGCTTTATTTTGTTGGGGGTGTTTCTTGGAACCCTGACAGTATATTCATTATCTTGCAAAACTAATCTTGAAAGCCACAGGAGTTTTCTCTGAAATAAAGGGTGTGCAGTCTGACCATGAAGTAAAGATTAAAAGTACTACATTGTTTGCTCATTCTGAAAAGTATGAAATATCATATTTTAAACTAGTAATTTGTCTTTAGTTCTTTTTCTAAAACCATCTGAAGTTTTCTCTCCTCAGACAATAAATACTTCATCTGTTTATACCATGTTTTAATCTACAGCATATTTTAATGATCATTTCTTTAAAAAAAAACCACTCTGAAATTACAAAGTTTAAGAATGGAAATAATGAAATAATTCATGAACGATGTCCTTATAATTTTAAATAAATGCCTTAGATTAAAAAAAAAAACACGTGCAAAATTAAATTTTAAAATAGCATTGGAAGTACTTAAAGACCTATATTCCAAAGCTGTGAATTGTTATTAAAGATAATAAGATTTGAAAGGGATATTATTTTTATATCCAATAGAGCACGTTAAAATGTTTTTATTATCTGTTACAAAAATTTGCAATTATTGTTTCTCGCTTTATTCATTATTCGGTTTATTAATAAGAAGTTCACAACATTCAGAACTCAATTTGAAAAATGATTTTTAAATGATTTTTTCCCCTTTTCCATGTACTAAGAGAAACATGAAAAAGATGGTTATACAAGAGATACCAAATCCAGGCTGTTTAGACCTGATAAGGTGTTGACATTTATAAATGTCATATGATTAGCATGAGAAAAAGTGATAGTCATTTTATAATAAGGTCAATTAAGTGTTAACTAAGTGTATAGCATAATAGCAGCAAAGAGCTTTTAAATTGCCTTTTTAAAAAGACAAAAGAAAGCATGTTCTGTATCAAAATACTTCTATTACTATTTTTTTTTTTTAAAAAAAATCCATCTTGTGATTTGTTTTGATATATTGATAGCTATGTAATGCTACACTCGCTAGTTAAAACAGTAGTGCTGTAATTTCATTGTATCAATGTAATACAATGTTTGTTTAGGAAAGGGTTTTCTCTCTTAACTTCCCCCACACCAGTGGTGGGTTCGGATTGGTTCTATACAACCTGTAGTAAAACTGGCGAGAGGCTCCGCCCACTGATCCCGATGTCATCAGGAAGCTCCTGTGCATGCGCAGAAGCGTGTGCATGGCCCCGTTGCGAACCAGTAGTAAAGATAAGTAGAACACACCCCTGCCCCACACCCACTTTTTTTTAAAAAGTGGTTTGGCAAGTTATTTCTATTTCCTTACTGATAATTGTTAAAGGTTGGAGCATAAGCATATCTAGAAAACTCTGGGAAGGTACACAGTATAAGACTTTTGTATTCTGCGTAGGCTATACGAGATAACATTAGCAAAGTAGGCTGTCAATAGCTCAAATTGTTTGACGCTATGAGGAAAAACTATGCACATACATGTAATAGAAAAAGAGCAAACCATGGAAACAAAATCTCTCTGCAGTATGTATGTATGTATGTATGTATGTATGTACCATGGATTTCAGCATGACTCAGAATATCACAAGTGCCTTTATCTTAGCTCTGTGTGAAGAGAAGAATTGGCTTTTCTAAAAGAAATTAGCCAATAAGAATATCTCCAGGCAGAATATGAGTGCTTTCTACCTCAGTTTCCATTGTACTCTTTTTTTTTAAAAAAAAAACCTCCTATTCTAGATTTCTACGTAGTTAGATAAGTGTATCCTTTGCATTGCTCTTGGTCTCTTTTGGCAGGACCACATTGCTGCTTCTTTAGCTGTGTGGAAAGTTAGCACCCACCCCTCTCCTAGAAGAATGAAATATTTTGAGAAATATTAAAAAGGCAGAATATTATATTTCTCTGGATGAAAAATGGGGAAACATGGTCTTGGAAAGCAGCCCTCACCTTTCTCAATAGCCCACAGCAGATGCCAGCACTTAAGAGATAAAGAGATAGTGTTGGAAGAAATCTCCTTCTAGGTTCTGCTCCAAGTGGGGAAAAAGACACTGGAAACATGGAGACTGCTTGGAAAGATGGTTTAATGGTGGACAGGATCACATGGCTTGAGTTCCTGAACAGAAAAGGGCAGATACAGTGAGTCCCTGGGTTTTTATGCTCTCCCTGGTTCTGAACTTCCTGGGGCACAGGAAGAGTATCCTGATTGGTTGTCAGACTCCCAGGGGGTGGGGGTCTTAGCTAGCCTTGCTGGCTGATGTAATCTTCCCAGGTGCCATGTGGTGAGTTTCTGCTGCTATTGTGTAGAAGGCTAATCCTATCTTTGTTGGATCTTTGGCAATTCCTATTATGGCTCTGCCTGAAGGAGGTAGATCTTTGTTATGTAGAATAGACTGGCCCAGGCCTTAATGGCCCATTGACAAAGGGTGGGGGCAGGAAGATGGGAGCTGCTTCAAAACATGCTTATCCATTTCTCATCCGGGGAAATATAATATTCTGCCTTTTTCATATTTCCTAAAGTATTTCACTCTTCCAGGAAAGGGGTGGGTGCTAACTTCCTACAATAGCTCACTCTATTCATAAGCAAATTCCTTGCAGCAAGATCTGAACAAAGGTAGGGTTAGCCCTCAGCCACAATAGGAATTGCCCAACAAGCTCCTTCATTGCATCAGCCAAATGTCAACCAAGCTTAGCTCCGACACACTCCTAGGACAGTGATGGCAAGCCTTTTTTTCCTCGGGTAGCAAAAGTGCACATGCCCACACACATAATCCAATGCCCCCCACATGCCCCGCTCCCCATGCATGTGTGTGCCACCCCCTGTGCTTCCCCACTCCCTTGTGCAGGCATGTGTGATCCTTGCGGTCCCCCACCCCTCTGCACATGCGTGCACAACCTCCCCCCCCCGCACCCATTTTGGGCCTAACAGGTCTGCCCGAAGCCTCTGGAGGCTGGAAATGGCCCGTTTCTGGACTTCTGGTAGGCCCATTTTTTGCCCTCCCTAGGTCTGGAGGCTCTGGAGACTTTCCTGGAACCTCCAGGAGGGTGAAAATGGGCTCCCCCAGCCCTTCAGAGGCCAGAAACAGCCCATTTCTGGACTTCCGGTGCTTCTGGGAGGCACATTTTTCACCCTCCACAGGCTCCAAAGGCTTTCCTGGAGCCTTTTTCTGGAAGGGTGAAAATGGGCTCCCCCGGCCCTCCGGAGGCCCTCCGGAGGCTGGAAATGGCCTGTTTCTGGACTTCCGGTAGGCCCATTTTTCGCCCTCCCAGAGCCTCCGTGCGAGCCCTGTACTTATCTGTCATCCAAAATGGGTCACATGGAGACTCCTGGGAGGGGAGGGGCGGCATGGGCATGTGCGCACATCTCCTGCATGTGCAGCAGAGACTCGAATATCAGATGGCTGGCAGGAGGCGCATGCACATGTGCGGTGAGCTGATCTAGGCTGACGGCTCGCATGCCCACAGAAATGGCTCCGCGTGCCACCTGTGGAATGTGTGCCATAGGTTTACCATCACCGTCTTAGGATTTGTACATGGCACCATGGGAGTCTGACAACATGTTCTTGCACAGGAATAGGAAATTCAAGTACAAAGCCCAAGAGAAGTTATAAATACCCCCCCACTCTCAACTCCATGTGGTCAGTTGCACCATGTGCTTCTACTGCATCATTAAACCATCTTTCCAATCAGCATCCAAGTTTCCAGTGTCTTTCTCCCGGCTTGGAACTGAACCAGATGGACATTTCTTCCCACAGCTGTTTATTTCTTTTCTGCCTCTCCTATTGTTCCTTACCCCTTCTTCCTTTGCTTCCTAAGACACCCTTATATTATCTATTTAACTATGCAAATTAGTTCATAAACTGATGCTATGTTTGAATTGTCTATGTTCTTTGTTTTGTCATGTGATCACCTGTGGGATCCTTGCTGCTCTCTCAGCTTGGTTGTTTTCTTGCAGACATTTCATTACCAAACTAGATAACATCAGCAGTGAATAAGACATAATCATTTTCTATGACTGATACTACTTTCAGTGATTACTTACTTAATTCTTTTAACAAACCCAACTTACCATTAATGATGCACCAAACCCTTTATCTTTTGCTAGGGATACTTAAGGAATTTCATCTCATGAATTCCAATAGCAAATGATCTGATTAACATTTTTAGACTCATACCGTAATTTAGTTACTAATTTGTTTTATCACTTCATAAAAGTAATGCAATTGTCTGCATGTAATTTCATGACTTTCATGAAGTGTAAACCCAATGAATGAAAATTATGAAGAACATTACATTTACTCAGTGGTGAAATCCAAACTTTTTTACTACCGGTTCTGTGGGTGTGACTTGGTGGGCATGGCAGGGGAAGGATACTGCAAAATCTCCATTCCCACCTCACTCCAGGGGAAGTATACTGCAAAATCCCCATTCCCTCCGCACTCCTGGGGGAAGGATATTTCAAAATCTCCATTCCCATCCCACTCGGGGGCCAGCCAGAGGTGGTATTTGCCAGTTCTCCGTACTACTCAAAATTTCCGCTACCGGTTCTCTGAACTGCTCAAAATTTCCACTGCCAGTTCTCCAGAACCTGTCAGAACCTGTTGGATTTCACCCCTGCATTTACTCCTAATGCTGTATCAGAGAAAATTGGCAGAAGATGTTCTATGGCAATATATCACATTGAAATAAACAATTAATCTTACAAAAATGTTGTAAATGCAATGAAGAGGTTGAATCAGTCTTTCATCTTTGGTGACAATGCACACATGCAAAAGCATTTTTTTAAATAAAATGATTCATATTAAAAATAAATTTTAATGGCTGAATTCCGGTTGCAACCAGCAACATTTTTGCTGAAATTTAGTAAACCATACATTTCTTTACTGTAAAGTGAACTAGCTTTATATGTGTTAATCGCTTCAAGAATATTCTACATTTTTATTGGAGAATATGTTTGATTCCTTCCTTGGAAGAATAGTTAAATTATGGGAATATCTTTCAATATTCGGAATAATTTGTGGTCTAAAAGGTAAATCTGATATAGAATTCAATTCTAACTGGAAACCATTCTATTTCAATGTTAATTTCATTGGAAACTAGATTTCTAATCTTGATCTAATTTATTATAGTTTGTAATTTTAGTCAGTGATTATACTGTGTTAACTATTTTAAAGTGTAATCGTAAGTTTTTGCTTTTTCCTTTAAAAGTGATATAATAAATTCCATGATTTCATAAATAACTAATGAAATATTGAAAAGCTGTAACCTCCAAGACCTTTTAGAATTCATTGTATGTTTATAGTATATCTCACTATTTGCATTTCTTGTTCAATTGTAATGTTTAATTAAAAAAAGAAATGTTGTGAGTTGTTCTCTCTCTGTATACGTATGTGTATATATACATATACACACACATGGACACACACACATGCACACACACATATAATTTCAATGTGATTTTTTTTAAAAAAAGTTTATTTTAAAAATTCAGAAAATGTGTATAATGCAGATAAATATAGAAGCAAAATAGAACAGCTTTATGTATGAAAGCCAGAAAAAGCAACATTGAGAAAAAGTGAAACAGACTTGCTTATCACCAGCCACTAGCAATTCATATATACAGATTTCCAAGATAAAAAAATATTCATTTCTGCACTTAGAAAGCATTAAGCAACTAGATCTTTCTCAGGGAAAATAAATTCAGCATCTCTAAAATATAAAAAATATTAATGCATACATTTTTTAAAATTAGAAAAATATTTTAAAAATTGATAAGAATCAACATTCTGATTCTAAGAGACAGATGCAAATAAACTTAATGCTAAGGAAATGGCAGTCTTGGAAAAGATGGGGAAATGTTTATGGATTATGAATAGGGTTGCCAGGTCTGCTTCCAAAAAATAGCGGACAGGTGGGGGGCGGGGGGGGTTAAGTAGTAAAAAAATTAAAAAAAATTACAATTAAATTATATATTTTCTTACAAACATTTTAACACGCCATTTTAGGTCAGTCGACACAAGCTACAATACATTTTAAAAATGTGAACGGTACATAAGTTTATAATATATTTTTATTTTAATCTCATCATTAATTTTTTCGGAGAATCGAGTTCAATGGATATTCGATTTTTGTCTCATTCTAACTTATGAAAAAAAAGACAAAACGCGATTCTCCTGTCCTTATTCTCTTAGACTGTACAGCTTTAGATTACGTACCATTTCATCATAAAGCTTTTGAATAAAAAAAATGTCCACTATTTTGTGAAAAAAAATAGTGAACATAATGTGAAAAAAGTGGACTGTCCGCTCAAATCGTGGACACCTGGCAACCCTAATTATGAATAAGATAAAGCTTATTCACATAATGATGTATTTCAGGTAGTTGTTAAAGTAAAGAATAAAGGAAAAGAGATTATGTTCTTGTAAAGGGAAACTCAGTTTTTTTTTCAGACTTAGAATTCAAATTGTTAACCATAATTAAATGTCAATAAAGCTGTAGCCCTATAGCCACTTACCTCAGAATATGACATTAAGCATATTAGGTGATTGTGCTGTAGCAAAATCAGTTTATATATTTTATTTCAAAGTAAAAATGTTTTTATGTGTAGGGTTCATTTTCTGAAATTATAATTACATAAAACAGTTTCATTGGATGGAATGCCTAGTCCCAGCCATATAATAATGATGATAATGATGATGATGATGATGATGATGATGATGATGATGATGATGTCATGTCCATGGTACCATGTCCAAGAATTTTATAAGATACATCAACAAATTGCAGCTTCCTGCAATAACACCAGCGGAACTGCAAAAAACTACGCTACTTGGAACATCGTACATCTTAAGAAGGTACTTGGTTGATACCTAGGACGCTGGCAGCAACTCGTATCAACCATTAGAACCAGTCAATGGTATTTGTGATGCATCCTTGAATGTTCAGTTGACTGAGTTTCATGGTTAATGAATAAAGTAAATGTCATTATGTAAAAAATACAACATACCTGTATCCGAAAAGTCATAGGAACACAAAATGGAAAAAGTTATGGAAAATGAGACAGTGAAGATCTTGTGGGACTTTTGAATACAGATGGATCGTCATTTGGAACATAATACGCCAGATACCATGGTTGTTGAGAGCCAAAGTGTACAGTTTATTGATATCATTGTACCAGGAGATGCCAGAGTCAAAGAAAAAGAATTGGAAAAAATCACAAAATATCACGACCTGGCCATCGAAACTACACGGCTATGGATGAAACATGTAACAGTGATACCCATTGTCATTGGGGCACTTGGTACCATGTCCAAGAATTTTACAAAACACATCAAGAAATTGCAGCTTCCTGCAATAACACCAGCAGAACTGCAAAAAACTGCGCTAGTTGGAACATCGTACATCTTAAGAAAGTACTTGGTTGATACCTAGGACACTGGCAGCAACCCATATCAACCATTAGCACCAGTCAATGGTATTTGTGACACATTTTTAAATGTTCAGTTGACTGAGTTTCATGTTTAATGAATAAAAGAGATAATAACAATAATAGTAATAGTAATAAATAATAATGAAAAAAGTGGCAAAGACAAGATTAAATGGTGGATATCCCATCAAAGCACTCAATATTTGGGCCATACTTTTGATATGATGCAGAATGTGAATTGGACAGTTCGGACTGAAAAACAAGAAAACTAATGACTGTTCACTATGCAGTGTATCTCCATTGTTATATGGATAAATTATACCTTCCCCACAGAAATGGAGGCAGAGATTTACTTTAAATCAAACAACTGTCAAAGAATAAAAGCGTGCATTGATTGATTATGTAAAAGAAAGCCAAGAACAAGCATTGTTGCAAGTTCAAAATTGGAATTTACTGAATGTACAGGAAACAAAACATGAATATCATAATAAAAACAAAATGCTGGCAAGGAAAAGCATCACATGGTCAATATCTACAAAAGATTGAGGGTAAAGTGGATTATGATAAAATTGGCAATGACTTACAACTGGAAGATTTTTTTAAAAAGAAACTGAGGGCTTGATTTTGGCTGCTCAACAGCAAGCTATTCAAACTAATGCAAATACAGACAGAACAGAAAAAAATTATCAAATGATTCCAAGTTCAGAAAGAAATAGAAGAAACAGTAAAACATATGAACTCATGTAAGATCACACAAACTGGTTATAAAACAGTGAACTCATGCAAGATCACACAAACTGGTTATAAACATTGACATAACACACCTGCCAAAAAGATTCACTGGAACTTCTGTAAAATAAAAGAAAATATTTGTAGCTCAGGGTTGCCATGAGGGGTCCTTGGTGCTTTCTGACCTTGCTTGTTTTCTTGCAGACATTTCATTACCCAAATTAGGTAACATCAGTGCATTGATGATGTTACCTAGTTTGGGTAATGAAATGTCTGCAAGAAAACAGGCAGGCTCAGAGAGTGCCAAGGACCCCCTCACATCTGTAAAAATTATCACATGCCTGTATGGTGTGCCCAGTTGGTGGAAACGTAAGAGTTGAAAAAGTAGTAAAACATGAGCAATTTAAAATGCTGTGAGATTTCCAAATGCCTTACGGAATATGTATTGATGAATCTAGGTATAATATTAATAACCTTGCTTTCAAAAAGAAACAAAGCTTGTTTGCGTGTACATGTGTGTATATATACACACATTTCTTTTTAAGAGCATTATTAATGTTATTGATGTATGCAATAAAGACAAGAGAACTTTTCTTATCCCTTTTCATTGCTATCTTCCACTCCTAACCTAATGAGATAGCTTGTTGGAAAAATCAAAAGCTGCTCAACAATGAGACATTTCATTTTTAAAGAAACCTATTCTTACCTAGCCAACTAATTAATATCAGTATACTTGCTGATATAAACAAATTAGCTTACAGTAGCCTGTTGTGAAATTTTGAGTGATAGGATGAAGAAATCATTTGTCTCAGGCGAAGTAAGGGCTACCCTATCTGTATAAAACAAGACAACCATTAGATGGCAGCAGAAATATGCATAACATTCTTTGCTACCATCTAGTGGTTGCCTGGAAATTTGCAGCCCAGTCTGGAAGTTTACAGCCAAGACATGGTAGCTCTTGCCAAAAGGGTACTTTCCAAAGTTGGGTATTCTGTCAGTCCAAATTGTAGACCAGATATTTGAGCTTATTTATTTGGAAATATGCAATTTGCTTCTGTTTATTTCAACTTTGAAATGTTTTTGCATCGCTACCAGCATACCAGCATTTGCCAAAATCATATGATATTGGGATGGAAATTGAGGCCATAATAACAATAACCTATAATTGTAAAAAGCTATGGCGAAACATATGAGAAGATTCTCTCACCCTTAAGATGTAGTGAACCATGCAAAGCAATTACATGATAACAGTAACCGATTTTTGCTTCTGGATAAGTTTTGGACAAGATCTGTTTGATGCCAGAAGCCTCAGTTTAGTGCAGAATTGTTCAGTTGATTCCAGGGAAATTTCCAGTCATTGTTAGGCATGGATGATATTTAATCCCGTTTAAGTGAAGGCACTGTGCAAAGGGGAGCTAACTACCGTAATGAAAGTGTATAGTTGATTTTTACACAGAATTATACTGCCCTTGGTTTAAAACTGGTCACAAGGTTTACAAATACAGATAGAGGGTTGATTTTCATGAAGTGGACAGCATCTCAGAAATAACCTGGGTTCTAAAATACATTGGAGGCTCCCTCTTAAATTTGATCTGCCTTATTTGAAGTATAGGTGGGGGGCAACTAGTCTGTCAAATTACCACAGTTATCCAGTCAGTATTATCCCTGTACAGAAGAAGGTTACCCACAATCACCTAACAGTTGGTTTGATCACAACTGTTATAGAAGGAATTTAGGGGAAAAAATTAGAAGAAATAAACATGATCCAGTTTCATATCCTGTCCCAGGATTAATTGTTTCTGAAGCAGCAGTAAAAGTATTGAGTTGAGTCAAGAAGAAGCAGGCTTTCAGGAAATCACAATAATTTTGTCTGTCGTTTGGTACCATTTCCCCATCCACATAACAATCCTTGTTCTCCATCTTTTTATTAGCATTAGCATATGAGGACCTATTCAGTCATATTAAGTAATTTAGGAAGAACCACCTGAGCTGACTTGGAACTCAATGTGTGGGTGTTCCCACACTGAACCCCTCTAACAGGCTCAGAAACAGTAGATTTAATTAAAGATCTCAAGCCTTAAGACCCCGGGGAAATGAATGCATCACTGCAGAAATTCTTCAGAATACTCTTAACTGGTGGACCCCTGCTTTGACTCCCTGTTCAGATATAGCTTTGATAGTTCTTATCTATATAAAAAAAGGAAACTAGGATTTGCCTGCTAATTATCAGCCTATTAACCTTTTTAGCATAATTTATTTATTGTTTATTTATTGGTTCGATTTATATGCTGCCCTTTTCCGGAGAGTCAGGGCAGCTTACAATACGTTAAGCAATAGCCTTCATACTTTTGTATATACCTACTTGTAGGGCTTTCGCCCCCCCCAAGCAGTGTTCTTTTTTATACAAAGTCAGCTTATTGCCCCCACAAACCGGGTCCTCATTTTACCTACCTCGAAAGGATAATGAGGACATTGTATGCTAGGCATTTATATAATCAATTCCTAGAGTAGGATGAATCAGGGACCATTTTGGCTGAAGAGGCTTGATAGTCTAGCTGGCTGTTTGATTTTAGCCCATACACTTATTTTACAGCATATGGTCAAAAAGTATACTTTTAAGCCAGGATAGAATAGAATATAATAGAATTTTTATTGGCCAAGTGTGATTGGACACACAAGGAATTTGTCTTGGTGCATATGCTCTCAGTGTACATAAAAGAAAAGATACGTTTATCAAGAATCATAAGGTACAAAACTTAATGATAGTCATATGGTACAAATAAGCAATCAGGAAACAATATTAATATAAATCATAAGGATACAAGCAACAAAGTTACAGTCATACAGTCATAAGTGGAAGGAGATGGGTGGTGGGAATGATGAGAAGATTAATAGTAGTGCAGACTTAGTAAATAGTTTGACAGTGTTGAGGGAATTATTTGTTTAGCAGAGTGATGGCGTTCGGGAAAAAACTGTTCTTGCGTCTAGTTGTTCTGGTGTGTAGTGCTCTATAGCATCATTTTGAGGGTAGGAGTTGAAACAGTTTATGTCCAGGATGCGATGGGTCTGTAAATATATTCACAGCCCTCTTTTTGACTTGTGCAGTATACAGGTCCTCAATGGAAGGCAGGTTGGTAGCAATTGTTTTTTCTACAGATCAACACTACGTGTGGCTTTTACTGATTTCAGTTTCTTTTTAAAATTTATTTCTTAATTTAAATCTTGGTGTAAACTTAAGAATTCTACCAGAGATTCAGTAGATGCCAGCTTCTGCTTACATATAAACAGTAGGAGAGTTCTAGTTAAAACATTAGGTGCAGTTTTCAAGACCATTAAATCAAGAATATGATTATTGGCAGACAGTTTAGTCAGGGATGCATATAGATGCCACTATTGTTTAATGTTTATATCAGTTTTCTGTTGGCCAAGATGAGTAATCCAGCTCATAATCCTTGAAACTGAAGGAAAGACATATTCCAGGCCTCCTATATGCAGATCATGCTGTGGTACTATTTCAGATGCCAAATGGCCTTAAGCAAGTCTTGTGTGCCTTAGGCACATATTGTAGCATAGAAGCGCTCAAAATTAATTGCACAAAAACGGTTTGTTAAGTACTTGTAAAATGCATGTCTGGCAACTGAACAGGCACCCAGTTGAATGGATTAAAATCTTCAATGTCTATGGTAGTGTTCCATGTTACCGTAAATCCAATGAATCCAATAGAGTACTGTATGTTACTCAAAATGCAGAGAAATCAGCAATGGCTTTGCAATCTTTTTCTTATTTAGGGATCCATTATTCATGTTTGCTGCACTTAAAATATTTTAAGTCAGTGTCTGAACACAACATCTATTCAAAATCCATTTGGGACCATACTTTTTATTCACCCCTTTAAAGAAGGTACAGCCTGAAATTTTAAGGAAGAATTTTCTTTTTTAAAATTTTTTTATTAAACAGTTTTTTTTTAAAAAAGAGATATTAACACTTTCTTCTTTTCAACAGTTTCACGTTGGTAATCCATACTTATACATTTTCTCTCTTATCTTAGTATATCTTTTATACATATATTTATAATATATCATATATATATATATATATATATATATATATATATATATATATATATATATATATATATTTCTTAAGTTTTCGCGGGTGTGTATATGCAAAAAATTAAAATCTCGGGTGTTTTCCTGCGTCATGTTAAATAAGTTAGTTAAAATGTTTAAAATTCTGGTTAAAATCCTAGCTTAAAATCTTCTAAAAATCCTTACAGAGCACTCTGCAAGGTCCTTTAAAACCTTAGCTAAAATCCTACCAGTACCTTAAAAGTTTTTCTTATAGCAACGTTTCGACAGGCTCACAACCCTGTCATAAGAGCCTGAAGATGACAGGGTTGTGAGCCTGTCGAAACGTTGCTATAAGAAAAACTTTTAAGGTACTGGTAGGATTTTAGCTAAGGTTTTAAAGGACCTTGCAGATGCTCTGTAAGGATTTTTAGAAGATTTTAAGCTAGGATTTTAACCAGAATTTTAAACATTTTAACTAACTTATTTAACATGACGTGGGAAAACACCCGAGATTTTAATTTTTTGCACACACACACAGACACACACACACACACACACATATACCATTATAATTTATTATATTATTCTAATTGTTTTATTTACATTTGACATAAACGTGTACACAATTTCCTTTCCACAATTTTTATTTCTTCCCATTTCTTCCTATATTTCTCCACCTAGTTCAACCATTATTTAGTCTTCCCTTGTCCTTTTTTCCCTTTTCCTCCAACCATTTATACCATCTCTCCCAGACTAAGTAATATTCTGCTTCCTCTTTTTCTTGTATCTCTTAAGGAAGAATTTTCAAGAGGTGCCATGGTGTTCTTAACATGGTTTTGTGCCGTGAGGCCAGCATGACCAAAATTGAAAGTCATGTATGATAATTCACCCCGTCTCTTGTAAAAAATGTTACATTCTCCCCTTCCCCCATAGGCTTGCCCCCACCTACAATTTTAATTGATGGTTTTGTTTCATCCTAGGGCAGGACACTGCATGAGAAACTGAAATGTTATGGTTTTTCCCACCAATGTAGTTCTGATAATGGGACATGAGTCCATACTACTAATCCTTAAATAGTGTGCCAATAATTTGGAAGGCCAATTAGATTGACTGCCATACCCAAAGATGTGTTACTGCATAATTGTTACCCTTTTTTTCAAGCCAGCTAGACATTTAAGCCAAATAGCAGTTCCAAAATTCTAAAGAGACTTAATTCTGGCGAGATTTAATGCCTTCAGAAATTTCGCAATATTCTGTTTGAACAAAGACTTCGCTTCTATAGTGAAGGAGTTATTCAAACATTGTACTCTGTTATATTGACCTTATTACAAAGAAATTCAGTTAGAGTTAGTAACTCCTGCTCTATTCAGGAAGCTTTGAGGCTGTCCATATTCATTCTATTTACAGCAACAATTATCCAACAAGTGTGATTCTATATCTCTGAATGTGGCTGAATTTTGCTTCACTATTTGTAAACACATTGTACTTTGACCGCAGCAGTTTTATAATTACTTAGTTCTGTATGATTCTTTTTTTCAATTTGCTAACTTCGAGAGCTGGTCTCCTTTCTTCTTTTATGAATTGGTCAATGCCTATAATAAAGTTTACTGAGTGATTGTTTCCAATTTGCCCCCGGACTAACGCAGTATATGAAACAATGATTTTAATTTTTTTTTTCAGCAGTTAAAAATGACTTCCCAAATCAGGAAAAATGATTTTACCTCAATTAATTCATGCACAAGTGCTATGGGATAGTACGAAGGATGTAATACCAACCTTGGGAATAGAGAAAAAAAATGAGTGAGCTGTTAAGGAGAGATTTTCAGGAAAGTTTGCTCAGTCCCACCAAACAGAAAAGAAAAGACACTCAAAATAATCCCATCTCTTTTATAAAAGAAAAACTGATAGGCTTTCAAGATTCTGTTATTTTGCCCCATTCCAAGTAAAGAGTATTTGTTAAAATCCTAGGATTCCTGTTTCTTGATCTTCCTACCTCAAAGAGCTGATAGGCCCTTTGTTGGGAAGGCTATCATATTTGGGCTGAAAAAATCTGGATGGCCATTAGAAGGCAACAACAACAACAAAAAAGCAAGATCCACTTAATATGCTGCTTTCTACATATGCAACCTGGATATAATAGCCCTAAACAAACTTTTCAATGATATTTCAGAAATTTCACATTGTTGAGCCAGGTTAATGTTCTGGGCTTACCCTTAAAAAATTTAAATCATGGGTGTCAAACTTGTGGCGTCATGTTACCATCATGTGACATTTCGTGACATTTTTCCCTTCGTGGTGTCAAGCCTGAATTCGATTGGGGTGTGAGATTGTTTGTATCCTTGGGTATTCTGAGATTAATTCAGTTTGACACAGTTCGGAGCTGGGGGGAGGATGGAGCCTTCAGCCACAACATCATAGCTAGCCAATGAGTCAAGCACATTCCAACGGCTGGCTGACAGGAAGAGAAGGAGGAGGAGAGAGGTTGCCAAGCAACCAGCTCCCATATTGGTTGGACAATGTGACAGTTTGTTTTGGAAACTTGAGAAACTGAAACTTATATTGGGGTGAAAAGCCCAGGAACCTTAGTAAGTAGTAAATAGTAACTTTAGGCTTTTCACCAGTTAGTGCCAAGATGGTGTATCTGAATAAATTTGTTCTTTGAGCAAACAGAATGCTTTGGAGTTCAATTTGTGATGGATGCATTACTTGGAACCTGACATGCGGAGAGAAAGTGGGTGTGGCCTGTATGTGATGCCTCCGGCCTGCGGCCTGCCAATTTGACACCCCTGAGTTAAATGATTGGGGACTAAGTTCCCTAAGGGACCCGTCCACAGTTTGCAATCAGCATCTTAATATCAAATCATTGTAGAGCATTTTGGTTGGTGGATCCTGGAAGCAAGTATTTTTGCAATGATACATTTGCAGAGTGTAATAATAATGATGCATCAGGCTCCTTACTGGCTATTTTAAAGACCACTGCATTCTCATAGAAAGGCTTTTTTTCTAAAAAAAAAAATTGTTCAATTTATAATAAGATTTTAGCTGTAATTATTTATTAGGTCTAAATGTTCTGATTGTGCTGGATGTGCCTTTCAGTGTTACAGCTAGATCTTATTTATTTTTAATTTTAGTATTACAGTTTTATTGTTTTGGAGTTTTATTTATATTTCATGGTGATTGCTGGAAGTCACCTTGGAAATAGTTTATTCTAAAAAGCAGGTGATTAATATTTTAGAAGAATAAGTAAATAGTCTTTGAAAGCTGCCAAATAGTGTTCTGCGGATTGCTATTCTTCTTTGCTCCAGCTAATAGGCTGTTTTGTTTTCTTTCTTTCTTTTTAATGAACATATTAACATATGAATTATATCATGGGATTTTCAAGACATGCTCTTTGTCATTGGCCCCATTCAACTAGGGGCATACTGCTGGCTCAGATTAGACATTCCTTGTTCTTGGATGTCTGCACCCAGAAGCTTTGGTATGGCCAAAAATTTATACATCTATGTATAATTGGATGAAAAATTGTATGTGAAGAGCTGATGATATGTAGGTGTGTAGTGCTCATTGGGGACATGGTGGCTCAGTGGCTAAGATGCTGAGCTTGTCGATCAAAAGGTCGGCAGTTCAGCGGGTCGAATCCCTGGTGCCACGTAATGGGGTGAGCTCCCGTTACTTGAACCAGCTTCTGCCAACCTAGCAGTTTGAAAGCACGTAAAAAATGCAAGTAGAAAAATAGGGACCACTTTTGATGGGAAGGTAACAGCGTTCTGTGCGCCTTTGGCATTTAGTCATGCCAGCCACATGACCACGGAGACGTCTTTGGACAGCGCTGGCTCTTTGGCTTTGAAACGGAGTCGGGAACGAATAGCACATATGGCAAGGGGAACCTTTACCTTTACCTTTAGTGGTCATATATGGAGGCAGCTGCATAACTTCAGAAAAAGGTAGTCTGAAGTACCCAAAGGTGCTTTTTCAAAAGGCAACTAGACTTTCTTTGTGTTTTTTTTTTTTGGAGACGTTTGACTTCTTATCCAAGACTGAATGCTGGGGAATGAAAAGATTTCTATCTTTGCCATCATCTGGTTGTTAGCAAACTCGGAAACAACTAATATGATTGCCAATGCTCCTTGCCTCCTTCCCACTAGCAAAGTGTTGTGGAAAGCTTGAAGGGAGAAAGTGAATAGAAGAGTAGTTCCTCTCCATCAATCTCTCTGTGCTTGCATCATATTTGCCACTCCCACACTGCCTTGCTCCACCCCCACCCCCAGCAGCCGTCAATTATCTGTCTACAGGAAAAGGAAAGGAAAGAAAGGGAAGGTAGGGTAGAGGGGGGGAAGAAAAGGGGAGAGAGGTGAGGAGGGCAGGTAAAGAGGAAGGGAAGGGGAAGGAAAGAAGATTTCTAGGTCTCATTCCCACAAAGAAACTCAGTGGGGAAGCTGACAGGAAGCTGGAAGTTTTTCCTGCTTTCACTGGTTTTTGCCCATTTGTGATTATTCTGTTTTTCTGTTTAGGTAAGGAAATATCTCTGAAACAATGACCCAATGGGGCACAGGTTGTGTAGTAATTATTAAAAGTGATGCCAGCCAGGGATACACATTACAAATGATTTTATAAGTAACTTTGAATAGTGTCAGAATCAATGGAATTTTTTTTGTTTTTGTTTTTTAGCTTGTCCTTTTCACAAAATGCAGAAACCTTTGCCTTCCTGCTCTTGACTTCTAGACTTCAATGATTTCTTAGTTTCAGTGACTCTTGACTTCATCTGACCTCATGAGTTGGCTTCTTCCCTGTAGGTGATTTTTATTTTAATTTTTTTAATTTTTTTGCTGGCTTAATGTGCCATAAATGTGACATAGAGTAACAGAATGATATGATCACTGGCAAGTGTCAGCCAATGCAATTTTTTTTAAAAAAAAAGTGTTTAAAAAATGGACCTTTTTTTCTTATGCAAGAAAGTCAGCATACATTTTTAAAAATAGTTTATTTATATATTTTCACATTACATACGTAAGTGCTTAATGAACAGCATGTTGTCTGGATCAATTTATTTATGTACAATAATACTTTTCCCACTCCTAATTTCTTCCTCTACTGTCCAACCATTTGTAAAACAAGTTCCATGTTCAACAATACTGTGTATCTTCTTTTTCTTTTAGTTTTAATGTCAATCTGTCCATTTCTGCGCAATCTAATTTTTTTTAATTACATCATCCTCTGTAGGTGTTTCCTCATTTTTCCAGTATTGTGCAAATACAATTCTTGCTGCTGTCAAGCATACATGATTGAGTGCTTTACATCAGGAGTGTCAAACTAAATTGGTCATGGGTGTGACCAGCACGTGATGCATCTGGCCTGCTGACTGAGAGTTTGACACCCCTGCTTTACATGAAAAGAGAATTTTGTGGGCAATATCCCAGAAAACACCTAAAAGGAATGTTGGACAGGTGATGTAGCTCATTGCATTGTTAACTTGAAATGACTTTCATGGTCTCAAAGCAATTTAAAAGCAGCTGCAGAAGTCTCCTCCTGCAATGGATTGATCTGTGATGGTAGTAGCAGTGATAGTGGTAGGAGTGATGAAGATACAATAGAAAAGTATTATACTGGACTTTCCATTGGATTTTCATCTGCTGCTATTCTAGAAGTGTCATGACAATGTTACTGGTGACTTAAGAAGTAGTAAAAATAGTTAGTGTTCTCATTATCTTTTAGAAATGTAAGAAAATATTCTCCACTGATTTAGCATAAAGACAGTTCCCTACCATTCAAATGTGTACTCATTTTTTTTAAAAAAAAGCCTACTAGAGAACTTTCTGTTATATATCTCCTATATAGAACTTTCTTTTTGTTGTCCATATTTTTGAACTCCTGTTTTTGTACTATGAATTTCCATCAGAAAGATAAAATTTCAAAACAGTGCTTTTTGGCAGCAAACTAAGGTTTTTTTTTTATATAGTGAGTTCTTATTACATGCACTTGTAAAATATTATCCTCAATTTTCCATCTCAATATCTATAGAGATAGCACAGCATTTGAGTCTTTTTATATTGGTTCCTGAGCTAGCTAAACTGGATTCTCCCTTGTAGCCAAAGATCTGTTTGTTTATAAAGTGCCAAATAACACAGTTGGTGTTGTCAAAGCTGTAAATATTAAAAGAAAAAAAAATAAATTAAAAGCCAAGGAATAGGGTCAGTAAGTAAAATCCTTGAAAGCTTTCTTGTGGAGTGGGTTTGTACATCTTGTATTAATTTTCCCCTTCAATATTCTCAACCAGCCATTACTAACTTTTTAATTAAGGAAACACATCTTCCATAAATACATTTACATGTTTTTACATTAACTTAAGTAAAAATAGGTTTGGGCTGAGCAGAGACTGATAAATGCCAAAGCTTACTAACAAAATGTTGCACATTTTTATTTCCACCCACAGATTCTGAGCCTGGTAATATTTATACTTTATGATCACACTGTTAGAAACATTCCTAAGACATGGTAGGTCTGCACTACAGCAAATTGCAAGCCTTTCTAGGAATCATCATCTTACATTGTACCATGGTTACACTCATAAAAAGTTCAAAAAATCGGAACAGTTCCATTATTCTGTCTCAATATACAGCGTAGTTGTTGGGAGAAATTTAGAAAGTAGAACACAAATACTCTGGGAAATTAGATGGCTATAGAAGGCTGAAATTTCAAAAGCTACCAACATGTAACGTTTGTAATATGGGGAAAGAAATCAGTTATAACTATGTAAATACAATTCTCAGGAATTGGCTCCAACAAATCTGCAGTCGTAAACGATATAAAAACGGCGCTAAGGGTGCGTAGCCCGTAACGCTTTTATGCCTCCCAACTGCTGTGAGGCGTAGCCCACGCCCCGCCCAGCCGCCCCCCCGGGCCGGTGAATCAACGGCCCCGGTGACGCTGTCGACATGAGATCCGTCCATACCTACCTCTAGACCCCGCCTTGTATTTTCCAACGTAACCGGGATCAGGAAAGGATGAACGGGAACACTCACCATCGAATCCCTATTGCTGTCCTCCTCGTCGCTGTCCCCTTCTACAACACATGTCTCGTTAGTGCTGGAAAGTTCTATAGGCCCAGGTGGTGATGTGTCGGTACCGGACTGCCGAGCCTGGGCCACGACTTTAGACTGTTCTGGTGTCATCCGTTGGCGGTCACGGCCCCTTCCCCCGGTCACAGGTGTTCGGCTTGCTGGCTGTTGGAAGAGGACAGTCCAAAGCCCTGTGGCCTACTTGATTGCACCGGAAACAACGAAACACCGGCCTACGAACGGAGTCTCCGATTGAGGTAGGTATGCTTCCTCGATTGGGCGCAGGCCATTCTGGAACTTTCCTCATCTGGGCCGATGGTCCTGTGCTGGTTCTGATGCGGAACTCCTTCAGCCCCATATCGAGATCAATGGCTGCCCGAAACCAGTCCGACAAACGTGGTGGCAACCCGCGATATACGCATGCCTGTCTCAAGTCCCGGTCTAGTCCCATATGAAATTGATGCACAAGCATGCGTTCGGGCCACGCTCGCAATCGCCCAGCGATGGATCGGAACTCCTTGACATAGTCCTTTGCAGGACGGCCTTTTTGTCGCAAGGACACAAGCTCTCCTTTGGCCTGTTGTGTTCTGGAGTCATCCTTGAACCGGGCCCGAAGGCCCTCCAGGAAAAGGCCAACGTCTGTTAACTCGCGGGTGTGGTCGCTGTGTAGGTCCGCCACCCAGTCAGCCGCCTCCCCGTCATGATGGTGGTGATGGCGACTACCATTGACCACTGAGACGGGTAGAACTGGCCATAGAGATCCATATAACTAATAGCGTGGCTGAGAAAGATTGCCACTCGATCCAAACTCCCATCAAACGATGCTTGAAAAGGGGGTGGGCCCCACACAGGTTGGGGGCCCATGGGCCGCTGTCCAAGGTGGTACGGGCCTGGACTGACCGGCTGGTGTGCCTCTGAGGCCTTGTGAGGGCAGCCCCCGCCCTGAGTCAGTCCGACGCCCATCCTGCGCGGGCCGACCCCTGTCCTCTGGGCGAAGCCTTGTCCTGTCCTGGCCGTCTGTTGGGGGGATGATGTCACGTCTCTGTCCACCTGTCCCTTGGTCTATTCTCAATTTAGGGCTGGCCAAACGGAAACGGGTATCTGCTGTAGAAGCCCCCGCTCCCCCTTGCCACGCATCAGAGGACTCCCCCCCCGCAGCCCATGGTTGCCAGGACTGTGCGTCTCTAAAGCTGGCCTCCCCGAATTTTTCCCTTAGAATGTCCAGGGTTGAAGGACCTAGACCCGTGGAATAGGTCCACTCCCCCCCTTCCTCATCATCAATCCACCATCGTTCTCTCCACTTGAGAAACCTTTCATCCGTGGGCGGTGGGGCCGGCACTCTCGCGCTACCCCCAGGACCAGTAAGGGCTGAGCTGTGCCACCAGTCCCCAGAGGCAGCAGACGTTCCATCCGTTTTCCCCTTCGGCTCACTTGCCCCCCTGCTTTGGCTCACCGTCCGTTCTTTTGGCTGGATGACAGGGGTGGGAGCATCGTCCAAATGCCCCATACCTGCCTCTGCCTGCTCCACACCGACCCCCTCCATCACGGACAAATCAGAGTCCAGCCCCTCAGCCATCCGTCTGTTTGGGCTCTCCGCAGGTGAAAGAAGGGAGCGCCGTTTTCCTCTCAGGATCCTCGGGCCACGCAAAGACACAAACGCAACAAATCACCCAACAATGTTTTGCTTTGGAATGCTGGTTTTACTTTCGTGGCTCCAACAAATCTGCAGTCGTAAACGATATAAAAACGGCACTAAGGGCGCATAGCCCGTAGCGCTTTTATGCCTCCCAACTGCTGTGGGGCGTAGCCCATGCCCCGCCCAGCCGCCCCCCCAGGCCGGCGAATCAACAGCCCCGGTGACGCTGTCGACATGAGATCCGTGCAGCAGCGAGGGTGATCCCAGTCAGCTGTGGGAAGGTGTTGCTTGCAGCGGGAAATTGCAGACACGTGAAACCCTGCACCCAGCGCTCCCTGCACCACACCCATCTGCCTAAGCCATTCACCTGATTCCCCCCGCCTGTGTGCGTGTGTGTGTGCCGCCGTTCGCTCGGGCTGCAGATCGCTGAGTCGGGTCGGCTGTGATTCGTGTCGAGCGTGAGGGCGGGCTCGACAACAATATTTACATGGGAATTACTTCTCCTCCCCCCTCCCCCCAATTAAATAGCTTTTATGTTATATTATAAATACTTCAGGCATTAAAGTGCCTTTTGGCAACTAAAGTTTATGCAAATATAATGGGATGGATTTTATGGAGTTGCAAGTTTTTTCATAGTTCTCTATGTCTACAGTCATAAGGCTATCCTTTTACTGAACCTTTAAAAACAGACCTTATACATCAGATGAAGAGACTGTCTAGTCCAGGGGTCAGCAAACTTAAACACTCAGAGAGCCATTTGGACCAGTTTCCCACAGAAAAAAAACACCGGGAGCCACAAAACTCTTCCTGTACCTGACTATTTCCTGAGTGGTCACAAAATTAGCATATATAGTTGAATTAACCTTTGTTTTCTTCTGAAACTTTTCTTTTTTTGGCCTTATCTATGGTTGGTCTACCGGGGATCGAAAAGCTTAGTAAATTGTGTGTCGGTGGGTATCGCATATTGGCAGTTGTGACGCATATTTTGAGCAACAGGGAGCCACAGCAGAGGGATGAAAGAGCCACATGCAGCTCCAGAGACGCGGGTTGCTGATCCCTGGTCTAGTCCATCAGTTTTTTTGCCAAGTGATCAAAAAGATATATCTCTGGAAAGTCTTCACAATTGTTCTAATTGAGTTTTCCAGGATGGATATACTGCTTCAATTTTTATAGGTAATATATAACTTTTTATTTCTGTGCTGGCAATTTCTTCAGCTCGGGGAGGAGGGGGGAAGAGGCTTAATAAAATTTTCTGTTGGTAGCATTAGACTCCACTGTGAAAAACACCTATTTTGGAGGGTGTGGTTCATTGGTACTTCCAAAAGCCCCTGGTAAGTTGACTCCACATTGACAGTGTAGAACAGTGATGGCTAACCTTTTTGCCATCATGTGCCAGGAGCAGGGGGGAGTGGGGGTTGTGCCCACACCCATAATTCTATGCGCCCCCCCGCACATGTGTGCTCCTCCCCACTCCCCCCCCTCTCCTGGCATGCAATGGCATGGTGGGACTGGAAGGCCCATTTTTTGCTCTCCCTAGCCTCCAGAGCCTTTCTAGGAGCTTGGGGAGGGCGAAAACGGCCTTCCCCACCGCACCTGGATGCCCTCCAGAGGCCAGAAATGGCCCATTTGCCAACTTCCGGAGCTGAGCTTGCATGCCCACTGATATGGCTACGCATGCCACCTGTGGCACATGTGCGATAGGTTCACCATCACGGGTCTAGAACATACATAATTCATCCCTCCTAAAAAATTTCCCAAATTATGATTTCCCAAATTGTAATACCTTTATGTAAACAATTGTATATTTATAATTGATAAAAAGTTAGTGCTTTCTTTGCTCAGTCACAGAAGATGCCAGTGATTTGCTAGCTAATCCTTTAATATTAGAGATAAGCGCTGAACAAAGGAACAGTCTTCCAACTGAGGTGAGCTTTCATTTAATCTTCAGTTCTGTAAAGATCTAATGATTGTTTTCAATAAGGAGGGGGAGGAGCTTGCCTGATGTCTAAAAAGGTTCTGAAACCCAAGATCTTATTTAAGCTGAGTGTATTATGAAATGAATGTATGTGTACATGTGGATTGTGGCCTTCTCATTGTCCATGTTCCCCTTCTCCTTCCTTCCTTCCTTCCTTCCTTCCTTCCTTCCTTCCTTCCTTCCTTCCTTCCTTCCTTCCTTCCTTCCTTCAATATAGCTGCCAGTCAATGACTCTGGGTGGCTTAACAATTAAAAAAAATATAGTACAATTAAAAATACTAAAATCATTTTAAATAGCAATAGCACTTAGATATACATATACCACTTCATAGTGCTTTACAGCCTTCTCTAAGCAGTTTACAGAGTCAGCATATGTCCCTCAACAATCTGGGTCCTCATTTTACTGACCTCGGAAGGATGGAAGGCTGAGTCAACCTTGAGCTGATCAGGACGCAACTGCTGGCAGTCAGCAGAATTAGTTTGCAATAACCACTGTGCCACCATAGCTCTAAACAATATTGTTTTATTTTAAAACAGTAAAAACACTAAAAACATCCAGATTAAATATACATAGGAACAAGAAACTTGGCCAGTTAGCAATACAGCCAGGAAATGGAGCTCTTAGCACATTCAGCACTCCAGGCACAGGAACATAGCCAGGTTTTTAGGGCCTTCATCAAATCCCCCAAAAGACCCAACAGGAGCTCCTCCATAACAGACTAAGAAGAAAACAATAAATGAAGCAATGCTGCCATTCCATACATTGCAGGAATATCTGAAAAGCTCAGAAAGATCTTCAGCCAACACAACATACATGCACTTTTTAAACCCAATAATAAACTAAGGCACAAGCTTGTCCACCTAAGGATAAAACACCCAGAAACTAACTGAGCAACATGGTGAATGCAGAACAATGCAGTGAGACATGTGCAGATCTGTACACTGGGGAAACAAAACAATCACTTCATAAATCCATGGCATAACATAGGAGAACAAACCGATTAGGACAAGATTCAGCAATCCATCTGCATTTAAAAGGCAAAGGTCATTCTTCTGAAGACATTTTGTACAGAGAGGACTCCTCCTTTGAAAGAGAAGTCAAAGAGGTTATCTATATCAAAATTGAACAGCCCCGTCTCAACAGAGGGGAAGGGATACAACATCATCTATCTCCAGTGTAAAACAGTCCTTTCAGCAGTTCCAAGAAAGCTCCACACCCATTTGCACTACTCAGGTGACCCTGAGGACACAGATAAACCTCCAAATGGCCTTAACGAGTCTCTAAAAGAATGCAAATGGCCAGCTGTCTGTAAGGAATATAAATCCTTCCATTCCCCACCATCCAGTCAGAACTGAAGAAGCTTTTTGGATGAGAAGCAAAACATCTTCAAAGGAAAACAAGGAAGTCCAGTTCCTCTTGAAAAAAGCACCTTTGGGACAACCATGACCTGGATGACTGAGAATCACCATAAACGTTCAGGGATGAAGTAGAAAGACAAAGAATTCCTAGGCAAATTAAAATATTTTTGATACCATAAGTATATCTCATACTAGAGTACAGTTTTACCTTGGCTCAGCTTTGGACCTTCTGAAATCCAGTAGATATGTATACAAATTTGTCAGAAGTGTTCTCATAAAAAATGTATATGCACATTACTTGTCTCTAGACACAGCTGGGTGTTTTATAATTGTTCTTTGGTGGTGTGCAGAGAATATAAATAGTGTTTAAGAGAAATTTCAAATAAGAAAACCCCACATGTTATATTTTGTCATGAAGCACCCTCTAGCATCTGTACCATGAAAGGGTATTTCATATTATTCATATTATTTCATATTATTACTAGTCAACATAATTCAAAATCCTAAAACCGTCCACGCAGGAATTCATAAAAAAGAGAAAGAATTATGATATAAATTCAATGATTTAATTTGCCTTGCCAACAATAGCATGACTATATTGAGAACTGGAATTGTATACCACTTCTAGTCATGGAAAAAGTGGGGGCATGATGGCTTAGGGGATAAAGTCCCAAAGGTGCTTTTTCAACAACTGGACTTTCTTGTTTTTCTTTGAATATGTTTTGCTTCTCATCCAAGAAACTTCTTCAGCTCTGAAGAAAGTTCAGTTGCCTGACCTGGATGACTGAAAATTTCCATAGACATTCAGGGGTTAAAGATGCTGAGCTTGTCAACTGGAGAACTGACAATCCAGGTTCGAGACCCAAGTTCTGTGCAATGGGGTGAGTTCCCATTACTTGCCCTAGCTCCTGCTACCTAGTAATTCAAAAGCATACAAATGCAAGTACGCACTACATCAAACTTCCTCTCTATTGATATTGATATTTATGCATTCATTGCTGCTACTACTTCTCATGATTGATGAGATGTTTGATACTGTATTATTTTTCATCGTATGCGGGTAAATAATTTTGATTTTGGGGGACATCTGAGAGCGTCTTGATGGATCCTAGGACCACACTTTAAGAAACACTGTCTCAGTAGGTAACCAGCTTTATAGATGAGATAACTAACAAACAGAATTACATACAATGTTGTTTCTCTTTATTTTGCCTTTGTTTCATCATGTAACTGGATTTCATGGATCTCTAATACAGGCAAATCCATAAGACTACTTTGAATATAATTTTAGAAATAAAGAATCAATCTAAAGTTAAATGAAATGTTGCTACAGAAAGAAACAAGAGTGGAGGATTGTAAAAAGAAGTTAAAAGGGTTTTTTTGCAAATAAGTTAGATAAAGGCACTGATTTAAGAATGGTTGGGGATGCAATTAAAGCTTTTATTGGAGTCTATTTTATACAATATAATTGTGAACTTAGAACAAGAGTCAAGAGAAGCTATTTTGGATGAAATAAAGAGACAAGAAGAAGAATTAAGGAAATTTCCAGAAAAGATAAGTATTTCTTGACAAACTTAGTCTTTACAAAAACAATTATCTACATTAATAGTAAGAGAAATAGAAATAAATGTGAATTATGTAAAGAAAAAGAAAAGAGTTTGCAAATAAACTGGGAAAGTAGCTAGCATATAGCAAAAAGAAAAAGAAAAGAAAGTGATATTGAAATTACAAGAGGCAGATATTATATTAATGGCCAATGTGGCCATAGAAAAAGTGTTTCATGAATATTATTAATGGTGATCTAACAAAACCAGGGAATTATAAAAAGAACATGATGGAATGCCCACTGTCTTCTCTCTTGTTTAGTTTGAGTCTTGAAATACTGAATAGAGATATATAGCAAGATGAGAGGATTGTGGGAGTAAAGATTTTTTAAAAAGGAATGTATAAATAAGGACATTTGAAAATCTATTAGTATTTGTTCTGAAAGGTCATTTAAATGGAATTGAAATATTAATGGACAAATTAAAAGAGTAGGGTGAATTAGCAGGATTCAAAGCTAATAAAAATAAGATGATTTTAACAAAAATGTAAAATTAGAAAACCAAACAGAATTAAATAAATAAAATGAGCTTTAAGATTGAGAAGAAGGTAAAATATCTGAGTATCCCTATGACAAACAGAAATTGTGTGTTATTTCAAAATAACTATCGTAAGACATGGAATAAATTTAAAAAAATATATTTTAAGAGGGGAGAAATTACATCTGTCACTGCTGGGGAGAATTTCTGCAATAAAAATGAATATCTTGCCTAGAATGATGTTTTTGTTTCAGACAATTCCTGTTTTGACAACTGATGCACCATTTAAACATGGACAGAAGGATATATCTATGGCAGAGAGTTTTAACAAAATCAGTTAAATAAAAGGTGTTGCAAGATGCAAACAAAACAGGAGGACTGTATTTACCTGATTTGAGAATTTTATAGCTTGCTGTTTGATTAGAATGAAACAATGGTTGCTACTGAGAAATGAATGGCTTTTGGAGTTAGAAGGAAATGATCTGAGATTTGGAAGACATGGATATTTGTGGAACCATAAAGTCAAGATTAATGTAGATTTTAAAAAATCCTCATGTTAGACATGCTGGATTGAGCCTATGGAATACAAAGAAACTCAAATTGTGCTCAAAAACACCTTTGTGAACAAGAAACACTACATAGAAGAGAAATAATAGGCAAAACATGAATGGATAACTTAGTGGGAGAAGCTAGAATTTTGTCAAGGAGAATCAATCAGTCAATCAAATCAAGAGAAGAACTGGTAGCAGAGGGATGTAATTACCAGTGGTTTTCTTATTTATAATTATTAGAAAGATTTAAAGTAGACAAAATAATTTATGGTTTTGAAAATTGTAAGACCATTTGAAATAGAATTGTATATAAATTAGGAACTTGTAATTGCTAAGTATAAACTTCTATTGAAATTTGAAACAGAAAAAGCAAGGGAAAAATTGTATGATACAATGCTAAATTTGTACGCTATTTTTTTTGTTTATAATATACAGATGGAACAATGGGAAAATATATGGCTGACTATCAGAATTTACAGTAGATTATAATACTAAAGAATTTTTTAATAAATGATGTACCATTGGTCTATGTCCCAAGAGAAATTATATAGAATTATCTAGAATGGTCTAGAACGTCAAAATGTATGAAGAAGGGACATTTTATCTTGTTTGGTGGATGCATAAACAAGCTAGAAAATTCTGGATTCAAATGCAAAGTCTGATTCAGGGGATTCAAAGATTAAGATAGAACTGAGACCAGAGATTTTCCTTTTGGGATTAAAGACAGTTGGAAAATGTTATGTAATTTTGTTTGTACATTGTAAGTGCAATGCAATTATTGTATGCATATAGATGGAAAGATTCAGCATTTCCCACAATAGAGGAATGGTTGGTAAAAATGGTAGAATTTGCTAAGTTGGCTAAATTGACTTCTTTGATATGTATATTTATTGCTGACTGGAAATCCCTTATGGATATTTTTTTTTTTTTGCATAAAAAGAAAAAAGTGAACATGTGATTATGATTTTGATGATTAGACAGGATAAATTTTACAAAAAAGAGAGCTATGTTGTAACCATAGAATATGATGATCTAATTTTATTAACATTTTTAGCAAAAAATAAGTCTCCCTCTGAGGGAGAGGGCCATTTCTATTTATTTGATAAATGAATAAAAATGAACTGAAAAAAACAACAAAACATTAAAGACAATTTATAACTAAACAAATTTAAATAGAGCCCAAAATCATGGATTCTGCCGTCTGCATTTCCCATATCATCACCAGCCAGCTGGAAAAGCAACCAGACTCATTCTTTGTAATGTGTGCAGAAATAGTCTTGGTCATTGTAAGCAGTTGACTGGGAAAGAGGCTGTAACTACATTCTAGGTTGCTCAAATGGCAAGCCAGGCTATTTCAGAACATGTGCCTGTCAGTCTTTGTGAAGTCCAAGCTGGTTCAGAAGGCAAGACCAGAATATAAACTGACAGCAAACAGCACTCCTTACTAGCACTTATGATGTTACCTGGTTAGGGTAATGAAACGTCTGCAAGAAAACAAGCAAACCCAGAGAGCACCAAGGATCTCTCCTTTCAACCCTGAACTATAAATATTCTCCTTTATTGTTCAGAAATAGCCCAGATCAGAGGTCACAGGAATGGTGGAGGCTGTCAACCCTGAAGCTGAACTAGCCGAAGCCAGGGTGGCCCCACGGGCCAGATTTAAGCACCCCGTGGGCCAAATGCGTCCCCCCCTGGCCTTGATTTTGACACCACTGGGTAAGCAGAACATGAACATGATGTATGTAGAGCACAGAGGTGGGTTTCAGCAGGTTCTGACCAGTTCTGGAGAACCGGTAGTGGAAATTTTGAGTAATTCGGAGATCCAGTAATAAAAATTCTGAATGGCCCGCCCTTATCTATTCTCTGCCTTTCAAGTCCTAACTGATCTTGAGTAAATGGGGATTTTGTAGTAACCTCCGCCTGGAGAGGGGTGGGAATGGAGATTTTACAGTATCCTTTCCCTGCCACGCCCACCAAGCCACGCCCACCAAGCCATGCCACGCCCACCAAGCCACACCCACAGAACCGGTAGAAAAAATCTTTGAAACCCACCACTGGTAGAGCATCAATTTTCTAACTGCCAAAGCAGGCCAAACTTTTTCTAGTACTTTCCCCCTTGAATTTAAAAAGTTTCATTGCTTAAAGACTGGCACTAAAGGTAAAGTGTGTGTATTCTTTAAAACATGGCACCCTTTCCCCCCAAGCTTACCTGCAAACTTGAAAAAATTCAGGCTGTTTTAATTCACAGCTAAGATATTTCATAGGAAAAATGCGCATAAGCAGTGCTGCTGCACTTGGTATATATTATGCATTGTAAATGAAAAATGAGTGGAATTAATTTTCCAGCATGCACACAACGTTTATATTGTCCTTCAGCCGGAACAATCATGGCATTCCTCCAAGTCAGCTAGAAAATCCTCAGCCTTAGATCAAATGTTATAGATCATTACTCTTTTTTTTTATCTGAATAGTCATAAAAATAAAATCTTCCAACCTCAGATAATTGCCATGCATGCCAAGAACATAACTATTTGTTGAAATATAAATTTCTAAAATTGCATGCACTGAGTACATTCCAGCCACAATTATCAAGAAATCTCAGAAAAATCAAAGTAGCCTTACATATGCCTAATGAAGTATCACAAATTGCCTGCAAAACTGTCAGCTCTAAGAATGAGCTTATCAGGAAGGAAAATGCAAACATCATTTTGTGAGGTAAAATCCAGAGGGAGCATAATTTCAGTGCTTCAAACTGTCCTTTCTCTATCATTAAAGCATTGATTTGTGGTCCATATAATTTTGATTTTTCGCTTCAGGTGCAAAAATATCTATAAGCAACTTTTAGAAGCTTTTCTCAGGTATCTTCTCTCCCGTTATGCTGATGATCAGAACAAATAACTAACATTTAAGAACAACCTTATTTGATTACATTCAGACATTTTGTCAGCAAATACTAAAACAAGAGCCCTTCATATGCACTAATTACTGGAATATAATATCTGATAGTAGCCTTTACTGTTTTACTTCTCCCAGCTCATCAATCACTTGAGCAGCACTTGACCATGGATGAAATGGTGGGGCAAGGGAAGTCAGAAGGAAAGAACCTCTCTTATTTTACCAAGCTTTGGAGACCATGGTCTAGCCCCATCTGTCAAATCTCTTCTTCTCTCCCAAGGAAAACAATTAGTGGTTGTTTTACCCATTGGTGAGCATCACCAGACTCACAACAAACACTTTCTTCAATTCATTCTAATTAAATTTCTAACAATGGAGCCATTTGTTGGCCTTGTCGTTGAGGCAGAAACAATGAGAAATACGCAACTCCTGGCTAATATTTGTCACCTTGTTGATGAGAACCTTCTGAAATGCAATTCTCAAAGATAACCAGTTGGCTCAGTTATTGTTTCTCTTTTAGGAGAAGAGATTCCTAGAAGATTCAAAGTATATAACTTTGAATTATACTTAAAATTATACTTTATATACTTAAAGTATATAACCTTGAAGTATATATAGCACACAGTCAAAATCAAATAGCCCTGATGGTTAGAATGCAGCATTGCAGGCAAACTCTGCCCACAGCCTGGAGTTCAATCCTGACCAGCCTTGATGTTGATTCAACCTTCTGTCCTTCTGAGGACCCAGATTGTTGGGGATAATATGCTGATGTTGTAAATGCTGTAAAGCACTGTGGAGTGGTATGTAGCAATAGCAATAGCACTGAGACTTATATACCGCTTCACAGTGCTTTTACAGCCTGCTCTAAGCGGTTTACAGAATCAGCCTATTGCCCCCAACAATCTGGGTCCTCATTTTACCCACCTCAGAAGGATGGAAGGCTGAGTCAACCTTGAGCCTGGTGAGATTCAAACTACCAAATTGCAGTCAGATGGCAGTCAGCAGAAGTAGCCTGCAGTATTGCATTCTAACTACTGCGCCAACACAGCCTTTGCCGTGGTATAAGTCTAAGTACTATTGCTATTATAGAGCACCAAACTTTTTTAGTTGCTCTCACTTTCTCCTTTGCTTTTCTTACATCTCTCATAATACGCCATATCATCTAATCCCAAGACCCTTTTAGACAGGTGGGGTTTTCTCTCCCACCCCAAGAATGTGTTCATTTCCTGGGAATATAAAAAGAGAAAGGTAGTCTGTGAGTCTGTGAAGGGCTTTGCCCTCTTGTGTCTTTTATTCTCCTGGTCATTGGTTCAGGAGAAGAAACTAACCATGGAGAACCCACTGAAATTCACTGCCTTCCATTGAGGACCTGTATACTGCACGAGTCAAAAAGAGGGCTATGAAAATATTTACAGACCCCTCGCATCCTGGATATAAACTGTTTCAACTCCTACTCTCAAAACAACGCTATAGAGCACTGCACACCAGAACAACTAGACACAAGAACAGTTTTTTCCTGAACGCCATCACTCTGCTAAACAAATAATTCCCTCAACACTGTCAAACTATTTACTAAGTCTGCACTGCTATTAATCTTCTCACGTTCCCATCACCCATCTCCTCCCACTTATGACAGTATGACTGTAACCTTGTTGCTTGTATCCTTAAGATGTATATTGATACTGTTTCCTGATTGCTTATTTGTACCCTATGACTATCATTAAGTGTTGTACCTTATGATTCTTGATGAATGCATCTTTTCTTTTATGAGAGCATATGCACCAAGACAAATTCCTTGTGTGTCCAATCGCACTTGGCCAATAAAGAATTCTATTCTATTCTATTCTATTCTATTCTATTCTATTCTATTCTATTCTATTCTATTCTACTCTACTCTACTCTACTCTACTCTACTCTACTCTACTCTACTCTACTCTACTCTACTCTATTCTAAATATAGAATCCGCTGAAGTAAAAAACCTGTGTTTCAAAAATAATTTTCTATCCATTTTGGAACCTCAGCCCTTTATCATCGCTATCACGATCCCTTCTTAGTACAGTGGAAGACTGTCCAGAGAGAAGAAGGCATCTCATCTGTAATACATTTCTGTACATACGTATGTGTAGATTTGTAGCTCATCTGATTTCACGACAGCTTTGGGGCCTGGAGGGCCTTGGATGGTGAAAGACTGGTTTATAGTATTTGGAACGTTAGCTAATTGCTAATATGCACTCAAATAAAACTGTGGTGATTTTTCAATCACTAATTAATTCAAACTGAAAACTGAAACTTACACTTGAAGGCTAATTGATAGAAGCTTATTTCAGTAATTAGTGCCCAGGTATTTGTAGAATTTGTAGCAGGGGAGGGTGAAGACTTGAAGGGAAGAATGTAACCATGCCAGGAAATAAGTGGTGGGTGTGGTAGGAGGGTATGGAGGGTGGGTTAAGCCACCATTCTTCCTGTCCTGCTTCCAAATCAAAAGCCCTTTGGAACATCTGAGTCTGAGCACTGAAATAGGAGAAACCACCTAAATGCAACCGAGATAATTTTGTGGAATGGTGTACATTTCATTGTTAAAACATTATGCATCTTGAATCAGTCCATTAATTTTGACTATCAAAATGTTATATAGGCCTCAGCAAGTGGTTTAGCTGACCTTATCTGGGGTGCGAGAACATAAATTGCCTTAAGTTTTGCAAGGACATTGTTTCTTTGCAGGATGCAGATAATTTATACTTTTCAAATTAATTGGTGCACTACAGTGTCTCTTAACTCTTTGCAGTTTATTCACATGATTTCTGTGACAGGAACCTTTCTTCATTCTTACCCACTCCTTTCTAAGCTGTTATTTTATTTACATTTGTCTGCTTACTAAACAGGAAAAGTTTGCAAAATTTACCTTTAAGTTGTTTCTTGTAATAGCCATGATTCTTGCCTTTTCAAGTTGCCGGAGGTTCAGTCACTGGTAGTTAGAGTGCTGGATTTAAGAAAGTCACAGAAAGATCACAGTGATTGATAGTGAAAAAAATTGCTAATCTGTATTTCCCACCTCCAAATTAATGTACCAAAATCTGATAACAGAATGGGCAATGTCTAAAAACCAAAGAAAAACATTTGAATTTCTCAGGAAATGCTGTCACTGCTTTCCAGCTGGCCATCCTTAAGAAACAGCCTTACTGATACACATTTTAATGCAAAATAGCAGAATTAGAATTCTGATCAAAATTCAAAACTCTTTATCATGGATTAAAGAATGACTAACTTTTCTTATGACACTACATAATTTAACAAGCTGTGCAGTGCAAAAAAAATCTACATATCGCTTTACTGCTTTGTAGAGATCACTAAAGGTAATTCTCACTTTTTCACTTCTCATTTTTCTCTTTCCTTTTCCCCTAGTAAAAGCTTTATTTAATATTCCCCTAAACTCCATGCATCTGATGAAGTGGGTTTGATTTTTACTCTTCCAGAAACTAATGAGAAATGCAGCCTTTTAAGGTGTGTTTTGTGGCCTTTGCATGTTTCTTTTCTTTCCCATTTTGAACAAAGCCTGGCTACTGCTTGGTTACTGGCCAAAAAGCTAGCTGTGACTTTTCCCATAGGGACACTACTAAGTTAGGAGACAATGGTGTTTCTAAGGAAATTAGAGGCAGCTCCATCGGGCATCTAATCCAATGTGGATGAGTGAACGACCAAGAACTGAATTCAAACTGATCAGAGTCCAAACTGCTTATATATATATATATTCAAATTTAAAACTAAACAAACAGGGCAGAGGAGAGACAACTTAAATTTGATTGTTTGGTTTACCTTATTCAAAAATAACTTTTAAAAAAGCATCTGCCATTAAACCGCCAATCATTTTTAGTGTGATGTGGCATCTGGTCCAAAGGGCTGATTGGGCAATTTCTGCAGGGAAAAAATAAAATCATGTAGGCCTTAGAATATCTGCTGCTGCTGCGTGATTTGTTTTGTGCCTCAGAAATTTTACCAGATTGACCACATTTTTGGTCATATTAATAGATACTCTACAGATTTCAGCATGCCTAGAGTCTCTATACCCAATACTCTGTTCTGAAAAATAATGTCAGGAACCATTGTCTAACAGATTAACAGAGTTGGAAGGGTCCTTATAGGTTATCTAGTCCAACCCCCCCTCAAGCAGGAGACCCTACATCATTACTGACAAATAGCAGTCCAATCTTTTCTTGAAAGTCTCAAGTGATGAAGCTCCCACAACTTCTGAAGGCAACTTCTGTTCCGTTGGTTGATTGTTCTCACTGTCAGAAAGTTCCTCCTCATTTCTAGGTTGAATCTCTCCTTGGTCACTTTCCATCCATTATTCCTTGTCTGGCCTTTAGGTGCTTTGGAAAACAGCTTGACCCCCTCTTCTTTGTGGCAGCCTCTGACACGGCTATCATGTCTCCCCTGGTCCTTCTCTTCACTAGACTAGCCATGCCCAGTTCCTGCAACCGTTCTTCGTATGTTTTAGCCTCCAGACCCCTAATCATCCTGGTTGCTCTCCTCTGCACTTTTTCTAGAGTCTCAACATCTTTTTTTTATAGTGTGGTGACCAAAACTGGATGCGGTACTCTAGGTGTGGTCTTACTAGGGCTTTATAGAGTAGTATTAGTACCTCACTTGATCTTGATTGTATCCCTCTGTTAATGCAACATTTGTAAAGTTACCATCTTTTTCATATGGTGGAGAATAATGATTGGATGCTAAAAAAGCAAGACAGTTGTAAGAGGTAGCCATGCCAAGAGAAAACACAGAAGAATAATAAGACAAATTGGGTCCATATGGTAAAGCTGAACAAGGCACCTTTGTATTGCTTGTCTGGCACTTACTCAGCAATCTTTGATGCTCTTCGTGACCTTGCAGCTTGCAACTTCACGTGGATAAATTATCCAAAGCATTTTCTCCTATGCATGAGGGACAAAGAAGCTTCTCTCCTGTCAAGTTTAAATTTGGCCTAAAGGATTGAGTGGAAAAGAGAAACACAACCTACCATTAACTGAATTCTTTTTCTCCAGTAAAGTTGAGCTGAAAGTAAATGTATTTGACAAATTTCTTGGGGTTGAGATTCTTTTTGTTTTATACTGGTTAAGAAGTTGTGTGTGTGTGTGTGTGTGTGTGTGTGTGTGTGTGTGTGTGTATCCTGTTTCCCCAAAAATAGGGCATCCCCTGATAATAAGCCCAATCGGGCTTTTGAGCGCATATGCTAAAATAACCCCCCCCTGAAAGTAAGCCCTCCCCGAAAATATTTAAATGCAAGCGCAGCCGGTCCCCGCCATTTCCTCTGGTTTCCTCCACATGCCCCAAAATAATAAGACTTCCCCGAAAATAAGGCCAAACACTTATTTCGGGGTTAAAAAAAATATAAAACAGGGTCTTATTTTTGGAGAAACACAATATATATATTGTGTTAAGCAGGAAAGGCATATGTAACTGCTTGAGGGCTCCTGGATTGGAGCTGAAAGGCGAAAGGGAGCAGAATGCCCCCTCCCACATGTTGGGGTAAACCAGGTGTCTCAATAGAAAAACACTTAATCTTTCCCCTGGCTCAAGCTGATGAAGGGAGGAGAACTTGTGGCTCAGAGGTTAATTCAACTGCCTAACATGCAGGAAGCCCAAGTTTGAATCCGAGTAAGGGTATGGCTAGCTGATGAGAGCTAAATAGCTTGAAATAGATCTATACTAGTCTCCCTTTATTTCTTTATCAGCAAAAATATAAATTTGGTATAAAATTGTTTGTCCTGAATATGACTGCTTGAGGGCTCCTGGATTGGAGCTGAAAGGTGAAAGGGAGCAGAATGCCCCCTCTCACATGTTGGGGTAGACCAGGTGTCTTGATAGAAAAACTTCTTGACTAGAAATAGGTTGGAATTGAAGGACAGTTAAATAATTTAAAAGGGGTATCAAAGAAACCCCAATGTAATCACAAGAGTACTGAAAAGAAAAATATTATTTTCCTTTTATTTTTTTAAAACTAACTGAAGGCTTTTAAGTACATTTTCTACATTTCTGAAATTGACCTGGTGAATACTTAGATCAGGTTTAATTTTAATGATTTCACGAGAACTCAAAGAAACAGCTACTGACAGATTATTCTGAAAAAATATATCCATCAGGCCACCACGAATTGGAAGTGACTGAACAACTGAACAACAGAAGTTAATTTTATGCATACACCTATACCTCATTTACTAACTTCTGAGCATGAATAACACACTTTGAAAGTAGGTCCATTAAGACTTCCAAAAAACTTCTTATCAACACAAAAAGGTGTAGAGGCACAGTGCTTAGAAAGCACTATTACAAGCTAATTCAGCTCACTGCCAGGAGTTTGATCCCTACCGCCTGAAGATTGGCTCAGACTTCTATCTTTCTGAGGTTGGTAAAATGAGGACCCAGATTGCTGGGGGCAATATGCTGACTTTCTAATCCCTTAGAGAGGGCTGTAAAGCACTATGAAATAGTATATATGTCTAAGTGCTATTGCTATTGCTATCCCAAGAACTAAATTACTCTCTATTTCTATTACCAAGTAGAAGCCATCATTATACAGGAATGGGAATAAGAGAAACAAAGAAGGAAAAATAGATAGATGATAGATTAGATAGATAGATAGATAGATAGATAGAGAGAGAGAGAGAGAGAAAGAAAGAAAGAAAGAAAGAAAGAAAGAAAGAAAGAAAGAAAGAAAGAAAGAAAAAGAAAGAAAGAATATAGTAGTTAAATTGTTGGAATGGATTGGAAAGACACAGGTGCTAAACCCCCTTGGGTGGCTTTAAGCCAGTTGCTATCTCAAGCCAAATGTTATAGGGTTGCTATGGAAATAAAATTAGGGATTCCTTGTACCAATAAATGTGAAGTGCCAGAGGAAAACAGGAGATACAAATGCAATTAATAAAATTATTACATCTAAAACACAACCTGATAATTTGTGACAGAAAATTTTCTCTACCTGATAATCCAGTTTATCAACAAAATAATTTGAATTTTCCACATATATTTCCATACTCTTATCATTTTCAACAGAATATGATCAGCCAATATATAATGTTTAAATACTGTCTGTTCTCAAATTTGAGCTAAAAATATATTCATGCTGTCCAATTTGCACATGCTTGAAAGAACTATAGCCGAGAAAGAGATAAAACATATTATTGGAGTTACTGTTCACAATGCTATATTTACTCAAAAGATCACCAAATCTCAGATGAACCCAGTTCAATCAAAATGAAGACTGGATAGAGAGAACTTTTCTGCCTCCTTTACTTTGTTCTTGGCAATTCTAACCTCCCATTTTAAATGCAAATTATTTGAAAAAAAGAAAGAGTACTCTCTTTTTAATACATGGTTCTAGATAGCAAATTATGTTTGCAATGGTCCAATAATAACAAATGGAATTGCCAATAATCTTATGGTGAAAATGTAAATACATCAGTGATTCTATAATGAATATGATCTTTTGTCTATTTCCCATTTATGGTTCAAATCAGAAGTAGAAATGCAAAGCAGTTTAGGTCATGCATCCCATAGTGAATTGAGTAGCTAACCTAGTAGAGATTTGCCAGGATGACGACAGGAAAAATCTGTCATGGACGAATCTGAACTAACAGTGGACTGACCTGAGAGTTTTGAAGCATCAGAAGAGTCACATTAGAATTAATTAATTAATTAATTAATTAATTAATTTAATCACATTTAAATATGAGCCAGCAGTGTGCTGCAGCTGCCAAAAAAGCCAATACAGTTCTAGGCTGCATAAATGGAGGGATAGAATCAAGATCACGTGAAGTGTTAAGACCACTTTATAATGCCTTGGTAAGGCCACATCCAAAAAGATGTTGAGTCTCTAGAAAGAGTGCGGGGCAAGCCTTCTTGGACTGGACTGGAGGCTAAAACATATAAAGAACGGTTGCTGGGTATGTCTAGTCTGATGAAAAAAAGCACTAGGTAGGAGTGACATTTTTTATTTTATTTATTTATTTATTTTATTTTATTTTATTTTATTTTAATCAAGAACATAGTAGGTAATATATATAAGTATAAGCATGAATTGAATACATAAAATAGATACAAATAGAGGAAACATTAGGACAGGGACAGTAGGCATGCTGGTGCTCTTATGCATGCCCCTTACAGACCTCTTAGGAACGGGGTGAAGTCAACAGTAGACAGTCTTAGGTTAAAATTTTGGGGGTTTGGGGATGAAACCACAGAGTCAGGTAGTGCATTCCCAGCATTGACCATTGAACATGATAGCAGTGTTCCAATATCTCAGGGGCTGCCACAGACAAGAGGAAGTCAAGTCAGGGGTGAAATCCAGCAGGTTCTGACAGGTTCTGGAGAACTGGTAGCAGAAAATTTGAGTAGTTCGGAGAACCAGCAAATACCACCTCTGGCTGGCCCCAGAGTGGGGTGGGAATGGAGATTTTGCAATATCCTTCCCCTAGGAGGGGGGAGGGAATGGGGATTTTGCAGTATCCTTCCCCTGCCATGCCCACCAAGCCACACCATGCCCACCAAGCCATGCCCACAGAACCGGTAGTAAAAAAAAATTGGATTTCACCACTGAGTCAAGCTATTCTCCAAAGCACCTGAGGGTAGGACAAGAAGCAATGGGTGGAAACTAATCAAGGAGAGAAGCAACCTAGAACTAAGGAGAAATTTCCTGAAAGTTAGAACAATTAACTAGTGGAACAACTTGCCTCCAGAAGTTGTAAATGCTCCAACACTGGATATTTTTAAGAAGAGATTGGATAACCATTTGTCTGAAGTGATGCAGGGTTTCCTGCCTAAGCAGGGGGTTGGACTCAAAGATGGGTTTCAGCAGGTTCTGACCAGTTCTGGAGAACTGGTAGTGGAAATTTTGAATAGTTCGGAGAACTAGTAGTAAAAATTCTGACTGGCCCCGCCCCCATCTATTCTCTGCCTCCCAAGTCCCAGCTGATCGGGAGGAAATGGGGATTTTGCAGTATCCGTCCATTGCAGTGGGTAAGAAATGGAGATTTTACAATATCCTTTCCCTGCCATGCCAACCAAGCCATGCCAGGCCTACCAAGCCACACCCACAGAACCGGTAGTAAAAAAATTTGAAACCCACCACTGGTTGGACTAGAAGACTTCCAAGGTCCCTTCCAACTCTGTTATTCTATTCTATTCACTTAAAGCAACACTGACCCCCCCAAAAAAACACCCACAAAAAGCACAAGAATGAATTACCTGCTCACAAGTAAGATCCCCAGGTACCTTTCCTTTTAAAATCATGCCATCTTATGGGATCTAGGAAGTATTCATTTTTCTGTGTGGTTGCCCCATTTTCTGGAAGAACTCTCATCTGACAAGCACCATATCTGCTCACCTTTAGGAAAGCCATTTAATTGATCTATTCCATATGTCTTTAATTAAATAATGCCATCTATCTGGACCTAGTAAGTGTGTTAGGACTTAGAAAGTAGCATCTCCTCTCAGGAACAGCATCCCCCAGAGATCTCTATGGATCCCATCCTAATGATACAAAATTATTAAAAACTGGCTATTCTCCTAGGCATTGAGACCAAAATGTGTACTGGGAATCTTTTAGAGTTATTTTTTTCAAGCATTATCTCCTAGAGGCACATGATATATGTTTATATTATGCTGATGATACCCAGCTTTTTATATCTACCCCGAATCAGCCCAGTGATGTGCTCGATGTGATGTCCCGGTGCCTGGAAGTGGTGTGGACCTGGATGGGGAGAAACAGGCTTCGGCTTAACCCTGCCAAGACCGAGTGGCTGTGGGTACCAGCATCTCGGCTCGAACAAGATATTCCATCTTTGGTTATAGGGGATGAGGTGTTGCCCCCTGTAGATAGGGCACGCAACCTGGGCATCCTCCTGGATTCACAAATCTGGAAGGTCATATAATGACTGTGACCAGGGGGGCATTTGCCCAGGTTCGCCTGGTGCACCAGTTACGCCCCTACTTGGACCGTGATGCTCTACACACAGTCACTCATGCGCTTGTCACCTCCCGTATTGACTACTGCAATGCTCTCTACATGGGGCTGCCCTCGAAGACCACTCGGAGGCTTCAGCTGGTACAGAATGCGGCCACGTGGGTAGTGATGGGAGTGTCTCGACACTCCCACGTTACACCTCTCCTGCGTGACTTGCATTGGTTGCTGGTTGCCCTCCGGGTGAGATTCAAAGTGCTGGTGATTACCTATAAAGCCCTACATGGCTTAGGCCTGGGATATTTGGCGGACCATCTGCAGCCAGCAACAGCTTCCCATCGCCCTGTGCGTTCCCACAGGGAGGGCTTACTCAGGGTGCCATCGGCCAGACAGTTTGGCTGTCTACCCCCAGGGAGAGAGCTTTCTCTGTGGGTGCACCCACCCTTTGGAATCAACTCCCTCTGGAGCTCCGGGTGGCCCTCAACCTTCGCTCTTTCCGCTGTGGCCTGAAAACGTGGCTATTTCACCTGGCCGCCCTGGACTGATGGGGGTTTTAATAGAATTTTAACTGGGTTTTATTGAATTTTTGTTAATTTTAACTTGGATTTTTGTTTTAATGGTTTCTTTGCTTTGTTTTAATTGTTGTGAGCCGCGCTGAGTCCATTGGAGATAGGGCGGCATACAAGTTCCATTAATAAATAATAAATTAATAAATATTATTAGCACTTTCCTACTTTCAGAGTTGTAAAGCACCCACAATCCCATGGAGTCAGGTGGCTTCTGAATAGAAATAAGATAAAATCTAAAATCTAGATGACTGTAACTGATAAGAAAGTGAGAATACTGAAATGCTAGGCAAGTAGTGATAGAGTTTGCAAATTTGATTTTGATTGTCATCATCTTCACATTGTAACAGACCAGTTCCATATTGAACTGTCTATGGTTTTTACCATTCACAGACTAACAAAGTGCTTAGCTTATTTGAAAGAAATTCTTATGCAGCAAATAAAAAAACTATTAAAACATTTAACACCCCCCTCTAATGTATTATGCATAGTTTATTCTTGTATATCTTAAAAGAACAGCTTGTTATTGAAGAAGTATTTTTATTGCTGATCCTTCTGCCTATTTTTGTTTTTTAAATTAAATGGAGAATTGATGCTGATCTTTTTTTTCTACCAGTGTTAATTTGACTAATAAAATATATTAGAAGACAAAAACAAATGAAAGTGTATGAATGGTGATTATTAAAAGAATGGATATCAGAAACAACCCAGCTGGAAACACAGGCAGTAATCCTAATGGACCATTTGTAATATGTTCTGACAAATGTACACACTGTATTTTATGCACATTTTCAAGTGTCCAGGCATTAGCCATCCAGCTCAGCTTTATTATAAAAGTGTGTGATGAATGCAAAGTAAGTACCAATAAATCGATGAATGTTAATGATACACAGAGTAGCAGCATGAGAAAAATTTGGAATTTACTGTAGAAAAAGCTGTTATCATATAGCCTTTGGAACAGGTTTTCCTGAAAACTGAAAGCCGCAGCCATCTGCAAACCCAGAATTGCATTTTCAATTATTGAAAATGTCTATGCTGGGATTCAGTAAGGAACACCTTGGCCATAAACTAGGAGTCCAAATTTTTTATCACTTCACTATTTACTGTGCGGTGTTGAACAAATCATTGTTCTGCTTCCATTTTGCACCTGTAAGGTAGACGTGCTTGTAATCAAATCCACTGCTAGAGAAGAAGACTTTTTAATTTTTTAAAAATAATTCTTTGCATATTGCTTCCATGCAACAATATTCCAGTCATTAAAGACAAATGTATGGAAGCTTGGACTTGAAAAATGTCAGACTTCTTTTGTAACACAACTATGGAAAGATCACAGTTGCCCACTTTTGTAATCCAAACTTTTTGGCATCATGCTCGATTTATGGATATTCCTGTTACGTGTCAACCCTGAAGTGATCATGGCCGAGGCCATCTTGGAGGCTTCAGGGCTGCCACATAATAGAGGGAGGGGGGAAATAGTTAGATGGGGTTTGTAGCCAAAACAATAAAACTTTCCTGTGGGAACCCAAGGACATTCCAACAGGTGGCTGGCCACAGGAGGGGCGAAGTAACCAAGCAACCGGCCAGCTCATGGATTGGACAGTGTGACCAGTGACTTGGAGGGGGAAGGGAAAACTTTTACTTTTAATTAGGTGAAAGCTGCGGGAACTTTAGAGTCGGCTTTCATCAGTTGTGCCAATATGATCTACCCAATAATTTAATTTAATTTAATTTAATTTAATTTAATTTAATTTAATTTAATTTAATTTAATTTAATTTAATTTAATTTAATTTAATTTAATTTAATTTAATTATTTAATTTAATTTAATTTAATTTAATTTAATTTAATTTTTAAATTTATATACCGCCCTTCTCCCAAAGGACTCAGGACGGTGAACAGCCAGAAGTAAAAAACATCAAATACAAAATATAAAAACAATTTAAAAATGAATTAAACAATTTGGCCCGACAGTTAAAATCCCCCATTAAAAATCCAAATTAAAATACACAATTAGAGAGATTAGGCCAGCCCAACTTGACGAAATAAAAAGGTTTTGAGGGCCTGACGGAAAGTAGGTAAGTCTGGAATCGTCCGTATCTCCGGGGGGACCTCGTTCCAGAGGGCAGGTACTCCCACAGAGAAAGCTCTTCCCCAGGGGCCGCCAGTCGGCATTGTTTGGTTGACGGCACCCGGAGGAGCCCCACTCTGTGGGAGCATACTGGCCAGTGGGAGGCTCTTGGTGACAGAAGGCGGTCCCGTAAAACTATTCTTTGAGGAACTTGCCTGCCTCGGAGTTCTGATTTCTATGGATGCATAACTTGGAATGCTGATATCAAGCACTATTAAAGGCTAATGCTGCCTGTTATATTCTGTAAACCAGTATTCAGTTACCATATAGCAGACAGTTATTACCTTAACCTTTCCTGAAACCAAGCAGATGTTTTAAAGATTTTACATGAAGAATTTCAGGTCTAGACTCTGAGTGCCATATATAAAAAATTGATTAGCATTTGAATTTCATTAGATTCTATTTTGTTCCTTGAATGTTCTTCTCACATGTCCAGTTCTTCTTTTATTGCATAAACATAGCCTCACCTATGTGCATTTTATTTTAGGTTCATATTTATTATGGGTTTTGTGTACTATCAATGCTGAGTAGAGATTCGTAGTGAATTTTTTATGTTAGAATACAGCTGGTTTGGCACAATGATGCATGGAGTACAGTATAAATATAAATATCACATGAATATAAGCACAACAGCAGATGACCAAAAATTTAATACTTGTATTTTGAAAATGTTATGCGTGGGCCAACAGTTGCCTCCAATACTACAGATGCACAAAACCCTTCATTGCAAATAATGAGATTTGATCTATGTTTATAAACTATAGATAGATATAACTGTAGGTGACAGAATTTCAAATAACTGGACAATTATTTCCAGAAGTTTTGCTTCCTGAAAAAGTTTGATGATTATGATATACCCTTTCAAAATGAACACAAATATAATTTCAGAATGACTGTATGATGTAGGAATCTTAATATTTTAATTTTAAAAAGATTTAAAATTTAATGAAACCTTTAATTACTATAATGGATTTAATCACGCAATGTTCCCAACATGTTGGGTGTCAAGTTTCTGAAAGATGCCCTAATTAATTCAATAGCCATGATCCAAACTTCAAAGGAAATATAGTCATTTATTAGGAGCAACATTCCGGCAATACTGGGATGCAGTTAGGACTGATCCTACATAGATTTACGTTCCCCTATGACCCTGTCTCTCCCCTCCTCTCTGGCCATGTCATAAATCACATTCTCCAATTAACCACTTTGGCTGGCTGTGAACTAATGCCCTCCTTCTGATTGCGGTCAGAAAGAATGTATGGAATTCACTTCAGTTCTCCCTCCCTCCTGCTCATGGCAACTTGAAAGCTTTGCAAGTTGACATTGGGTTCTTGCTACAGTGTCCAATACTAGCTAGTATCAATGGATTCCAGTTGCTTTGATACTGTTTTTCTATTGTGGCAATGTCCTGGTGAAACCTTTCACCTTGTTCATCACTGACTACAACTAGATTTCCAGGAAAGAAGTCCAAATGTGAATGCCAAAAATGAATCTTCAGTGACATGTTGCATTTCATGACCTTGCATGCTGTAAGAAGTTTCTCAATCAGCTGAACGTTGTTTGGTGCTCTGTAGTTGCCCAAAAAATTCTCAATGACATCCTTGAATGCTTTCCAGGTGATTTTCTCTTGCTCCACTAACAGATTTTCAAATCACTTGTCAATGACGATACCTGATCTGTGAATCAACAAAAAAAATGCCCTCCTTAATCTTGTCATCAATTATTCTTCGAATCATTTGTCCCAAGTAGCAAAAACCTTCACCTTCCTTGTTCATCGCTTTCATAAAATTTTTCATCAGTACGTATTTTATGTGAAGCAGAGACAAAAACAGTTTTTGTCAATTCAACAGGTGGTTCATGTGCAACATTATTTCTGCCCTGGAACCAAATTCATCTGAAGTGGCCATGTCTTTATATTGCAATGCGATGCTTTTGCACGGCTGTCCCATTTGCACATGTAACAACGGTTGCTGCATTCCAAGTAGCAGAGCTACTAATTTTAGATCTCCAGAGTTATTCCAGTTGTATTTGGTGTACTAGATGTGCTTCAACAACCATTTCATGTTATGGTATGTTTCATCTGTGCAGCACAGTCAATAGGTACTAAAGGGTATACTTTGCCATAAAATTTCTATAAAATTGTACATGATAGGTTGAATTTAGGATAAATAGGTTTAATTAAAAACAGATTAGCCCTCCCAAAAAATCTATAAAATACACCTAGAAGTGTTCAGGAAGCAAAATCTTTGTTGTCCAGTATAATGAGTGACATCTGTAGTTTTAGGCCTCTTTTTCCTAGGCTGAAAAAAATGAGCATGACTGTAAAAAGACAACAAACTGATATAGAAGACAAACTCTGTGTTGCCAAGTAGCGGATATACAGATGTTTGCAGCCCAGATAAATAAAGCCTAATGCTTTCTGGATTTATACCTGATTTTTTTTAGCATAAGGTGAAATATATTACTACCCCGTTTCTCCACAGCCAATATGTTATATAATGTGAGATTAGCAGAAAGAGCAAGCTTGATAGCTGACAGGTTCATGCATACAGGATGTGATGGGCAGGCAGTTCAGACTCTAGATCTACTAATAACTATTCTCTCTTTCTGTGAGGTTACAAATGGTAGAAGAGACCTTGAACAAACTTCCAGAGAATATGTGAGGCCCTGGACAGGAGGCAAAAAGAAAGAAAGAAAAGGACCATAGCAGAAGAAGAGAAAACAGGATGCTGGAAGTGAATGATTGTTTCATCAAATAAGGCTAAGGTTCCTTTGACAACATTTTCTGAATGAAGATCTCCTAGCAAGAGAGAGGTTGCCTCTTTTTTCTTTCTCCCAAATTCTACAAAATGGGTGTAATGATTATCCATCAAGCCTTGTGCCAGTTTATAGTAGAAGCATTCATAAACTTTGCATGAAAACATGAAAATACTAATTTCTCTGTTTGGTATTGACTTCCTCCTTAGAGAGAGATCAGCTCCACCCAGCTTCATTAAGGAAAGTTTGCATCCTTTTGATGACCTCTGATGCAGCACGATTCAAGCACAGCTCTGGTGAGAATCTTTCAACAAATCAAACAACAATCCCTACAGTATAAGAAATCGGAGAGTCCCCACAAATAGATCAATAGCACGATTTCTTTACTGCTGAGAAACCTTTATATACCTTAAAGGACAGGACTTTGAAATGATAAAGAGATCAGGTTCTATGGTATCCAGTACATAGTCATTAAACACTAATTAAAAGCATTTCACTAAGTACTGACATATAGCATATTTGCATAATCACCAAGTCGTTGCTGTATGAGCAGCTAATGGGGAAATGATCCAAGAGCTAGTGGCAATTGCTGTTGGACAGCGTTTAGCACATAAAAAATGTAATCCCCATGTTAGAAAGAGAAATAAGGCCCTGAAATTCTATCATTGTGGACTTAACAGCATGTGACCGAATGGATCTGTCAAGCGAATTTTTAAAAAAATCCCCACTGCCTCCATTACTTTATTCTAGTAAGCACTTTGTAGTTTCTTTCCTCTGGGCTGTCATTTCTGAGTGATTCATGATGACACAACATCACACAGGTACAGTACTATATAAACATTATTTATTACTACTGCAGCTTTTTGCACAGGAGATGTATGACAGTAGCATGGATACAGGATCTGCTTCATTTACTTCTGGGCATAGGCTGTGTTTAGAAGAGCAGACTTTATGCTTCTGTGTATGATTTATATTTAACTCAAATAAAATCAATGGGATACCTATCAAAGGAAACACAAGATTTGTAAGGTTTCTTATTAGCTGCAGTAAATGAACCTACAAAACTCCGGATGCAATGTTATTGCATAGATAGACCGAAGCACAAACCCACTGACTTGAAAAATAGTAAATATTATTTTTGAATCAAACAGAGATACTTACGATGATGATTAGAAGCCCTGCAGTGTGCAAATAATTATAATGCTTTATACCAGTTATCCTTAAGAGTACAGTGGGAGGATAACTGGCAAGAATAGAATAGAATAGAATAGAATAGAATAGAATAGAATAGAATAGAATAGAATAGAATAGAATAGAATTTTTTATTGGCCAAGTGTGATTGGACACACAAGGAATTTGACTTGGTGCATATGTTCTCAGTGTACATAAAATAAAAGATACGTTCATCAAGAATCATAAGGTACAACACTTAATGATAGTCATAGGGTGTTGGATGCTTATCCTACGGTTGGGTAGATAATATATAGAAAACTATATTCTGTAACTTTAACTGCTACAAGATGACTAATTGGCTGTGCTAAGCAGACATAAAAGAAGGCAGGAAGTTCATTTACTTCTGCTCCTGCTATTAGAAGGTTGAACTGCTGAAAGGAACTGTGTCTGTGTTACTGAAGAGAACTGGAATTGTAAGCAAACTATGTTTTTGTGTTGAACCGTGATTATTTGAAGAAGTGTTATTTTTGTTTTGAGAAGCCAAGTTTGTTGTTTTTTACTACAAGTAAAGACTGTTTATTTTTCTTTAAACGTTCAGAGTCTGTGGGTATCTGTGTGTTTTGCTAAGCAAACTATCTATTCGCTGTCTGGTCCGTTGCACCACTTTGCAGAGGGCAGTTTTACCCTCAACATAGGGTAAAAATAAGCAATCAGGAAACAATATCAATATAAATCGTAAGGATACAAGCAACAAAATTACAGTCATACAGTTATAAGTGGAAGGAGATGGGTGATGGGAACGATGAGAAGATTAATAGTAGTGCAGATTTAGTAAACAGTTTGACAGTGTTGAGGGAATTATTTGTTTAGCAGAGTGATGGCATTTGGGAAAAAACTGTTCTTGTGTCTAGTTGTTCCGATGTGCAGTGCTTTATAGCGTCGTTTTGAGGGTAGGAGTTGAAACAGTTTATGTCCAGGATGCGATGGGTCTGTAAATATTTTGAAAGCCCTCTTTTTGACTCATGGAGTGTACAGGTCCTCAATGGAAGGCAGGTTGGTAGCAATTGTTTTTTTTTCTGAAGTTCTAATTATCCTCTGAAGTCTGTGTCTGTCTTGTTGGGTTGCTGAGCCAAACCAGTCAGACACAAAAGTAGGAGTCACTGAAACAAACCTAACATAGCTTGTTTAGGATTACTTACGGCAGCTCCCCACCCAGGTAGACTAAATTAATCAGAAGTCTAAGCTTAAATATCATCCAAATCTGCCAGGCAAGTTCCTCATTTTAGCCAGATCTCAGTTCTAAACACTGTTTTCTTATTTGTCTTTTGAATTGCTAACACTGTATTTTTCCTTCATTTTATTTGAGTTTTATTCTTTGGTATGTTGACTGTAACTAATAATCTCCCAAATGAGAATAATTAAAGTATCTCAAATAGCAATACCACTGTTCATATATATCCATGTATTTAGTTTAGTTTACTTTATTGTCATTGCATCTCATACAATGAAATTGATACACTGTATGCTAAATAAATAATAAGCAATAGCACTTAAACTTATATACCAGCCCATAGTGCCTTGCAGCATTCTCTGAGCAGTTTACAGAGACAGAATATTGCCCCCAACAATCTGGGTCCTCATTTTACTGACCTTGGAAGGATTGAAGGCTGAGTCAATCTTGAGCTAATCAGGATCGAACTGCTAGCTGTGGGCAGAGTTTGCCTGCAATACTGCTTTGTAACCAGTGCGCCACCATGGTTCCTGTACAATATTCATTGTATTGTATTAATTCTGTATTTATTTGCATATAACTCTTGTAGCAGAAGAAACTGTATATCAGTTCAGTTTTACTCAATAGGTATACTTTGGGTATATGAAGAACCTGTGGCTTCAATGTGTTTTCCATTTCTCCCTCCTCTCCTCCTCCCCAAGTTAAAATAGCATATCAAATAGCAAAAATTACCAAAATGGTTCCCATATCTCCAGTTGCCATTTTAAGGCAGTATGTACCTCTTCCAGTGAGATCACCATGCAATTGGATATACTCTTGCAGTTTTCTGGAAAGTTTTTGTACTCCTGCCTTAGTCAATATGTACAGGGGTGGGTTCTAAATTTTTTTACTACTGGTTCTGTGGGCGTGGCTTATTTTGTGGGTGTGGCTTGTGGGGGTTAATGTGACTGGGTGGACGTGGCCAACCTTTTTTTTTTTTTTTACTTTTAAAAGCATTTTTTCTACAACCTTAAGAGGTTGCAGAAAAAAATGCTTTTAGAAGCTTCTGACGATCAGGCAAGTCAGCTGGGATCACCAGAGGCTTTTAAAGGCATTTTTTCCCCTACAACCTCTTCATCTGAAGAGGCTTTTTTTTAGCTTTTAAAAGCATTTTTTCAGCCAAAGAGGTTGTAGAAAAAATGCTTTTAAAATAAAAAAAAAGCCTCTGATGAGGTGGGCAGGGTAAGCGAGCGGCGACCGGGCTGGGGACCGGTTCGGGGACATGGCCAGCCAATGTTATTTCCGGTTCTCCAAACTACTAAATTTTTTTACTACCGGTTCTTGCGAACCGGTGCGAACTGGGAGCAACCCACCACTGAATATGTATTAGGAGACTATCTGAAATTTGACAATCTGGTAACACTATAACATCCCAGAAAGAACCAACAGACTATTACAACCATAGTGTGGCATCACTATAATACACCAACCAACTAAAGCCCTCCAAACCACCCTGTAGCCCAAGAAGAAAAATCAGGGGTTATTTCAGTATACAATGTAAGGACTGTAACAGCCTATATATAGAACAGACAAGCAGAAGATTAGCAGACCTCATCCACAAACACCAACTAGCTGTCAGAAGACAGGACAAAAATTCCCTGATCTCACAATACATAGACAGATTCAACCACAGTTTCAATTGGGAAACTGTTAGCATCTTAGACAAAAACAAATCCAAAAATTTTAGAGAATTCCAGGAGACTTGGCATTCAGACAAATCAGGCATCAATAGGCTCATAAAGATAAACATCATTTGCATACCTTTCTGAAGATACAATAAAAGATCTAGAAAGGAACCAAAAAACTAAAATACATCCCCTCTAGCAGCCCACATTCATTTATCCATTTAATAAAATTGTTACCAAAGTCCATATCTTCCAAATTGTTTACACTATAACAATCAATGCAGTTTGTTTTATGTTGTTCTAAGTGTTTCAAAATATCCAATTTTTTTCTAATATTATCTTTCGACTATCTTTTAAGTAAAGATCGTTCTTCATCAATAAAGTCCCATAAAACTATTTTCATCCTCCCGGCTGGTAAATGCCATTTTCTTTCCTCATCCTTTCAATCTATATATCAGATTATTCAGAATTAGTGTTAGAAGTAGTCTTCCATTGCATACAATATGGAGTGGCCATGCTATTCAAACCATTATCTGCTTCATGAAGTGAATTGTTATCTCTTGCTGTTTTCTATATGTGCATTTACAACAATCTAATTAATTTATGGAATTTTAATAATTGACTGAGCTAATTCTCTGATGTTACTTGTAAATGTCAGTTCTACTTCTGAGTCATTCTTTCCAGATTCCCAACAATTAGTAAACCTATTGTGGATGAGCAGGACTTCAGTACAATCTTTTAAAACTTAGAATTACGATGTACTATACCAACCTCAGCAACTTTAAGATGCATGGATTTCAGTTCTCAAAACTCCCCCATGAATGCTGGCTGGGGAATTCTGGGAGTTGAAGTCCATGCATCTTAAAGTTGCTGAGGTTAAGAAATATGGTACTATATTTTATTTTGTTGGATATATCATCCCTGTTCACCAAATTGTTTCCTTTCATGGTGAAAAATAGAAGAATAATCTGTTGATGTCGTATTTCTGTCTTTATTCTGTTGTCAATTTGTACGTGAAAGAGTGAAAGTTGGGAAAACCAAATGCCACTTATTTCGCTAATTACTCTCAAAGCTTGTCCCCAGTGTTTCTGAAGAGTTATGTCCTTTTTGAAAAATATGTAATATAAACTTTTCCCTGCTGCATGTTTATCTCTTTTGGTCTCTTTTTCCTGCCTTTTGTCCTGTTTCTGTCACTTAACTGTTTTTAATATTTGCTGATGTTTAATGAACACGAAACTGTAATTTTGCTAGTTGTGTTGAGCAGCCTATGTACTTGAACTGATCTGGATATAAGCACTGTGTGAGAGTGTGCTGGATGGAAATTTAACTGAAAATTATCCACAGTAATTTTCCAACATATTTAACCCTCTTGTAAAGACACAATCTCAGAAGACATTCAAACTGTGCGAGTCAGGTACATTTTACTGTCACTGTTAAATTCATTTTAAGCCAATTACATACGTTAGACACATTTCTTAGATAATTTCAAGAAAGGTCCTTTTTAGTGATAAGGTTAGCTGCTGTTTTAAAATGCTTTGGAATATCTGTCTGTATTTATGTTAATGTTGCTTCCTGCTGTTTTAAAAATCAATCTTAGTACGAACCATTGAGGCAAGTTTTTTTTAAAAAAGGGGAGGAATGGTTTCAGTCTGAGGCATGGCTATTTTTCTGAAGACCTGTTTTGCACATAAATGTGGAGAAAGGAGAAACATTGCTCAAGAAAGAATTGGTAAAAAAAACAAGTATCCTACAAAATAAAAAGCCCTGTGTGGATTTTAAGACATCAGCAGCATGCCAGCTTCTTTGTCTCCTACATTTAATATGTGCTGTTTGCAATTCCATGTCAGTTATTTAGACAAGGGGCTTCTTTTACCACATGAAATTTGTCACAGATTGGAGAACCAGCATAAACAGATCTGTGATTTATAGCCTCCCTCCCTCCCTCCTTCCTTCCTATCAGGATGTGCCGGGGGTCTCTAAGGTTCAGCAAGCTATAACATATTCAGGCAAACTCTGCCTAGGTTGCTCCTGTCTATCCTGGAAAATCAAACTGTTCTGGAATATTTGCTTCACTCTGTTATTTGACATAAGCATTTTCAATTTGCTTCTTTCAGCTACTGTAATTGAGTAGTTTCGCTGAAATCCTCCACATGCTGAATGCCCTTCAATGGGATTAAAGTATGAGGAACTTTGCTCTGGATTATAACTATAATTAATCAGCAGTGTAAGTATTAGTTACATGGATGGAACTGATGTTCTGAGGATCTGTAGTGAAACCCACATGGAGACAACAAGACACGTTGTCCCAGTTTCCATATCGATGCTTTCAGGTTTATGTCAGCTATATTATTACTGTAGTATGAACATTCTACATTAATAATATGCCATTTTGTTTTGGAGTGTAAAGTAGTACTTTTTCAGAACAAAGCCTATGGAAACAGATTAATTAATGAGGTATGCTTATGCCAATTTTCCCTCATCTATCCCCCCCACACACAGTTACACACACATATACACACAACACATACACATATACAAAGTGACATCTTTTTTAGCGTTAAACAAAAGCATAGACAAATATATGCTTATTCACAGAAATTCAGCTGAATTCAGTAGGAGCTACTTCCAAGAAACTAGATAAAAAATGCAGGTTTTCTGTATATGTGCCACTTGAACCACTAAAAATCTCTCATATTTTGTCATGCACTGGTTTATACATGTAGATTATAAGAAAATAATCAACTAACCTAGCATCAGTTCAAGAGAGAAAATGAATGTTGTGCTGAGTCACACACCAAAGTATATATGGTTTTGTGTTAACATAGTCAGATCAGATTACCTGGTTCATGGTTTAGCATTTTGTCTGAAGCACACCAATATGATTTATTCAGTCAACCAATATTAAATCATGGCTTGAAAATGATGGTTTTGTATATGATAATTCTAGTGAGACTATTATATGTACAAAGATGAAAAAAATTGATTTTATCCAGAATGAAGGAATGTATGGCAAAGATGACGGAATTTGTTGAGACAGCCAAGCTGACAAGTTTAACATTGCCTAAGTTTAATGCTGATTGGAAACCCCTTATTTATTTTTTGCATAAAACAGAAAAAGTGAAATTATATGGTTTTGATTGGAAAAATAGATTATAGGAAACAATGTAAACAATGTTATAACAGTACGCTAAACGGTCAGTTTCCATTAATACTTGTAACTGATGTAAAAAAAAATTGGAAGTAATTTCTTTATGTTCTTTTTTCTTTTTCTCTCTTTTTTTTCATTCTAAATATTAATCCTTGTTAGTTTTTATCTTTCACTTTAAAATTCTTTGATTTTAAAATATCAATATAAAAGTTATATTTTAAAAAAGTTGTTTAGAACAAAAGTCTGCACTGATTTTATAGCACTGGGCGTGACATGCCTGTTTTGCTGATTCATGCCACTGTCTTTTGAGGAATCTAATTGAACACATCTGTTCCACTCAATCTTTCTGTAGGTACAAAGACTGAGGATCCCTTTCTGACCAGGCTGTAGGTCAGGTGACTCAGCCAGGTAGTATTCTTCTGCAATAGGTAGCTATTATCTGACTGTTTCAGAATTATAGGCCCATGTTCCAAGAAATCCTCCTTTTTCTAAGCAGCACCTGACAATTCCTTGGTTCCTGAATTGCATGGTCAGAACTTGTCAAGCCCTTCAATTCAGAATCCTCAGCTCAACCCATAACTCTGAAGGAGGCTCATCATAAAAGCTAAGTTTCCATATTTCCAATGAATTGTTATGTGTATATTTTCTTTTGTTTAGCTACTGTCCTCTTGATTTCTCTTCTGATCTTCATTTGCAATTGGGGAAGATACACAACCAAATTAGCATCTTTAAAGTTCATATCTCAGGTCACTTTTTCTACAGCAGAATCAGCAAACAGCAAGAATCTGTGAGCAGTCTTCTTCCTTAAGATAATGTTTTGGGAGATCTGGAAGAGAATAAAAAAACAAGTTGGGTTGGAATTGCTTAAGTGGACAGCACAGCCCAGAAAGGCCAACCATACATTGCAAAGGAAATGCCTAGTGAAGACATAATTTATCTTTGACGTGTATCAATGGAGATGGCCTTTAGTTTGGAAAACAATTCCTTTAATGAGATTAACTACTGCTGAAATTCTTCAGCATATTCAGAAGGGATCTATGGAGGATTTGTGTTGAAGGCCTTTTTGCATTTTTAATATAGGTTCCAAATATTAACATTGATCTTTCATTTATCAGATTACAAAGTCAAACAAAATAAACAACCAAACAATATACCCTTAGGATTCTTAAAAGAAATTAAAGACTTTAAACATCATCTCCCCTGATGAAATATAAACTAATTATTATTTATGGCAGGAAGGTGTTTTGTTGTTAAACAGAAATTAAGATAACATGTAATTTGGACCACTCCAGAAGGAAAAGGCATCAGTAAGAATTTGAGTGACATTTCAAGACTGTCAGAATAGAACAGAACAGAACAGAACAGAACAGAATGGGACTTTAGAGGTCTTCTAGTCTAGACCCCTGCTCAAGCAGGAGACCCTATACCATTTCAGACAAGTGGCTGTCCAGTCTCTTCTTAAAAAACCTCCAGTGATGAAGCGCCAGTGATTTCTGAAGACAAGCTGTTCCACTGGTTAATTGTTCTGACTGTTAGGAAGTTTCTCCTCAATTCTGGTAATTCTATTGCTTTGCCTCAATTAGCTTCCAATTGTTGTTTCTTATCCTGCCCTCTGGTGCTTTGGAGAATACTTTGACCCTCTCTTCTTTGTGGCAGCCCCTCAAATATGGGATATGGCTATCATATCACTCCTAGTTCTTATTTTCTCTAGACTAGCCAAATCCAAATCCTGCAACCTTTCTTCATATGCTTTAGTCTCCAGGCCTTTGATAGTTGCTCTTGCTCTTCTCTGCACTTTTTCCAAAGTCTCAATATTTTTTTTGTAGTGTGGTGACCAAAATTGCTTGCAGTATTCCAGGTGGTCTTACTAAGGTTTTATAAAACGGTACTAACACTTCACATGATTTTGATTCTATGCCTCTGTTTATACAAACCAGGATTGAATTAGCTTTCTTGGCTGCCGCCGCCACATACTGCTGGCTCATATTCAAGTGATTGTCCACTAGGTCTCCAAGATCTCTCTCACAGTTACTGTTTTTGAGCCAGGTCTCGCCTAATCTATACTTGTACCTTTGGTTTTTCTTGCCTAAATGTAAAACTTTGCTTTTCTCCACATTAAATTTCATGTTGTTGGATAGGACCCATTGTTCAAGTCTGTCAAGAGCTTTTTCAATCCTGAGCTTGTTTTCAGGGGTATTGGGTATTCCTTCCAGCTTAGTGTCATCTGCAAATTTGATGAGTTCCCCTTCTATTCCCTCATCTAAGTCATTTATGAAGATATTGAAGAGTACTGGGCCTAAGATGGAACCTTGTGGTACCCCACTGCTTACTTCCCTCCATTAAAGACTACTTGTTGAATATGGTTTGTCAGCCAGCTACAAACCCATCTGATGGTGATGTTGTCTGCTAGATGATGAATGCTTTTGATAAATATATGCTTTTTATCTTCTACACCCATTTAGTTATTAAATTCTTTTTTTAAACCTAACCATGTAAAGAGAAAAAAGAAAAGAGAAGTAGGTAGGGATGGAGATGGGGAAAAAATGTAATCAATAAAAATGTGGAATTTTGTAACAAATATCCCACAACCTGCTGTTCTTCAAAAATCTAGGCACATTTTATCTTTTTTCCTCCCACTTTCTTATTTGCATTTTTCACAACTTATCTATTTGTTCTTTTTTCAGTAAACTTGGTAAGATGATAGCCAAGTTCTAAAAAACTGAAAACATAGGAACAAGGAAATAATTTGCAAGACACAATGTTGTCTTGCTCTAAAATATACCATGTCCGATATGATAGTTTAGAGATAACCCTAATTTTTATGGCCTTTACTTTAAAACATACTCTTGTTATGTTATAGATGTCAGAGTTCTTTGCTCTTCAAGACTTGGACACACCACAACATAGCAAATCTGTACAAAATGCTTTATTGCAACACACACCTTCCCCAACAACAGGCTATTGCTTTGGACCAACTCCCTCCCTTCTAGCCTTTGCAGGGTAATCTTGCCACATAAATATGTTATTAATATTCAGTCCTTTAATGCACATTCTTTTAATACTCAATTCAAACCAAAGTTTCAAAGTTTTTAAATTAATACACATCCTTTGCCTTTCTCCAAAGATTCTTGTACTATTGGAATGAAGTGTTGTTTCAATGTAGTTGCTCCTTTTCTAGTTGCTGCTGAGCTTCAGGCAAAGCTCCAAGCTCCAGGCAGGATTCTCACTAGGAAAAGCTGCTTACCATAGCTTGTGATCCTGGCAATTGAATGAAAATTCAATTGCTAGTAAAATGTAAAGGTTTTTCTGTTTCCAGTTGTGTCCAACTTAGAGCGCAGTGCTCATCTTTGTTTCTTAGCCGAGGGAGCCAATGCTGTCCAAAGACATAAACCATGGTCATGGTTCCATGGTCATGTGACCAGCATGGCTTTATGCCAAAGCTCACAGAATACTGTTACTTTCCCACTGAAGTGGTACCCATTAATCTACTCACATTTTCATGCTTTCCAACTGCTTTGTGGACAGGAGCTGGGGCAAGAACGGTAGCTCACCCCGTTGCATGGCGCTGGGGTCTCAAATCCAGGCTGTCAGCTTTCCAGCTTTCCAGCTGACAAGCTCAACATCTTTAACTGCTTAGCTGTTAGGTCTGCTAATCTTCAGACATCACCTCCACTTCCTCATTTGTAGGTCGTTTTCATTCACCTTTCTTGCCACACATATCCATTTTCCTACTGTCTTAGCATTTGCTTTTGCAAGGTCAAAAGACTGGGTGGGTTGAAGCTGCTGTGGTTGCCAGCAGGTCCTTGAAAACACCAGGATGTGGTGTTGCAGCTTGCAACACCAGCTTGAATGCCTGTGAGTAAATGTATTAGTGCAAGTTTGAATCAGGGGTGGGTTCTACTTACCTTTACTACCGATTTGCAATGGGAGCGTGTGTGCTTGCGCTTCTGCGAATGTGTAGAAGCTTATGCGCATGCGCAGATCACCCATGATGATGTCATGGTGGGTGAGCGGAGCCTCCCACCGGTTTTACTACCGGTTCTATAGAACCGACTGAACCGGGGGCAACCCACCACTGGTCTGAATGCATGAGGAAGGTGCAAGGGAAGTGTTTCTGCCTGCTTTTCCCACAGTACAGGCAGAAATCCCAACTTCACTCTCTTGCAATTGAAAATGCATGTTAGTGATCTGAAAGCATCCAAATAGACCAGGTGTCATTTTTTTTTAAATGTTACAAACTACGCTTCTAATGTATGGCAGTCAGAATAGAATAGATTCTATTTTCCTTTAAATTGATTTGGCCACACAACTGTTATGCTCTGTGTTTTGCTACTGAAAACAGAGCATTCAGCTCTCTTATTTATATTCTTTGGCATCAACAGCAAACTGAGCTTTCATCAACATTATGAAATGTGTGTTGTTATGTCATGGCACAAACTCTGCCCTTTATTGCTGGTATGGAATACAAAAAAGAGTGAGAGAGCTTGTATTTGGATGATGTGATATGCATTTTGTCATTTGATTCATCCATGCCTATGCTTATATTCTACAGTACCTCATGATTGAGTATAGATTATTTTACTCTGGGAATAAGATTGAGCCTACAGATACTTATTTTATTACTCTCTCCAGTTTTTTCAACATATATATTTATACATTATTATAAGCAGAAGAAATTATTTCCACTGACTATCTTCTGTTAAGAATTGTGAAGCCCCATTTCTCAGGTTATTTGTGAAAACTCTTGCCTCCCAGCAAAACAGAAATTTGATAACATGGCAACCATGGTTCCCAGGCTGTTAAATATTAAAGGTAAAGGTGTTTCCCTCGCACATATGTGCTAGTCGTTCCCGACTCTAGGAGGCACTGCTCATCTCCGCTTCAAAGCCAAAGAGTCAGTGCTGTTTGAAGACGTCTCTGTAGTCATGTGGCTGGCATGACTAAATGGCAAAGGCATGGAACGCTGTTACCTTGCCACCAAAAGTGGTCCCTATTTTTCTACTTGCATTTTTATGTGCTTTCGAGCTGCTAGGTTGGCAGAAGCTGGGACAAGTAATGGGAGCTCACCCCATTACGTGGCACTAGGGATTCGAACCGCTGAACTGCTGACATTTCAATCGACAAACTCAGCATCTTAGCCACTGAGCCACCAGGTCCCTCTTTGTGGACTATTATGTCCATGTAATTCAGCACAAGGCCCACAAGAACAGCCAAGTATATAATAGCCTGGAAGATTGGAAGAAAATCCCACAATTTAATTTCTGGAACAAGACAAACACTTTGAGTGCTTTCTCCTGCAGAGAGCAAATAATCTCTTATGTCTAAAACATCATTCTTGGATATCATGAAGATTTTAATGCAGTTGACTCATGGTCGAGAGTCTTCTGCTTAGATAAGCCAATTACTGGAGAACAATCAAGTTTCTAGAGAGCTGTCCTGGTGTAAAGCCTGATCAGAAACACTTATAACACCCCTTGAGGAGCACCCGGAGGCTCCAGCTGGTCCAGAATGCGGCCGCGCGGGTGGTTATGGGGGTGACTCAGCGCTCCCATGTAACACCTCTCCTGCGCGAGCTGCACTGGCTCCCGGTGGTCATCCGGGTGCGCTTCAAGGTATTGGTTACCACCTTTAGAGCGCTCCATGTCTTAGGACCCGAGTATTTATGAGACTGCCTTCTGCCACAGATAGCCTCCCACTGACCAGTATGCTCCCACAGAGAGGGGCTCCTCAGGGTGCTGTCAGTCAAACAATGTCGACTGGCAGCCCCCAGGAGGAGAGCCTTCTCTGTGGAGGCACCTACCCTCTGGAATGAGCTGCCCCCAGAGATACGGCGGATCCCGGATCTTTGCACCTTTCGTCGTTCCCTAAAGATGTTTTTATTCCAGCAAGCTGGGCTGGCCTCTCTTTTAAATTGTTTTAATTTTCAAATTGTTTAATTATAGGTCTTAATACAGGGGTGTTTTTAATTGTGGGCCAAATTAATTTAATTGGATTTTAATACTGTTTTTAAATTTTGCATTTCTTGTGTTTTATCTGTTGGCTGTTCACCGCCCCAAGTCCTTCGGGAGAAGGGCGGTATATAAATATAAACAATATAAGTAACAATAAACAATATAAACAATAAAATAAATAAATAAATAAATAAATAAAATAAAATGCTGGACGAACTACAAACCTAAACCTGGGAATACGGTCCATTATTATTATGGTGAAATTATTATTACAGGATCTAAAAGACATCATCATCATTATTATTATTATTATTATTATTATTATTATTATTATTATTATTATTTAATCTTTAGTGAGATTCACAGCCTTTGAGGCTGGTTAATAGCTCAGCAGCTTGAGTCCTAACTAAGGACCTAGGAACTGTTAAGGTATCGTCGGAGGATGTAAGCTGTTCCGAGTAAGGTGGTTTTTTGTAGAGTCAAAATGTTCAAGTCCAGCAAATTTAGAATTTCTAAATAGCGGGTAGCCCTTTGGGTATTGCTCCAAGGGCTCCAATTACAATTGGGACAACACACGATTTCTTTTTCCACAGTCGCTCAACTTCAATTTGCAAGTCCCGGTACTTTGTGATTTTTTCTTGCTGCGTATCTTCAATCCGTGCATCACCAGGTATTGCAATGTCAATGAACCATACTTTTTTCTTTTCAACTATTGTTATACACGCTTGGATCCTCTGCGCATACGCAAACCATTCTGCGCATCCACAGGGGGTAAAATACAAGGTACTTCCTGGTTAATACCGCCGCTGCCATTACCGATTCAGCCGAACCAGTCCAAACCGGTAGCATTTCACCCCTGGATTGTAGCTACCAAAACATCCTCTGGAAAAAGTGGAAGCAAGTTGTAAACATTTTAAAAACATAAATATTTCTCCTATTCCCTGTTATGAATTGTATTGCTATAGAACATTCAGCAAATAACTTGATAAAGGATTGTTAAAATCAATATTCATAGGAATGACAATGGCTAGTCATGTTTCAGTAGCATCTATGATGGGGGGGAGCAATGGGGAGGAGAATGAGTCATCCAGCATCATGGCATCAGAGTGCAAGCCCCTCTGCTTTTGTATGTGGATCACAATGTCACATGTACCCACTTGCAAAGTTATTAAGATGTTTCTATGAATACTAAATGACATATATTTTAGGTGAAAAACGTTTCAGAATCCAGAAGAAGTTATTTCACTTTGTAGGATTGTAAATCAGTCAAGGCCAGCTGGACAACACTAGATTTGAGTTGGCTGACTTATGCAGTGAATGGTAAAACAAACACTGTGTTCATTTAATCTCTTATACGGGAGAGCAATTATCTTTCCTGACATATGTTTAAACATAGAATCCCATTAAGTAAAATAGGTGAGGCTTGTTGGCATAATTACAGTGGTTAGAGGGGTCATTTACAGCAATTGTTTCCAACACTGCTTTTGTTTAAATAATAACAGCAGGATATCCTTTAAAAGGAGAGAAAAAAAAAACTCAAAACCCAAATACATTTCAAAAAGCAAGCCCCAGCATTGCTACCAAAAATGCACAATTGCTTTGAACCTTTTTATTCTTTATTGGGGGCCCTGCATTAATGAGAATTCTCATATACATTTACTCAAATTAGCCAAATAAATATCCATTAAAAAGAAACTCTCAATACCGTTATGACAATTTGTAAACAATAAAAAATATCAGTCGTTTTCTACAACTTATTCTAATGCATGTTCACTTCCAAAAATAGTCCATGCTAATGGCAGAAATGTCTACCTTCAATATATATGTGTTGAATAAAAAACAAAAGTGCTCAACATTCATTCTGCTCAATAACATCTTCTAGGTATACTGATTATAATTTTTATTAGCAAATTGAACTGTTTTGTTTACTGGATTGGTTTTTCAGTGTGACAGAAAAAGCGTACTGTTCTTCTTGCAACAAACTTAAACCTTATGATGATCCTTTGAGATAATCATCTGTTGTGCTGCAAAACTATTATATCTATTTTGAAGGCTAGGAAATGCTGGTGTATTTTCTGAGAAACCTAATCACTCAATGATTGTTCTTCTGCCTATTGCACAAATTCCTTCCTCAGTGCAACTATGAGACACAGGTCCTAGAAGTGATAAAATCCTCTCATTTTCCTTCATAGACAAAGGGATAAGAAAGAACGCCAAGTAGTTTATTTTTTCCCCACCCCTTCTAGATCATATATTTGTCTATACTTCAAATACCACACAAATATTTTAGAAAGTTTAGAAGAATGAATGCAGGAATTGGGTATGTCTAGTGAAAAGAAGGAGTAGGGGTGACATGAAAGCTGGGTTCCAATATCTGAGGGGCAGCATAAAGAAGAGGGAGTCAAGCTATTCTCCAAAGCATCTGAGTGCAGGACAAGAAGCAATGGATGAAACCTAATCAAGGAGAAAAGCAAGTTAAAACTAAGGAGAAATTTCCTGATAGAACAATTAATCAGCAGAACAACTTGCACCCAGAAGTTGTGGGTGCTCCAATACTGGACGTTTTTAAGAAGACATTGGACAACCATTTGTCTGAACTGGTACAAGGTTTCCTGCTTGAGCAGGGGGTTGGACTAGAAAACCTCCAAGGTCCTTTCCAACTTTGTTATTCTGTTAAGTAGTTGGGTAGTTAAGTAGTAGTAAATGAACATCTAAATTCATGAACTATAACCAGAAACTTTTCAAAGTTTTGTCCTGTCTTCCATGGCTGACCTGAATATGGGAGAGGGCAGAGAAGAAATGGAAAATGCATCTCCATGCATAAATTCCATGGAAGGTGGAAATATGAATTACAGGGAGTACTTGCAAGGAATTGGAGAAACTGGGAGCAGCAGTGTTCTGCCCCAGCTACAGACCCCAAAGAACACAGCACACACAAAGTCTGTACAAACCTTAGTTTACTAAATTAAATCAGTTTTTTTCAAATAAAGGCTGTTAATTAACTTTCTTAACAGCCTACAAGAATCCAAAGAATAAATAATCATAATCTTACTGTGGTTGGCAGAAAGCCCAGAAGCAATTTGCATGAAGCTGATAAGAGAACTAAGATCAGGACCCGAAGGAGAGTGAACGAAGATGTCCCTGTAAATTGCCTCAGTCGTTGTCCTTCCTTAAATTGGCTAAGGGAGTGGCCAATTAGCCCCAAGCCTTACTCTCGAGGAGACCTCCTCCTGAGGAGCCACTCCTGCCTTTTGGCAACTCTGCATGCCTGTGCATCGAGAAGAGGCTCCTCCTCTTCTTCCTCTTCACTTATGGGAGCTTCTGGAGGTTCTGAAAGCCCTGGCTGAATCCCTGCCTCTGGCACCACATCTTCTCTAGCCTTCTCATTGTCTGACTTGAGGCTGCTGGCGCAGCACCACACCAACCTTCTTGCTGTCGGAATCAGCTATTTATTTTATTTTTTATTTTTATTTATTATTTTCATTTATTTATATGCCGCCCTTCTCCCAAAGGACTCAGGGCGGCGAACACAAATTAAAAACATACAATGGTAGAAAATCCTAATTAAAACCAATTTAAACAGGATCAAAAATAATACAACCCAAGAATCAGACTCAGCCCAGTTGTTGAAACAGCCAAGTCTTTAGGCCTGACGGAAGGAGCGTAGATCAGGGGCCGTCTGGAGTTCGGTGGGTAACTCATTCCAGAGGGTAGGGGTACCCACAGAGAATGCTCTTAGCTGCACAGGCTGCTAATGGGCCACAACAAGCAGCAGCACAATTCAAAAATAAGCCTCTAAAAAGAAACCCTGCATAGAAATAACTTTCCAGAAACTGGAGATATGTTATGATATGTCTAAGAATTGAATATCACAGAAATCCATACAAATATTGAGATGTATAATGGGTAATATAACATTTGAATAAATGGAGCAGTCTGTTGAACTTTTACTTATTTATGTATTTATTTATTGTCTTGCTTGCTTGCTTCCACTTACAACCTATCATTTTTCTTTGGAGAATGAGTCTGTGCTCATAAAATCCTCCTGGCATTTATATTCCTCCTTGGTTTCAGCTCAATACTCATATCAATATACTTCTCTGTAATAGCCCCTCACCAATATACCGTATGCATCCCCTATTCACTGCAGTTCTATAAACAAATTCAAGCTATTTTATTTCAATGTACTTTCAGTCACAGCTGACTGAGTGTGGACACCTATCTTGGGTTTTGTTTTGTTTTGTTTTCTTCCCTTTGTGCTTATCTTTTGTTCTTCATAGTCATTTGGATTTAGTTATTATGGTGCTGATTCATTGTTTGTTTTTTGGTTTGATATTGCAAAATTCTTTGGAACTCAGGTGAGTTACAAACATTGTAAAATAAACCATTGTCCCCAGCCACCTCTTCCAGAAGAATTTCTAATACTCATTCCATCATTCTCTGGTGATTTTCCCCTCTTTCCTAAAACCATCCTTCCAAAAGCTTTAGAAACAGTGTATATCAGAGGATGCCCTGTGTTTCTATATCAGCTTTTTTAAAAAATAAAACGTTCTTAGGAAGAGAACAAAGTAACAGAAGGGTGAAGTTAATATTTGATTGTTCAATGTAATTCAGTTGTTTGGGGACAATTTTATTCCAGTCTTCAAATAAACAGCCTAGGAAAGTTAAGGATAAGAATCACCAAACCAGGATGGAGAAGATTGCTTTAAGGATTTGGGCTAAAGAGATCTTGTCAGCAATTAACCTGAGTCACCAGAAGGATTATTAAGGAGCTGAAATCCTACACATCAGGAAAGAGCATCAGGTTGGAGAGATTCCCATATAAATGTCAGTGAAAAGTGATTTTCTAAATCGTCTCCAGCCTAAAATTAAACCAATAAAATAATATATTGAATGTAAAATAATATATTGCCTTTTGAGGGAGATACAAGGGAATGTTTTTTTTTCAATATATTTTAGAAAAAAAACAGAGATATTATGAATAAATCTTCCAATGTTTTGCCAGTGTGAATCTATAAAATTCCTTTTAGATAAATATAGCCAGGTGATCTGTTGTATACGTTACTGGTTCACCAACTGAAAGATTATTCTGTGAATAATCTGGAGATCTGTTGTAGGTCTTTTTTTTACTTTGTTCATAGCTTTGCAATAACTTTACATTAAAAAAATAAAAAAATAAAATTGAGCAATTACCATCACTTGTCCTTGACTAATCAGAGCAATTACTATAACTCTTCTGCACCATTGCCTTTCCTTTGATTTTTTTAAGCAGTTCTTGCTTTCTGCTGACAAGTCTCTGAACCTTGTATGAAAAAGAAGCATATTCATACTTACTTAGTTCATTTAAATTTAGAAGCAGATGCAGCCCAGTACATTATCCCCTTGAAACTTTACCAACAGAAAACAGATGTGTCTGTTTGGTAGCTGGCTCTACTGCAGTAACATTTCATATATTTTTTTCTTATACGATAATTGATTCATAGAAAATTTAGAGGCTTCATATTCCTGTACCTGAGCTTTGCTTAGAAAATCACCTGAACCTGTTCAATGAATTGGATGTAGAGTTTTTCTTATGTGAAAATCTTATGTCTTATGTCTTCATCCAGTTTTTACAACAGACCAAGATGCAATAAGGTAAAGGTAAAAGTCCCCCTTGCACATATGTGCTAGTCATTCCTGACTCTAGGAGGCGGTGCTCATCTCTGTTTCACAACCAAAGAGCCAGCACTGTCCAAAGATGTCTCCGTGGTCATGTGGCTGGCATGACTAAACACCAAAGGTGCATGACACACTGTTACCAAAGGCACACAGAACGCTGTTAGCTTCCCACCAAAGGTGGTCCCTATTTTTCTACTTGCATTTTTTATGTGCTTTCAAACTGCTAGGTTGGCAGAAATTGGGACAAGTAACAGGAACTCACCCCGTTACGTGGCACTAGGGATTTGAACCATTGAACTGCCGACCTTTCGATCAACAAGCTCAGCATCTTAGCCACTGAGCCACTGCATCCCTTTTTCAAGATGCAATGGAACCTCTTATTAGGGAATGGAATTGAGCTTGATACTTTTGCAGTTTTTCATTGGGGCAGAAGAAACCGGATGTCCACTCAATATTTTGGAATTTAACTTCTATCAATCCCCTCAGTCATCTCAAAGCACAGTATGCCAGATATTTTATCACTTGAAATTTAAAATGTCTGATTACCTAAAGCTGTTCTAGAAGGACCTTCATATCTCCAGATCAATCTTGCAATAGACACAATGATTTGCAAAAAAATAAAGTAAAAATAAATCTCCTCTTCTCCTTTCTTCCACTTGAAATTTTCCACAAGTGAAATTTTGTTCTACATCTGTGTTGGAATGACACTACTAGCTAAAATATTTCTTGCTTCTTCTCTTTGTGCTCACAGGAAGATCTGGGAATTTTGGCACAACATAGCACCAACTTTTTGAACCAATAAAGGAGAATATTTGTAGCTCAGAGTTGAAATGATAGGTCCTTGGTGATAGGTCCTCTTCTACAAGAAAACAACCTACAATAACACATCTACAAGAAAACAACCAAGCTCAATTTGAAAGTAAGAAAAATATGTTGTAATGCATTAAACTTAAATGTAAGAGGAAAGATAAACATGTATTAAGAAAATGATGATAAATGTTGAACATGAGGACACAAAAGATTTTGTACCCAGATGTTACACTGATTGATTAATGATGAATTGTTTGTTTAAAAATAAAAATAAAATAAAAACTTTTTTAAAAAAGAAAACAACCAAGCTCAGAAAGTATCAAGCCCCCTCATTTCAACTCTGAGCTACAAATATTCTCTTAGCACTGATAATGTTACCTAATTTGGGACATGAAACATCTGCCAGAAAACAACCAAGTTCAGAGAGCACCAAGGATCCCCTCAAATATTTGAACACAAAATCCTATGTGCAAGTATGCTGTATTATAGAGAAATGGTTGTTTAAAAGGGTTATTAAATATCAAAATCAAGATACCACTTGATAGTGAATATCTAAACTTCACTCCCATGCCCTTTGAAATGGGAATGAATTCAAATATATATTTACTTTTATTACTTGCTTTATTAAACTTTTATTGATAATTTCCAACTCTTCTCGGTGGTTTTCAACAGCAACAAATCAAGAACAGTAAAAATGAATTAAGATTAAATGCTTGTTCAAAAATGTGTTGGGAATGTTATTTCTAAAAGTTAATGAACAGATCAGGTGGTAATCAAATAGAACAATAGTAGGCAATCACCAAACCTCATACAACCCAACCTTTCCAGAATTGGGCTGCTGAAATTTGGTAGCAAACATAGTGGCCATTTTATGGATATTTAAGCATGAGGATGGGAATAATTTATTTTCCATAACCCACCCTTTCAACATTTCCATTTTAATTTCCTAAAAGCAACAAACAAAAATGGGTTGAAAAGAATGTGATATGCCCCTTTGATGACACTGCCACTGGATAGCATCCTGCAAAACTCTGAAGATTGGGAAGCCTACTTCTAGTCACCAGCCTCTCCTATATTGCTGATGTCTCACATAATCTGGAATAATAGCTTTGTGATAATAAAACGGGATAGGATTTTATTGGCTTTCTTTAGACCTGATCAACTAATCCAAGCCACTTTCTGTCTTTGTTAAAATTAAAACTTTCTTCACAAGAATCTTTTTGGTTCATTTCTATGCAAAAACTGCAAATTAGAAGTCTCTCTAATTCTGTAAATTAGCTGTAGTTTAACATTTGGTAATATCTTTCAGTTTCCAGTGTAATTCTGTGAACATTACTTGAAAAGAAAGCCACATATTAAGCTTCATGGGACCTTTCTCAGATGATACAATAGCTTGGAGTCAATTATTTTCTGGTGACCCTAACAGTGTAAAGAGTTCCTTGGTCTTTCATTATGTTTTCAGATCTTGGAGTGTTTATTATAAACTAGGTTAATATTATTTTCTCTTATTAGCTGCTGCAAACCAAACATTCTGAGTTGCTATTAGTATGAATTTGGTTGCCTTTTCTTTATATCAAGACTCTTGTAGGGATTATGGATACATTCCTGGAATGCACCATCTGGAACATGCTTCTATGAAGTAAACATTCTATGTTTGCTCATTCTTTTATTTTCTTCTAGCAACATATATCCATATTTGTTTTAAAATAACTTGTAATGACTATGAAACTAGACAAGTTTTGGAAATCCTGCTGATGTAACATCTGGAGCCAACAGAACAGTATATTTCCTTAAGTATTTCCTCTCTTAAGTGTTTTCCATTTCTGAATTTTATATACCCTCTTCTTCTGACACTTTTTCTAAAATGACTTCTATATTAGAAGCATAATATACTTTAAATCACTGCCTATTCATATTACTACTGGTTATATAATGAGGATTCTCCTTAATGTTTGGGTCTTATTTATAATGAAAAAAGATGTTAGGTAGGCCTTAGTGAACTTTTTGGGTAGTAGACACAAGAAATTTCAAGATCACATTGTGGACAGTATAAAAATAGCTGTCATGGGGTAAGGGCTTACTTATTTACAAAACCTTTCCATGTTTGGCATGGCCAGTCACAAAATACCTACTCTTTTTTTTTTTTGAGCCAAATGCATCTGCAGTGCAGTTAAAAAAAGTTGAGGTGATGGCTGCAATTATGCAATTGAAGTCCTACCCTTTTTGTAATTATGATACGTTGAAGAGTCTGTGTTCAGTAATTTTCCATCACTCTTCAGTCTCCATAGATTCTCAGACTTCTGTGAAATCCCAAGGGATGATATAATGTGCAAACTAGATCCTTTATTGTTCAGAATATGCAAACAATCAAGGGGATTACAGAATGATATAGATATTGTAATCAGGGGGGAGGAGTCCACAGAACAATAAGATAATTAAAAACACTTAATTCAGAAGAAATTCTAAAGCATTCCAAGAATTGGACAGAAAAGCAAATAACTTATTTTACAATGGAGAAAAGGACTTGAGGGACAGATTTCAATATAATATTTCCTTAATTATTGAATATCAAGCTCCACTTAGTCTTTTTGTTTTGCAAGGAGTCGTCCAGGGAAAATTTCTTTGGATCCTGGCTATCTCATATAGATCAGCAATGTTGCTCAGCTGCAAGGATTTGCAATGCCATGTGACAAACATTAATTTACAAGAGTAGGATTCCCCTCATAACTATGGATTTTCCTTTATCAAGGTATGCTGCTACGAAGAATTCTACCTCCCTTCAAATGAATGTTTTCACAGCTGCCTCACATACTTTACTAACATGAACATTCAAACATTACAAAGTTGGGATTACTGGAGGTGGGGTCATTATACATGGGAATAGAGCACCATTGTTTCTGATATGATCCCACATGCATCAGTAAGAAGCCTCATTTCTTTATCAGCTTAAAATGTTCAGTCTCCCTCTATCTTTTTTATTGTTAGTTTACAGGCATACCAGATGGTTGACCCAATAGAAAAGCATCCTAACATAATGTTTCTTGCTCAGATTTCTAAGTCCTATTTGTCAGTAATATACAAATTGATGGTTGAACTGGACTGTTTTTTCCTTGAGGAAGAAGATGTTTTGCTTCTCATCCAAGAACCTTCATCAGTTGTGATAGTCACCACCATCACAACTGATTAAGCTTCTTGGATGAGAAGTAAAATGTCTTTTTCCTCCTCAAGGGAAAAAAGTCCGGTCCAGTTGCCTTTTGGAAAAGCACCTTTGAAACAACTATGATCTGGATGAGTGAGAATCTCCATTGGCATTGGAACTGTACCGATTTAATGAACAAGTTTAAGAAAATTATTGATGGATTCCCCTTCCATTGTTTATCCTTCCACCCAACATTTTCTGCTGGTAGGAAAACAGCTACCAATAATTTTTCCTAACATGGAGAAAAGCAGAGTTGGGTGACTCTAGACTGATGATTGGAACAGAATGTTTATCTATGGTCATGTTAGCCAATGAAATGGTTATAGGAAAAGAGTTCCTCTATGCCAGTCATTCAGGCTATTTTTGAACACAGGTCCAGAACCCTTCCAAAATAACAGTAAATCTCATATGTGTGCAGTTGAAACCTCAGCCCTTGTCTTAGAGTGCAAAGGAAGTGTCATCCACAACTTCATTTCTGCCCTGGTGGCTGACACTATCTGGAAATAGTCCATGAATGGCCATGGAGCAAGAATGGAGCATACAAATGCTGCTACTGATAAACCCAAAAAACTATGGCTAAGTTAAATTCCTGATTAGCGAATGAAGTAGAAAATTTGTAATACACCTAATGCCAATGGATGTGATGCAACCAGCTGGCAGAACACAATTCTTTTTCCTGGTTTGAATTGAATCCAGATTTAGCATTCTTTCAAGAGTGTTAAACCCATGTTTAAAAGAACCCATATTTACAAGATCTGAAAAGCCCTGCAGAAAACATTGGTAAGACTTTACATGGCTAGGTGCCTTTACAGAAGCCAAGTATGACTAATCCAAAGTTGTTTTATTAACTTCAATGGGATTTATTTCATATCACTGTAGAAAGACTTGCTTGGTTAATTATGTGAAAGACCAATGGCTTCATGTACTAACTAAGTAGCATTTCTGCTTTAGGCGGTTTAGTAGAGTGTGCTAACTGTCAGCATGCTATGAAAATTTAATACTAAGTTTTTTCTCTCTTAATTATACCTAATGAGCTTCTTTTTTTTAACAAATAAACACATTCCAATATTCTGACTACACCTCATATCACGAAGCATTATCATGTTCCCAAAAATGGTGTTTCTCCGTAATTGGATGAGCCTCACACAAACAAGGACTATACATGTGCCTTTCATTGCTGATGGTGAATTAATTTATTCGTTTATTTATCAAGCACATTCTTCCTTAAGGCGTAGCTGATCCCAATTAAGAGCTATATTTCTAAATGGTAAAAATAAAAGATCCAAATTAAAGCACAAATTGGCAAGTACGTACTTTAAAGACAGTTGCGAATTTGGATGTTCTGTAACACCACTTATATTAATAGCTACATAACAGGAGATGCAGTTTCCCATTAAGTAGATTTTCATTTCATCTCTTCTAAATGTCCGATGCAAATTTTTCCAAAGTGTCTTGGTTAATACATCATGAGAAGAATGGTGTTGAGAAAGGTTAACTCCAAAATGGGAAAGCAAAACTGGTAATTAGATAGAAACACCAAATGACAAATCAACAGCTGCTAGAACAAGGAAAATGGCACGAAAAATTGCTAGGGGATGAACAAAACAGTTTGGCTAAGAGATTATTGTGAATTTAAAGAGCAAATAAAATCTAAGCATCTGCAAAAGGGGATAGGGCTAGATCAAAGCTTTCAGCAATGCTGGAGAAGAAGAAGGTCACTTTCATCTAAATACTTTTAATAATGCAAATGACAGCACCGGACCCACAGCAATTCTTACAGAAATAGTTAGAATTTCTAGAGAATTAAAAAGACATTTTATCTACATCATCTCATCAATTCTTGCAACTCTGGAAGATAAATCAACTTAATTGCTCCCATATTAGAGTTGTGAATAAGAGATATGTCTCTTCTATGAAGACATGGCAGTTCATGAGGAATGTGCAAGCTCTTAAGATACTACAGGGTATACACCAAAATACTGTATCTACCAGTAGTACAGGTGTACTGAGGTCTGTGTGAGCGTCACTTCAGTATCAGGAAGGAATTCAAAGAATATATTCATCAGGATTTTTCTGTCAGTCCTGGAAGCCATCTTTTTTCCTTTGGATCTTCAGGGCTGCCACATTTAGTGCTGTGGGAAACTGGGAGGGGGGGATTGTATAGAGTTGGAGAGATATCTAGCCATAATAACATTCTTTTTTCTGAGAGTCAAGGACATCCTGCCCTGCACTGGAGTGGTATGACTGGGAGGCATCTCCAGTTGGGATGGTGCATTGATCGGACCATGTGATGAACATGTGGATGCAGGGGGAAGGGACTTGGACTTTCTTTTGGGTGGGGAAAACCTGGAAGCTTTCAGATTCGGGTTTTCCCAGATGTGCCAATAAGACATCTCTAATAAAATGGAACTTTGAGGAACTTCTAGCCTCAGAGTTTTTCTTCGTTGGAGGTGTTACTTGGAACCCTGACACTTTCATTACTTGAATGCTTTGATTTAATTTGAAGTTATAATATGCAATCTGTCCACTATTCTGTTCTTGGCCTAAGATTACATCAGTTTGGTATAAAGATGTTCTCCTCTTTTACTCCAGGGGATTTAGAACAGAGCAGCAAATCTGACGAAAGTGTATTTATGTTTAACTGTTTGCATGGTAAGAGAGGCAACAGATTTAATCTAATAATGGATTTTTTTCTTATTAAGGTTAGCTAACATACTAAAAAGAGAGGAGTAAATACCAGGGTGTGCAAATCATTTGGAGGATATTCTTTTAAAAGAAAGCACCTGTCTTTGAAGCACTAAAGTCACTGCGTGCTTTTCAAGTTGTTTGAGCATGCTGTACTTCTGGACCTGCCAGAGAATTGGCTGTACATGTACAGATACGCTTTGACTTATGACCAGCTAGGTTTTTCCCTATCACCCCACCAAAGTGAAAGTTTGACAGGTTGACAGTGAAGAAGCAAGACAGAAAGAATATTGGCACTTTTGAACTTTGGTGTTCCATAGACCGCCAAGAAAATAAACAAATATTATGGACAGTTCAATAATAAACGAAGGGATCACAAAACAAATCATTTCAATATTCTCACTTGGGGCACAAATGATCAGGTTAAATCATTATATTGTGGACACATTATGAGGAAACCTAGATTCCTGGATAATCCCACAATGTTAGGAAAAGTGCAAGGAAAGAGAAGAAGAGAACAACCAGCAGAAAGGTAGATAGACTTGATTGTAATGGTAATGAATATAGTGTTGGGAACTTCAAAGACCAGGTTGGGGGCAAATTATCTTGAGGAAGACCTATGTATGTGATCACTAAGCATTAACACTGACTTGATAACACATGATCCATCAATAATCAGTCTTGTCTTGGATTCCTCGGTACATTAAGGGTTAAGCAGAAATTAGACCCCAGAATTTGTCAATTCAATTTAACATTATTTAGACTCCTGCATAGTTTTCAGTTACTTCTAATCTTTGCGTTAAATGATGCTGCACACTACAATGCACTGGACTAATCATCATACTCAATGGACTAACGGGAGAAAGGGGTGTCCATTAAAAACCAATGACCATTAAATGTTTGGTTTCAAACCAAACAACAGACTTGGTGCTACTTGATGCTGCTGCAGTAATCTGGAAAGCTAGTGGAAAGAGGAATAGGTGGATTGGTAGGTATACTGTATTAATTGTTCATATGCCACTAAGGAAGCTGGTAGGAATGGAGAACACACTGCTAATGAGTCTGCCATGTGTCACCTGATTGATTTTATCTATTATACCCAAGTCTGCCAAATCAAGAACTGTTGAGGATTTACTTTGTTCTGGTGCAATATTCTGTTTGCTATAAACAAATTTACATTAAGGTTTAGTTTGTATATAGCACTGCAGATGTTCAGTGACTAATTAAAACAGGCTTCTTTCATGCTTTCCTGGTGTCTTGTTACCTTTTCTCACATTAATAGAACTAAAATAACCATAAATGCCTGTCTGCTCAGTTGTCTGTGTGTTTAAAAGCAAAATGCCAACTCTTGAATGTCTGATAGTAATGTCAACGTATTTAAAACTCTGTTTTAAGCGCAATGTGTATACATATAGATAGAGAGAAGTATAATCTATTGCTATGGTTACTTATTTTTGACTGCAAGGGGAAATAAACATGTTGAGTATAAAGAGCTTTTAAATTCAAAATATTTCTGTTTCTAGTGCATTGTCTTTAAACAAAATAAACAGGATCCATGCAATACCAAGGAAGGATTCTGTTCTTTTCTCCTCCCTACTCCTTTTCTTTTCTTTCCCCTTTTAAGTCAACAAGGACAATCTTCTCATTCATCTACGGATATATTCAATCTCCTAGGATTAAAGAAAACTCTGCTTTACTCCTAATAGAGGTTGGAGATGTCTCAACAAGCCCCAGTCCTGCCTCAATCCCTCCACAAAGGGTGACTTTCCCAGAGGCAGCTCTTCTTTTCATTTAAGAGTTAACACTTTAGAATTCGTTTAGAATTCTAAAGAATTCTCATTTAATTCATTTAGAATTAACAATTATTGTGTTAGTTGTGGAGATCGCCAGTCCTGATTGCTCTCTTGCTTTCTTCCTGGAAAAAAAACAAAAGGAAGATGAGAGGGAATAAGAGAGAATAAACTCAAGGAGAATACGAAAGAATCCTGTCCAGTTGTCCCCTGTTTGCTCTTATGGTATCCATGGTATCATCTGCCTACATTTCCTGTGTCGGATGAGGAGAGCACATCTTTCTCCTTCTGCCCTGGCCACTTTTTACAGAGGCACAATTGAGAGCGTTTTAACAAACTGCATCACTGTTTGGTTTGGTGGCTGCAATGCCTCAGAGAGAAAGTCCATTCAGAGAGTGGTAAGGACAGTTGAGAAGATTATAGGAAGCTTGCCTCCTGTCATTCAGGATACTGCTTATAAGAACTATGTGCGTAGAGACCAAAGCATTATTAGATACCCCACACACCCATTTCATGATCTATTTCTGTTGCTCCCCTTCGGGAAGAGGTTTCGAAGTATTTCCAGCAGGACTACCAGATTCTGTAACAGCTTTGTTCCCTATGGCATTTCTCTGGTAAACTTGCAAGATTCATTTTTCCTGCCATGTACATGTATACATCTGAACTAGACTGTATTGTTTCTCTGTGTTATATAATATATGTGTGTATATGCATAATTGTGTATTTATTTATTTTGTCATGTTTATGTAATGTATATTGGAGGTGGAGACCCTTTGAGAGCTGTATGCAACGAAATTTCATTTTAATATATGCCGATTAGTGTACAGAAGCTTCTTATCCAAGAAGCTTCTTCAGCTCTGACTCTGACCCCCATCATCCAGTCAGAGCTGAAGAAGCTTCTTGGATGAGAAGCAAAATGTCTTCAAAGGAAAACCAGAAAGTCCAGTTGCCTCTTGAAAAAGCACCTTTGAGACAAATTTGCCAGTTATTTTCTGGCTCTCAGAAGAAATGGCATCACTGAGTGAAGCTTCAAAAAGTCTACCTGGAGATTGAAAGCATGCAGATATGTCTCATGAAGAACTGTGCACTGGACAATTGAAACTGGTACTATAAATACTCAGGTTCTGAGATATTGAGTGAAAGAATGAGCTACAGTTTAAAAAAACACTTTATCTGGAAGTTAATTCCAAGCTCATCTTAATAAACACTGTCAGCCCACTTCTTATATTGTTGCTTCTTTATGCATTAAGAACAGCAGTTGCTCTTTCTCCTTGCTTTGGTAAATGCTCTTTCCGCCCCCTGAGAAATCACTGAGCAACAGTTAAACCAGAGAGCTTGAAGTCTTCCACTGCTTTGTGCTTAAGGAGGGGTCCAATTATACCATCACACTATATTGGCTTTCTGATATTATGTTTCCCTAAAGTATGATCCATGAACCAATATACATAAAGTATCTCACTCTCTTTCGGTTCCGATTTCAGGACTGCAGCTGTGATCTAGCTAGACCTTTGTCAGAGAGGCAAGCTTTCTTCTAAGATGGGGATGCTGCAGAGGTGGGATTCAGCAGGTTCTGACCAGTTTTGGAGAACTGGTAATGGAAATTTTGAGTAGTTCGGAGAACCAGTAAATACCACCTCTGCCTGGCCCCACCCCCATCTATTCTCTGCCTCTTGAGTCCCAGCTGATCGGGAGGAAATGGGGATTTTGCAGTATCCTTCCCCTACCACAGCCACCAAGCCACACCCACAGAACCAGTAGTAAAAAAATTTGAAACCCACCACTGTGATGCTGGTATCTGTACAAAATAATCTTAGAAAATCTACTTTATGGACATCAAAAAGCCTGTCTGCCCTTTTGTGACCAAGAATGGCTCATATAAAGATACTACCATAACTGCACAATTTGGTAAGCCCCAGTATATAATAATTGTGTGTATAAATAATGGAGAAATTGCCCTCCTGTCATCTCTAAATAACATGGCCTAGCATTTCATTTATTACATTGCCAAAAATCATTAAGATTTGCTACCACAAAAAAGCAGATCTAATACACCACAAAGCTATAGAAGTTACAGCCTTAATTAACCTTTTGTGAATGAAACAAACCAAGATTTTAAATAGTGTCCAAGACTGTATAAGCCTTTAAAAAAAACAAAAATGATTAAACCCTCATTAATATCTTTCAGAAAATATAATTCTGTGGGTGACACAGACACTATTTTTACAGCTGTTCTTCAGAGAAAGAATAAGTTTCTCTTCATTAAAGACTAATGAGTGACATTACATTTAAGTGCTCACATTAGATATGCTTCTTTGAATTTAATGATGAAGCAATGAGGCCTTTAATTAAATAGTCAAAAGTCTCCACTGGGAGAAACAAAACAAATTTTTCTGTAGCTTTTTCCTATTTTCTAAAAATAATAATAAAAATGAATAACTTGCTAGATAATCTATGTTTTTAACTTTGTAAAATTAGGCTGCCTTGCTAATCTTGTCTTGAGAAAATTTGCCTTCACGTTTTGAAATGGATCTAACCACACAGGAATAGAGATATCCTATAATACTTAGGTTAGCAACTATCAAATGCATAGCCATGAAAGCTGAATGGAAGGGTGGAAAAATTAGTGTTTCTCCTAGGAATGTGATGGTCAGGAAAGCAGAACCACAATCTGTTAATTTGTTATAGCTAGAGAATCTCCTCATTACGTATATCATTCAGTATTACAGATAGATTCTTCTGCTTGTCAAACCACCAATGCTGTCTTTTCATGAACTCTGTGCACAAAAGTTTATATGAGGCTCTTGTTTGGAGTATAAGAATTCTGAAAAAAGTTATGTAATAAAAAATAATGGAGAAATTATGTTTCACCACAGGATTGTCAAAAAGTACTGCTTTCTTAACACATTTGTGATTTTCAACAAAATGTGACAATGAGTTACGCAAGCCATTATGCATTGAATTGTATTTTGAGCAGGAACTCTCAAATTTGGTCAATATCATTTCAAGGACCTATTTTTTGTATTGATATATAAATTAGATTCTAGTTCCTGCAAATAGAGATTTGGCTAATTAAAAGGTAATCACCTTAATACAGTTTATGTAAGGTTTAAAATAAACAATGCTTAAGTTACTATGCTCTTCATCTTCAATGTTGGCCCTATTGTTAAAGAGTATATAGGCTTTGTGTAGTTAATTAGGGAGGATTACACCGACCACATGATCATAACTCTATCAATGTTGTACATAAATAGAGTCATGGTTGATTCTGACTGAACCAGGGACATGCATGTTGTGATCCATAGTAAGTTAGTAATCTGTCTCAACATTCATAAACAAAATTTACTGTCAGGCTTCTTAGAGGCAGATTTAATAGAGTAGAGTAGAGTAGAGTAGAAATAGAATAGAATAGAATAGAATAGAATAGAATAGAATAGAATAGAATAGAATAGAATTCTTTATTTGCCAAGTGTGATTGGACACACAAGGAATTTTCTTGGTGCAAAGGCAAATTGTCTCAGTATACATAAAAGAAAAGATATATTCATCAAGCATCATAAGGTACAACATTTAATGATGGTCATAGGATACAAATAAACGATCAAATCATATTAGGAAACAGTCAATATAAATCGTAAGGATACAAGCAACAAAGTTACAGTCATACAGTCATAAGTGGGAGGAGATGGGTGGTGGGAATGATGAGAAGATTAATAGTAGTGCAGACATAGTAAATAGTTTGACAGTGTTGAGGGAATTATTTATTTAGCAGAGTGATGGTCTTTGGGAAAAAACTGTTCTTGTGTCTAGTTGTTCTGATGCTCTATAGCATCGTTTTGAGGGTAGAAGTTGAAACAGTTTATGTCCAGGATGCAATGGGTCTGTAAATATTTTCAAAGCCCTCTTTTTGACTCGTGCAGTATTGTTAATTTGTCATGGTTTCAGTGGGCTTCTGGATTTGAACTTTGTCAGCATCTCACAGAGACATGACATGGTACAGCTAGATTAGACGCCTTATGGTAAATTAGAATGAAGCCACCTGAAAAACATTTAATGGCCCTCTGTCCCTGCTCTACCTATCGCAGTTCAAATATATTGCTGATGCTTATTATCTTTTTCAAATTTCAAAGGGTTAGACTTTCTGCTTCATGGCCTTAATGCTGAGATTGTTTGTTGACCTCATCTGCCTTAAGAACTTCTGGTTTTCAGTTTATGTCTCACAGATCAGATTTAGAAAAAGTGCTTTTTCAAAAGGCAACTGGACTTCGTTTTTCTTTGAAGACCTTTCACTTCTCATCCTAGAATCTTCTTCAGTTCAGTTGCCTTTTGAAAAACGCATCTTTGGAACAATCATGACCTGGATGACTGAGAATCTCAATAGACATTCAGATTTAGAAAAACAAAGTTTATGTTGACCATATATTGTCACATAATTTCCATTTCATTTCACTTGCAATTGATCGGGTTGCCTTGAGAATAGAATAGAATAACAGAGTTGGAAGGGACCTTGGAGGTCTTCTAGTCTAGGCAGGAAGCCCTATACCATTTCAGACAAATGGTTATCCAACATCTTCTTAAAAACTTCCAGTGTTGGAGCATTCGTAACTTCTGGAGGCAAGTTGTTCCACTGATTAATTGTTCTAACTTTCAGGAAATTTCTCCTTAGTTCTAAGTTGCTTCTCTCCTTGATTACTTTCCACCCATTGCTTCTTGTCCTGCCCTCAGGTGCTTTGGAGACTAGCCTGACTCCCTCTTCTTTGTGGCAACCCCTGAGATATCGGAACACTGCTATTATTTATTTATTTATTTGTTTGTTTGTTTGTTTGTTTGTTTGTTCTATTTATATGCTGCCCTTCTCCAGAGACTCAGGATGGCTTACAATGCGTTAAGCAATAGCCTTCATACTTTTGTATATACCTGCTTAGTAGGGCTTTCGGCCCACCCCCAGTGGTGTTTTTTTTTTATACAAAGTAAGCTTATTGCCCCCACAATCCAGGTAGGTCCTCATTTTACCTACCTTGAAAGGATGGAAGGCTGAGTCAACCTTGAGCCTGGTGAGATTTGAACTTGCAGTAATTGCAGGCAGTTGATGTTACTTAACAGCACTTTAGTCTGCTGCGCCACCAAGGCTCTTGTCTCCCCTACTCCTTCTTTTCATTAAACTAGACATACCCAGTTCTTGCAACCATTCTTCATATGTTTTAGCCTCCAATCCCCTAATCATCTTTGTGACTCTTCTCTGCACTCTTTCTAGAGTCTCAACATCTTTTTTACATCGTGTTTTTTTTTTTACATCAGAAGTGGAAGTTGTAAATTACATTGTGGAAGTTGTGGGCACTCCATCACTGGAGATTGTAAAGAAGAGATTGGACAGCCATTTGTCTAGAATGATATAGGATCTCCTGCTTGTGCAGGCAGTTGGACTAGAAGACACCCAAGGTCCCTTCCAACTCTGTTATTCTATTATTCATATTTAGCTTTGTTGATTTCAGATGATATGTGCAGATATTCTATGACTATTTGGCTCTTGGTTGTAGGCCCTTGTTCTATCTTAATGTTCGTTACTTAAGAGACAGGAGTAAGGCAGCTTTTGTAATGAAATGCTCATGTTGCAAAGGCAGATGGCAATCTGACAGAAAACTAATATAATTGTATACAAACATAAACAATTATTCGGTAAATCATCTCTAAAGGATAAGAGAATTTTTTTTTTCTCTTTTAAGAATGTTATTTGTGGTTGCCCCTTTTTTCCATTCAGCCTTTCATAAATATGTTTGTACTTACTATTTGGAAATGATACTAAAATTTTATTTATACTAAAAAAATTATTTTACTAATGTTATTTTGTAAACTGCTTTGAGAGGGTAAGTGGTATAAAAATTTGTTTTCTCCTGCAATCACATCTTTGAATATTCCCACCATTTGAATATACAACATCCCAATCTGTATTAATGTTATTGATTTGCATCCCATGCCACTGATGACTAGTTATGGGTGAAACCAGAAAGATGCTCAAACATGGCCATGCTCACTCTTCTCCAAAATTATCTCTGAAAAGGCTCTCTTCAGGGTATTTTAAAGGTTCAATTTTCTTATGATTTATTATTTCCTGATGACAGTAAAGAAATATATGCTGAAGTTTTAAACTGACAGTTTGCTTAGTAGATTGAGCAATTTCTGTATAATAACATGGTAAAAAGAACATCTTGAATATGGTTATTTGGGAACATATGTAATCATAATCTTTTACTTCAACCAATACATGAATACAATTCAACCCTTTAGACAGAGTAAAAAAAGTTACATGGAAACTGTCAACATTCTCCTACAAATATTCCAATATGAACCCTTGTCTCGTCTTTATTTCCAACATAGGGACTTTCTGAGCAGAAGGCATGGGTTAAGAAGGCTGCAGGGGAAAGGAAATTTGCTAAAAATAAATTAAAATAATAGCGTATTCTCAGGAAAAATTACAGGTTTCAAGCTTGCATTTCAGTTTAGATGTTAGTTTATCATCAGATCTAAGACTTGGGGAGGTAAGGAAAGCTAGTGACAATAAATGGAAAAAGACAGGTATAACGCATTCTAGAGCAGTTTAGATGTAAAAACTTTATGTCAATTCAGAGTCACTATGACCCTTGTCTATTTATTATTTTATTTAAATCTTTAGATTAATCTACAGCCTAACCCTGTAGATGACCTACAATGTCCCTTCCAGAGTTGGAAGGGACCTTGTAGGTCATCTAGTCCAACCTCCACCCAAGCAGGAAACCCTACACCATTTCTGACAAATGGCAGTCCAATCTCTTCTTGAAAGCTTCCACTTCATTTACTGCACTTCATTTTTGTGGTACCCTGATCATAAGACAAAGCAGAAAAATCCTAATCCCAACAGGCCTAGTAATGAAAGCATCATATTATTAACTTTAATATTATTCACTTATAGCTCTAAATTTATTTGTTTGTTTGTTTGTTTGTCAAACATGTACAAGATAACAGGTATAAATATGAACAGGGACATGAACAAAGGAAATGAATACAGAAAAATGGGGACAATAGGACAGGGACAGTAGGCATGCTGGTGCGCTTATGGACCTTTTAGGAATGGGGTGAGGTCACGGTAGACAGTTTAAGGTTGAAGCTGTGAGGGTTTGAGGATGTAACAATGGAGTTGGGTAGAGCATTCCAGGCGTTGACCACTCTGTTGCTGAAGTCGTATTTTCTGCAATCGAGTTTGGAGCTATTTACCTTGAGTTTGTACTGATTGTTTGCCCGTGATTTATTGTGGTTAAGACTGAAGAAGTCATTGACAGGTAAGACATTGCAGCAGATAATTTTGTGTACTATGCTTAGATCAGACCGCAGGCGACACAGTTCCAGATTGTCCAAGCCCAAAATTTCAAGCCTGGTGGCATAAGGGATTCTATTGTGAATAGAGGAGTGGAGTACTCTTCTCGTGAAATACTTCTGGACCCGCTCAATCATATTAATGTCCAATATACAGTGTGGATTCCAGGCAGATGAGCATCATAATATAATACAATTATATTATACAAATAATATAAAGCATACAAATAATAGAGCATTGGCCCACAAACCAATGAGCCAAAAGCTTAGGACAAGAGAATCCTCTTTATTTTTCTTTTGAAAGTTATCAAGGAAAATTCTATCATGAATTCAGAAAATTCTTGACACATCTTGAAAATACTGAAGTTGAAAGAAGCTATTGTGGAATAAATGTTACAACTTCAGAAAATACATTATCTTCTTGATAAAAACTAAGAAACATCTAATTTAGATACCGACGTTCCTTCTTGTTTTAAGGATGATTATTGTTTAATGTGATGATTTTTTTAAAAAAATCCACCTACGTTGTCAGCCAGAACCAAAATATATTAGCAGAGAGACAGATAACTAACAGATTTGCACCTCCATCTGTTCTGCCATTGAAAGCTAATTATTTTTTTTTTAAAAAAATATCTGAGCAATTAAAAAAATAATTAACTTCAAGTCTGGCTAAAACACAATTTCATAACAAATAATGCAAATAAGTTACTATTAGTGTATCACTGAGAAAACGATAACTAAAACATGTTCACTAAGCAACTACACTGGTACAAGGTCAAGGGTGAAAATAATGAGAATCTTGATCGATCAGATCCAAAAGACGCATTAGGACTTATTTTCTGGTTAGGTCTTATTTTGGGGAAAATACAGTGCTAAATGCATCTATCTGGCTGACGATCTTAACTGGGGCTTATTTTGGGAGTAGGGCTTATATTTATGAGCATCCTGAAAAATCATGCTAGGACTTATTTTCCAGTTGGTCCTATTTTTGAGGAAACGGTGTGCGTGTGTGTGTGTTTATGTATGTATGTATGTATGTATGTATGCATGCATGCATGTATGTATGTATGTATCAGAAGATCACAAATGAGATGAATGCAATTGTGACTTTCTGCTTGCAGTTTCCAGTGAATGATAATAAGGATTATACTGGCTGTAAATGTGGAAGTAGTATACAGCCATGATGACTAATAGTCTTCTCCATGAAGCTGTCCATTCTCCTTAAGACTAAGCTGTTTTGATATTTTTTAGAAGCAAATTTTATAATTTAAGGCTGTGCTGGTTGAAATCTTTCATCCTGTCATGAATATATCACCATTTATCTTCCCTGAAGAAACAAACAAGCAACATATACACATACAACCAATGGACCTATAGCATCTCGTAGCAGAGATCAAACTTTCAATGAAGGAGAGGTGATTATTTCTCACTTGCAATCTATAACTTTGCTATTACCAATCGAATTGCCAGATTCTCATCAGTAGTTATCACCATACTAAAACTTAAGGTGCCCTAATTTTGGAACAATGTATGAGGATGTTCTTTCATTCTTTTCTTTTTTCTTTTACCTATTTGGTTTTGCTTTGTTTCATTCTCTTCTGTATACTCCTACTACATATATATTTTAATTGGCAAGTCAATGTCCTGGTTTTATTGCTCCAATTCTATTTGAGCCTACTTTTTATATGTTGCTTTAGTGTTATGGCTACTTTGTTGGCCGCTGACTATAAAGAAAAATTTAAAAGCTTAAAAAAAATAAGAAGCAATTTCTAGCAGTATGAAACAGAACCATGGAAAAACTTTCTCTGTAAACACCAGCACACGTGTATATTTCTAGAGTGCTTATTTTTTTCGCTTTCATTTTTTTTCTAAGGTGAACCTTTCCAACTCTTGCAAATTTCCCTTGTAAAAAAGTGTACTTGAGTTGCCCTTGCCTATACCTTTTTCCACTTGATGATAACCTTTTGAGGTTCCTGAAGCAGAACTGCATAGACTATTAGCTGTACAATTAAATTACTGATCTGTATACAAATTTGCCGCTATTTGCAATTAAGAAATTAAAAATTCTTGAAAGTAATATGAAGTATTCTTCGCTCGGTTTAAATATCTCTATTTAGAATTCATTTCCTTCACCAAATACATTTTTTGTTCCTCAGATATCAGATATTTTTCATGTCTGATCGTCTTTAATAGATTATCTTTTTTTTTTGATACTATTATACTGCTTCAGTTGAGTGACTCTTCCAACTTTACATCATTCTGCCACCTAATTAATTGATGGCATAGAAACAGGGCTAGCCTGAAATCGTTAGAGCATAATCTATGCTTCTTTACCAGGATGTGGACTTCTCAGCATCCTTGTCCTTTGCCATTTTCATCAGAGAAAAATTATATAGAGCATTAAACAAAATGATAAAAATGCGTAATGCTAAAAAAAACGTATCATGCTAAACAAAAGTGGAGCTAATAAGTCTTGAACTTTGAAACATGCCTGAACCACTAAGGAATCCCAGAAATAAATGAAAGAGCAAGCAGGTGCTTCAATAGCTTTAAATATTGCGTACAATAGCAATAGCACTTAGACTTATATACAGCTTTACAGTGTTTTATAGCCCTCTCTAAACGGTTTTACAGAGTCAGCATCTTGCCCCCAACAATCTGGGTCCTCATTTTACCCACCTCGGAAGGATGGAAGGCTGAGTCAACTTTAAGCCTGGTGGGATTTGAACTGCCAAATTGCAGTCAGTCGTCAGTCAGCAGAAGTAGCCTGCAGTACTGCACTCTAACCACTGTGCCACCGCGGCTCATCCTCTGACCTGTGTGTTACAGCTCCCGTCCTGCAATTATTTGGCTTGGGATAAAGGTGATTGTTAATGCATATATTTTTTCCTGCACTTATGGTTTGATTTCTTTAGATGTATCTGTTTCTTTTCCTTTTATAGTTCTCATTTTTAAAATGTGAGACAGCCAGAGCCATCTGGGAATTGGGCAGGCTCTAAATCCAATAAAATAAAAGAATAAATCCCCCCCTTTTAAATGTTCTTTATATGTTCACATTATTTATGGTTATTATATAATGCAAAGTTACCTGGATGTTCACAGAATAAAAACAGCAAATTACCTGTTGCAATCATTTTAAGAACTCGTCTCCTGAAAACAGCCACATCTGTTGTTTTTCAGGCTCAAGCAGAATCTTTAATGAACTTTTGAAGCACTGAGACATGCAGTCTACCACAGGGTGGAGAGTGGAATGGCAAATTCTGGTAAGGGGTTAACCAATCTTTGTGGTAGCTAAAATACTAGACTGGGGTTAAGGAAATTTGTGTTAAAGTAGCTTGAAAAAGAAACTCAATAAATGTCTTGGGATTGTTCCCAATCTCAGTCTAATCTTCCTAAAAGATGTTGTAAGATTAAAATGAAGAACAATTCCATTGTGTGTTATTCTGAACTAAGAGAAGAAAAACAATGAATAAATATTTTAATTATTCAACGTTCCATTGTACGTGCAATGTTGATTCTATTTAGTTTTTAGCTAGAATAAATGCTGTGTGAAGTACATAATGTGCTTGAATAAAGATTGTAATATTTCTTTTGAAACATAGTTCTGGTTTTCTTTCATATTAGTTTTACTTTCTTAACTTTCTTCACACATTTCCATTGATTGTGCAATTTGTTTAAATTATATGCTAATATCACCTTTATTAACACCAGGAAGCCCATTAGGACAAATCCAAATATATGTAAATAGCCTTAATGCTTGAAATAATAAGGAATCCTGGTGATGCAGTAGTTAGAATGCAATATTGCAGGTAAACTCTGCCCACAGCCTGAAGTTTGATTCTGACAGGATTCAAGATTGATTCAGCCTTCTATCCTTATAAGGATGGTAAAATGAAGACACAGATGGTTGGGGGCAATATGCAAATAATGCTGACATTGTAAACCACCCAGAAAGTGTTTAAAAACACTTCGGGGGTGAGGGTGGCTTTAGGACTTTTAGGCTCCTACCCTTGGCCACGCCTGCTTCTCCGCCAGTGTCCTGCCTCCACGCATTAACCTGTATTTTTCCTCCTTGGCTGCCCCCCCAGATGTTCATCCTGGCCAATGGCCCTCTGTCCCACACCCTTTGGCGTGGCCCATTCACCAAAACAGGTTTTGTCCCAGGCTTTTGGCCACTCGGGACAGTTAGCTGCCAATCAGCTAACTGCCAATGTTGGCAGCCAGAAGCCATGGTGTGATCGATTGCAGGGGGGCTTTGGGTGAGGTGCTGCAGCCAAACAGCCTCAGGCACTTGTTAGGAGAAAGAAGGGGAGGGGGTGAAAGCTCCCCTGTACCTGATCGTGCCTCCCTGACAAACAACAGGCAGTGTTTGCCACTGATGACCATTTTTTACACTTATGGCCATTGTAATATCCCAATGGTCACATGATTTCAGTTGGATGCATAGCAACTGACTCACATTTATGATGGTTGCAGCGTCCTGGGGTCATGCGATCTCCCTTTTGCAACTGTCTGACAAGCAAAAGTCACTGGGGGAACCAGCTTCGCTTAACCATTGTCTGACTGACTTAAACAACAATCCACTTAACAGCAGTGGCAAGAAAGCTCGTAAAATGGTTCCAAGCTCACTGAACAGCTGTCTCTCTTAGCAACAGAGATTTGGGGAAGCCAGATTCACTGTGTGACTGCCTTAGCAACCGTTCAAGTTACAACGGCACTGGAAAAAGGGACTTATGATTGTTTTTCACACTTAACGACCGCTGCAGCATCCCCATGGTCAGGTGATCCAAATTCGAATGCTTGGCAACTTACTTATGATGGTCTCAGTGTTCCAGAGTCATGTGATCCCCTTTTGCGACCTGACCAACGAAGTCCACAGGGAAGCTGGATTCACTTAAGGACCATGTGACTTACTCAAGAGCTGCAACTATTTGCTTAACAACAGTGGCAAGAAAGGTCGTAAAGTGAGTGAAAGCTCACTGAACAGCTATCTCGCATAGAAATGGAGTTAGGAGGCTCAATGGTGGACATACAGTAAGTCGAGGGGTACCCTTACCCTTCCCTTACGAATGTGTCCATCAATGGTAATCCAGAAGGCCTTTGCTCTCAAATTCTCAATCTGGTTCACAGTGATTGACATCCATTGTTGGAGGATGGATTGATCAGATTATGTGGGCTGAAGTTAAATACCCAGATTCACTCCCAATTATTTTAGGAGATTTTAATAAAGCAAACTTAAGTCCTTTATCTGAATGGCTATTCAATTTCTTAGAGATTTTGCTTCTTTTGTTGAAACATCCTTCTATTCCTTGTTATTGATGAAAAATGATATTCAAATACCCATAGAAAATTGGCTTCATTTAAGCTTCCTTAACTGCCAGCCAATTGCTGTTGCTTCACAGCTCACATATCAAGAAATTGGAAATTTCTCTAGATAAAGAGTGGCTTAAGAGAAATAGTATCACATCTTTGACCATAGTTATGTTTTTAAGGCATTCTTAGGTTGCTTTTATAAGACATATTTTATTCATAATTTTACCTACTGTAGTTGAATTCTTGGGGTGATAATTCTGTACCTTTTTTTGGCCTGGTTAGTTCATCTATCAAAAGCAGCATTATATTACATGTATATACTGTATTATGTTAAGAAGTGCTGTGTCTCACAGAAATGGAAGTGTAATTGTATAACAGAATTCAAGGGTTTTTCTTGTCATGAGGCCTTCATCTGTATTCGGGGGAGAGGGGCAGTATGGAGAGTCTGAAGGTTGGCTCCATTTTCTTTATTTTTTTGCATTTGGGGAGATTGGAATGATTTAAGTAATGAAACAAGTGATTTAACTACCCCCAAATTTGTTGGACTTTTACACGGCTGACATTTTGTTCCTAACTTCCAAATATAAAAGGGTTAAAAAAACTATTACATAATCATCAGCTACACCCCTGTCTGCTGAGAAAGGAAGGAAGAAAGAAAGAAAGGAAGGAAGGAAGGAAGGAAGGAAGGAAGATTTCTTGCTACAAGAAAGTTTATTTCTTTATTTAAAAGATTTGTGTATCCGTCCATTTCAAAACAGAAGTCTGGGAGATGTCTATCTCTGCTGTTGATGATGATCACAGTGGTTATATCTGTAAAGAAAACAATGAATGAAGAAAGGTATTAAGTCTTTTTCTGTGAATGACACAGTTTTGATCTAGATCAACCCCAAACTCATTTCAAAATAAAAGAAAGAAAACCCCGAACTCTGTGACTCGAACACTACATATTTAGCATAGCATTTGATTTGGCTATGTGAGAATACATCTTGTGTCTTGAAATAGCTGATTTCACATCTTTCCATGTTTCCAAAACTAAAAAAAGGGAACAAATCATTATTACTATTATTAGAAGGAAATTAAGGTTTAATGTGTATGTTTAGTGCACATATCTAATAGATGTAGAAGCTATAGTCCCACTCAGGTGTTCCTAATTATATCTTAATGGCTACTCCATGCTCCTTATGGATTTCATCCATCGAGGCAGACCAATTGGCTGTAATTTATAGCAGATGCTTTCTAGAGAGAGCCACATTTTCAGGCCAGATTGTGTACACTAACTATTCATATTGTCTGGCTTTGCTTTCTTCTGATGTTAGCATAAAGCATACTCTTAGCTTTAGTGGAGTTTTAGATTTGTCTATAAAAATACTATTAAATAATCTTTATTAGAAGGAATGAAAATTTAAACTAAAGCAAAACTCACGCCACAATTAGCAAGACAGCTAAAAGCTGTTTAGAAATAGATTCTGCATGAAATACTATGATTGCATGAAACATCATCAGTGGATACATCAATGTATGAACATGTTTTCAGACATCAGTAGCTGAGTGTACAAGCTGTAGCCAAATGCCTATAATTTCAGTTAAAGCATTATCACAGATTTCATGATCTGATGCTTTAGATTTTCAGACGGACAGCCTGGCCATGTGGAAACATTGTCATTTTTCTACTGCCAGAAATCTTGTCTAGTGGAAAACAGCAAATGTTCACAGAATGTCTAATTGACATCAGACTGTATGTTTTTAACATGTAAAAATACCGAAGGGCCTAGAATCTGACTGATTTATTCATAGACCTAGGATACATTTTTCATCAACAAAAGCTTCTTCTAGTACAAATGTATTACCCATTTTCTGTTGTGTAAACTGAAATAATGATTGCATTTGAACTAAACTAATGTGCTGAGTTTAATTTTGATATTCTTGTAAGCCTCATGCTGCAAGCTTAAGTTACACAAGTAGCAAAATCTGGGATAAACTGAATGATCTAAAATGAAACCTAGGCAAAGAATAAATGAGAGAGGAAACCAGTGAAGACAATGTAATTAGACTAAAAAACAGTAGAAATAAAAATAGTGTGAAAGAATGAGCATCAGCTAACACTGAATATATCAGCACTAGAACTTTTCTTTTGTATTCATTTAATGATGATGTCTTTAGACTTTAAGGCTGTTCTTGAGAACCAAAGGTGAAAACACATATATAATTGAATGACTTTGGGTAACCTGAGGCATGCAGCATTATCCTCGGAAGTGGTTTCTTTGCATCTTCTATTTAAATACATCCTATGTGTCCCAGATCAAGCACACCTACAAATATATAAAGAGAGGGTTTTTTTCCTCTTTACTAAATGAGTTTTGCAAACACATACTTGTGATAAAGAGACAAGTTCCTCCCCAAATTCAGCAAGAGTTTGACTTGTTTGACTTACAAGAGTTTCAAATCAAAGCAGCATGCAGAAGAGTAGTTAGTCAGAGTCTGAAGAACAGAGTTTGTAGCAGAATCATCAGCCGGCCCAGGTTCAAACTCTGTTAACAGTTTGCAGCAATCCAACCAGCACATGTGTAAATAATTCAGCAGGATTCATGTATAAAAGAAACTTATTTATATACAGTAATATAAAGCATAATGCATGTATACAATACCCATGCAGCAGAAGCCAGAACTAGAAATCACAGAAGCAATAATCATCCTTATATATATACACACAGTTCAGTCAAGCTAAGCCACGCCCAGGCTCTGAGCCATCTCCCCTGACACACAACAGATCCTGTGTCTTATCACCAAACAGTTCCCATTGGCTGACATGTTGTTATGGCTATCCCAGCTCATAATTACACTGACAAACTCAGAATTGTGAGCTTTACAAGTCAAGATGGAAAATGGAGTCAAAATGGAGTGGGAATTAATGAGTAGTTATTGCAAACCAAAACATTTTGCTTGCTGTCCCCACTTTAATAGAAATAACCCTGATGTAATTAATTTAGTGAGGTGGAAATCCTTCCACACAAGAAGTCTTGTAGTGAGCTTTTGCTCTATGATGCACCTTCATCTTCAGAGAGTGATGGCATTTGTATCTGCTGATAAGTGGTATTTCTAGTCTCCTCTGCCTGCTCAGATGATAATCTATCTGGTAATGCTGTGTGGAGATGGGACAGAGTTCCCGAAGGACAACCATCACTGCAGCCCTCTCCCGATCTGGGCTTTATGGCAGAGTGGCTAGATGGAAGCCTCTCCTCAGTGCAAAAGACATGAAAGCCCACTTGGCATTTCCAAAAAAGCACCTGAAGACTGTGAGGAACAAGATTCTCTGGTCTGATGAAACCATGATTGAACTGTTTTGCCTCAATTTTAAATATTGTATTTGAAGGAAACCATGCATTGCTCATCATCTGCCCAATACCATCCCAATAGTGAAGCATGGTAGTGGCAGAATCATGCTGTGGGGCAGTGGTGGGTTGCCCCTGGTTCGGACTGGTTCACAAGAACCGGTAGTAAAACTGGCGGGAGGCCCCACCCACTGCCCCAGATGTCGTCATTGGTGATCTGCGCATGCGCAGAAGCTTCTGTGCATGCACAGAAGCAAGGCACGCACGAGCAGAGAGCATGCGTACGCAATCCCATTCTGAACCGGTAGTAAAGGTAAGTAGAACCCATCCCTGCTGTGGGGGTGTTTTTCAGTAGCAAAGACTGGGAGACTGGTCAGGGTTGAAGGAAAGTTGAATGGAGCAAAGTACAGGGATATCCTCAATGAAAACCTGTTCCACAGCACTCAGAACCTCAGACTCAGCTGAAGGTTCCCTTTCCAACATGACAATAATCCTAAACACACAGCCAAGACAACCCAGGAGTGGGTTGGGGACAACTCTGAGAATGTTCTAGAGTGGTCCAGCCAGAGCCCTGACTTGAACCCTATTGAACATTTCTGGAGGGACCTGAAAATGATTGTCCACCAACGGTCACTGATGATTGCCATCCAATCTGACTGATCTTGAGAGGATTTGCAAGGAAGAATGGCAGAAAACCCCCTCAAGTGTGTAAAACTTGTCTCATCATACTCAAAAAGACTTAAGGCTGTAATTGCTGCCAAAGGTGCTTCACCAAATTACTGAGTGAAGGGTTTGAATATTTATGACAATGTTTTTTTCTTTTTAATAAATTTATAGACATTTCTAAAATTTTGTTTTCACTTTGTCATTATGAGGTTCTGAGCCTAGATTGAGAAAAAATGAATTTCAACAACTGTAGAATCAGTCTGCAACATAACAAAATTGACAAAAGTAAAGGGGGGTCTAAATTCTTTCTGAATGCACTGTATATATAAACTAAACATCTAATATGTAAGTGTATTTTAATATACAATATATAATTTTAATATACAATATATGTGTTAATTTTGATTGTGCACTATGTAGAGGTGGGTATAAAATGGGTGAGTATGTAAATATTTTAAATAAATAAATAGGTATATCCATAAAATCAATCCCTCTCTAATGACCTTTTAAACAATGTTCACATAAATTATACATCTTATATGAGTCTTTTAAAAACCCAAACAGATTTCAATATTTTACTGATACCACATCAAAGTTTATAATTATTTAAGACTGTCACTTTTTCGACTGTAACTTTGCTGTAATAGCATGCTCTAATGTATCCAGTTGAAGAGAGCCTCGATTAGTTTTTCCATAATAGTTTAGGACATTCTGATTTTTAGGTTGAAATTTGTGTGTATGCATGTATGTACAGAATGGTGGTTTCAGGGGGCTTGAGGAATATGTTGTAGCTCTAGCACATGAAACAATTAATCGCTGGAATGGTGACTGGGTCATCATTCCCAATCTTTGTCTCTTCTTCACTGGACAACAGAGTGCAAAGCTCTCTGACCTTTGAGGGTGATCTCTGAAAAATTCTATGGTTGCTAAGACAGCTTTCTATGGATCACTCAGCTGACAGTTTTAGCATCCCATATATTTAAGAACTGCTTGAAGATTTGACATAATTCTTTGGCTCAGATTCATGCTGCTATTAACAGTGAATGCCTGTTTAATGTTACTTGATATATTGGAGCAAACAAAGCAGGGTGGTTTAGGAATGAAAAGGATTCTGTGAATATATATATATAAAGTGTTTTTCTAACGAGACACCTGGTCTACTCCAATATGTGGGAGAGGGCATTCTACTCCCTTTCGCCTTTCAGCTCCAATCCAGCAGCCCTCAAGCAGTCGCATTCACGACAAACCATTTTATACCAAATTTATATTTTGCTGATAAAGAAATAAAGGGAGACTAGTATAGATCTATTTCAAGCATTTTAGCTTTCATCAGCTAGCCATACCCTTACTCGATGTTTATCGCCTCATATATATATATATAAGTGGTTGTAATTTTTCTGCAAATCTTTTGTTGCTTAAATTAGGAGTTAGTTATGTCAAGGTTTTGGAAGCCACTTTAGAAGAGTGGAATGTGCACCTTTCATCTCAAATTCTGCTCAGTATTAATCCTAAATTGAGACTTTTTCAAGTGGCACTCAAATTAATCATACCAAACTGAATCGCACTGATTTCAGTAAGTTTACCTTAAACAGCTGTAATAAGTCAAATTGAAACCTAAAGAAATAAGTTTTCAACTGGGAGAAATACATTTTACAGAGGCCCAATTCATGTCATTAAGAAGCATCATTTATGGTGTAACTGACATCATTTCTATTAAAACCAAGATGGCCTATTTGGACACAAAGAAAGAGGAAACTATCTTTGCTAATGAATCACGGGAATGTGACAGCTGGACTTGGTGGTGAGGAAATGAGCAAAGTCATTTGGCACCTTTCACAAGTTGTATGAATCAGACTTCTCTTTTTCTTTTCTACAATGCCTAATGAAAGCCTAGAGGCAGAAAGTCATTCCTGACAGTGAAAGTGCAATTGGTAGCTTCATCATACCTTTTTTTAAATTTTATTTTGCTTGTTAAGTTATAGGAAATTTTATGTTTGGACTGCAGACAAGTAGGACTACTTTAGTAAAATTATTTTTTGATCTGCAGGTTTCTAAAATAATAGTATTGAAACGTGTCCTAAAAGTTGAAGATTGAGAAAAGTATCAAGAGATACAAGAAGAGGATTTCTATTTGATGTAAGATTTTGTTCTAGAAATAGACAAAATGTTTTGAAGAGAAAAAAAAAAGATTCACCCTTTCATCAAGCAAAAATGTGAAATGGCTATCTCAGGTAGAAGATGGTAGAGACTAGGGAATAAATTGGGTATGTCTAGCCTAGTGAAAAGAAGGACTAGGGGTGTCATGATAGGAGTGTTCCAGTGGTGGGATTCAAATTTTTTTACTAACGGTTCTGTGGGCATGGCTTGGTGGGTGTGGCATGACCTTGGTGGGCATGGCAGCGAAAGGATACTGTAAAATCTCCATTCCCTCCCAATCAGCTGGGACTTGGGAGACAGAGAATAGATGGGGGTGGAGCCAGTCAGAGGTGGTATTTACCGGTTCTCCAGAACTGGTCAGAACCTGCTTGGAACACCACCTTTGGAGTGTTCCAATATCTAAGGGGCTGCAAAGAAGAGGGGATCAACCTACTTTCCAAAGCACAAGAAGGCAAGACAAGAAACAATGAATGGTAACTAACCAAGGAGAGAAGCAACCTAGAATAAGGAGGAATTTCCTGACAGTTAAAACAGTGGAACGGCTGTGCTCCATCACTGGTGGCTTTTAGGAAAAAACTGAATAGTCACTTGTTTGGAATGGTATAGGGTGACCTGCTTGTGCAGGGGTGAACTAGAACACCTCCAAGGTCCCTTCCAACTCTGTTATTCTTCTATAATGTGCCTTTTCCCAAAATCATGGATCTCACTTCACTTCTTGTTTGGTCTACTTCTTTATTTGTCTACATTATATTATTATTCCTGGCAGTAGACCATTTGACTATTGTTCACTGGGTAATTTGAGTGAAGAACTTTGTTACATTTCATTCTGTTATTTTCTACCATTTGTTTAACCTACTAATATAATTTTAAATATTATTTGCTTGATAGGATATTAACTATCCTAATTCTAATTCTGTATTATCTACAAGTCTTATAACTACTTCCTCCACTTCTTTGGACAAATCATCATTGAAAATATTGAAGAGCAGGGGCCGAAAAGTAATTTTCAAGGCAATCCAATAAATACTTCTTTCCAGTTTTAGTGGAATATTTTAAGTATAATTTTCAAGGCAGTTATATATTCACTAAATTATCAAAGAAACTAGTCAATATTTACTGTACATACTGTACTTTATTTCCTAGGACTAAAGTCTCTTCTGCAGGAGGGCCAAATGTCAGCCTCTATGATGCTTGCTTGCTATTGGCTGCCATAGTAAGGGAGAGGATGCATAGGTATTTGGTGGGGGGGAAGCGAGCTGGTGGTGATGTCTCATGATGTGACCGAAAGGGAGGAAAAGGGAGGAATATTCTCATTGTCTTCTGCACACCTGAATGGACTTGTTGATAGCCAGTCAAAATCAACCGTTCTGGCATACCAGATGGATGGGACCATCTGAAAATGTACGTCACATGACACCTTGGGTAGCTGGGGATTGGACATTCAGCCAGGGTTCTTGGGGGGAGGGATTTGGGAATACTTTCAATATGTAATTTTCACGCCTATTGCCTCAGATCTTGCTTTCCTTTTGTTGCAATCAGTTCATGCTCAGTAAAAGTACCTTTCTCTACAAACATGGAGTTGGGGTTTTTCTTTCTTGAGTTTTGAACGGAGGCACACCTGACATGTGCAATTATATCTTATCTGGTCATGGAAAACTGGAAACGATTGAACCACAATGTGTTATGTAAAGCACAAAAAAAGTGTGAAGTAAAGGTGAAGAAAAATTAAGTGGGTAGATAAAAGAAAAGAACAGGTAAACCAATTAAATCTATTTTGTGCCAACAGCATCCACTATATTATATTTTTCTATGTGTGCAAATTTCCTTACTTCCATTATACCTATATTTAACTTCACACATTCCCTTTTGTTCTCCAAAGTTCTCTTCTCTTTTTAAAAAGGGAATCTCAACTTCAGCTAACCATAATTTTCTTAGTATTTCTGTTCTTCTCAACCAATCAGACTTCATGTAATTTGTTCTGCAATTTGATCTCCATTTATTTCTTCTATATGACCAGATCAACTTAATTGCTTTCTTTTAGGTTCTTTTTGAATAAACACACATTCATTCGATATCCATTCATTTCTGACATTACCTGCCGGTTTCTACTTCACACACTTCTGAACCTATGCAACGCTCAGCTCCCTATAACAAAGTGATCAGAAGCTCATTCTTAGACATTTTTGCACCCCTTGAAATATCTGCACCGCCACTACTTCTCTTACAAGCATTAGCATATCTTAGAATTTCTCCAGCTTTAGTTGATATTCTTCCAAGGTACATAAGGTGCTTTAACCTGTCAAACCCAATTACCTGTCTCTTTGATATGTTAACATTCATATTCATGTTCCTTACTGATTCCTACAACCCTTCTAACATTTACAACAAATGACTATGTGAACAATGCTATTGTCAGCATGTATAATAGATAAATCTTCACATTCCCAACTTATCTCCAAAGTCACCAGAAGCATTCTTTATACAAGTATCCACGACTATATTAAAGAGCAAAGGGGATATTGCACATCTTTATCTTACTCCTTGATCAGTGTAGGCCCATTTGCTAAGCATTCCATTTATTATCAGGTATGTTCTGTTCCCATCATATATTAGCTCATATCACAACCAACAGTCAACTCCATATTTAAGCAACCTACCCTCAGTGGTTGAAACCTAATCATTTTGTTATATGCCTTCTCAGAATCGACAAATATGAAATAGGCTTTTGTTTTCACACTCATACATTTCTCAGTGATCTGCTGAAGAGCAACAATGTGGTCTGTATGCTTTGCTCCCAGCATAAAGCTATACTGTATTTTCCCAAATGTTCTTATTGTCAACTTTTTGTTTCCTTTCAGTCACATAGTTTCAATCAAATACTTTTGCAGGCATGCTTATCACACTAAACACATGCTTCAGCCGGAGGTGGGTTTCAGCAGGTTCTGACCAGTTCTGGAGAACTGGTAGTGGAAATTTTGATTAGTTCGGAGAACCGGTAATAAAAATTCTGACTGGCCCCACCCCATCTATTCTCTGCCTCCCAAGTCCCAGCTGATCTGGAGGAAATGGGGATTTTGCAGTATCCTTCCCCTGGTGTGGGGTGGGAATGAAGATTTTACAATATCCTTCCACTGCCACACCCACCAAGCTATGCCACGCCCACCAAGCCACACCCACAGAACCGGTAGTAAAAATTTTTGAAACCCACCACTGACTTCAGCAATTTTTACATCACTCTTGTTACGTTTTCTTTTCCATAGTTAAACAATACCTACATTCTTCCTATCATCAGGCACAGATGGAACCTTCACACATAGGTAAATTAAATTACACAACCACTCCACAAGCAAACCACGTGCATATTTTAACATTTCTCTGTTACATTCTCAACACTCACTGTCTTATCTTCCCCCCCCCCAGCAAAACATTTAAAGTAATATTTCATTTTCATCATTTGATAACATTAATTGTAACCTTTGGTCTATCGCTATCATTACCATAAAAATCTTTTAAAAAATTATTCTCCAGTTCAGTTTTCTCCCAAATCATTTTATTTTTAATTCTAATTCTATTTGACCTCTTATTGAAGGCAAATGGCGAAGAGGGTGGCAGAGGATGACACGGTTAGGTAGTGTCATTGATGCAAAGGAACATGAATCGGGGCAAACTCCGGGAGACAGTAGAATATGGGGGACCGAGAGTCCTGTGGTCACAAAAAATCAGACATGACTTAGCAACTAAACAACAACAACAACATTCAACCAGTTTGGAGCTCTTTGTTTAGCCCACTATACAAACATCTTTTTTTGTTTAAAATTGGTCTGTTCCTTGATTCTTCAATTACATTCTTATAATACAGTACATCTAGTGGTGAAATCCAAATTTTTTTACTACCGGTTCTGTGGGTGTGGCTTGGTGGGCATGGCTTGGTGGGCATGGCTTGGTGGGCATGGCAGGGGAAGGATACTGCCAAAATCCCCATTCCCTCCCCACTCTGGGGCCTGCCAGAGGTGGCATTTTCTGGTTCTCCGAACTACTCAAAATTTCTGCTACCGGTTCCCCGAACTGCTCAAAATTTCCGCTACCGGTTCTCCAGAACCTGTCAGAACCCGCTGGATTTCACCCCTGAGTATATCCTGTTTCAATTTATTCAATGGGAGATTGGCTAATATTCTAACCCTTTTTCCACATTTCCACATAGCCTTTCTCTTCCTGAGGTCATTCTACTTTCAGTCTCATTTCACATCAGTTAGTTCTTTAAGCACCCTAAGATGCAGTTACAGGTAGTCCTTGACTTACAAGCACAATTTGAGCCAAAATTTCTATTGCTAAGTGAAACGTTTATTAAGTGAGTTTTGCCCTATCTTACGACCTTTTTTTTTGCCACAGTTGTTAAGTGAATCACTGCAGTTGTTAAACTAGTAACATGGTTGTTAAGTGAATCTGGCTTCCTCATTGACTTGGCTTGTTAGAAGGTTACAAAAAGTGATCCCATGATCCTGGGATACTGCAACCATCATAAACCTAAGTCAGTTGCCAAACATCTGAATTTTGATCATGTGATCATGGGGATGCTGCAATGGTCATAAGTGTGAAAAATGGCCATAAGTCACTTTTTTCAGTGCCGTTGTAACTTCGAACAATCGCTAAATGAACTGTTGTAAGTTGTGGACTACCTGTAATTTAGATTTATTTTCAAAGTTCACTGATATTATCTACTTGTGTTTCTATTCATCTCAAAGCACTTCACTTTAATTTTTCCCCATCTCCACCCCCTTTATTTCTTGTCCTCCTTCTGTTCTGCCCCAGCTACGGACCCCAAAGAACGCAGCACACACAAAGTCCATTCAAACCTTAGTTTACTAAATAAACCAGTTTTTTACAACAATGGCTGTTAATTAACTGCATTAACAGCTGCCAAGAATTCAAAGAATAATACTGAAATCTTACTGTGGTTGGCAGAATGCCCAGAAGCAATTTGCAGGAAGCTGATAAGACAAGAAAAAAAGGTATGTGAACGGAGTTATTCCCTGCAAATTGCTTCAGTCGGCGTTCCTCCTTAAATAGGCTAAGGGAGTGGCCAATTAGCCCCAAGTCTCGGCCTGTCGTTCGTTCAGAACTGCGATAGGAAATAATCACCAGATCTCTGCATTGCCGTAATTTTGGGACATGGAAAGAGCCTCAAATTGATGGTTTTGAATTATCTACTTTGAAACTTCTTTTTGTGCTGATAAATATATTATAATTATCTTGAACTATAAGGCAAGAGAATCACATTGGGACATGCAGAAGATCGGGTTGTTACCCAATACGATGATGGAAATTAATAATCCTGATGAAACCCACAATTATTATTATATGGAATATAATTATAATGTCACTCGGGTGGTTGTTTTTACTTTTATATATATAAGAAGATGTTTACTACTGATGGGGGCAGATATGATTGGAGATCTTGAATAAACTGTTGCATCAGCAAGCTATGTTACCCTATTATGGATGTTGGCTTTAACAATCCAGTGGAAAGACTACAAGAAGATATTATATGGACTATAAATTTAAAGTTATTGTCTTTTCTTTTTTTATTTAGATATAATGGAATATATATATATATATATTTTTAAGTAGTGTGGGCAGTGAATTAAAGATATCAAGAATTGTTGTGTATGGTAAATTTGTAAGACAGTGGGTGAATAAGCGAGCTACAGACTGATTAGTTTAAGAAAAGGGATTTTTAAGTGATACATTTAGGGGAGTGGAGGAAATGGATAGAGTGGAATAAATGTTAAATTAGATTTTATGGGGAGCCCGCTTTGAAATGTTACTAAAGTAGGACTTATCGTATAGTCTTAAAGTGGAAGGTGGTTTTGAATTGTTGCAATAATGTATAGATATAAAACACTATTATGCTAAATTAGAAGTTATTTTATAATAGTTATAGTATAATGTGTTTGTTTTTTTTTTGTTTTTTTTCTCTTCTTCTTTTCTGAAATGTATGGATAAAGGGGGATTTATAATACTTTTAGTAAGTAAAGGTCAGTATTTTGAGGAGGGAGTAAGTAATCTGTTATGAATTAGGGTTTTTTTTTGTTACGAAGAAGTCACAGGGGGGGAAGGGTGGGGAGGGGGGGTTAGGGAGGGGGGGAGGGGGGGAAAAAGGGGGAAAAATTTGTATTTGAAAACCTTTTCAATAAAAAAAAAAAAAAAAAAAAAGGAAATAATCACCAGTAACGCACAGAGAATCAGGGTTTACTTTGGCAATGATACGCTTGCAGTCAAAAGTAAAGTACAAGTCGGTGTTTTGGTTCAAAGTCAGCGCTGGGTGTAATCACACCGCAGTGCTATTTAACAAAAACTCAGCCTCTTAAACTTCCCCCTCTGTTTAGTAGGATACATCCCGTATTCCATGTGATTACACCCAGCGCTGACTTTCTCTCGGCCTGTCGTTCGTTCAGAACTGCGATAGGAAATAATCACCAGTAACGCACAGAGAATCAGGGTTTACTTTGGCAATGATAAGCTTGCAGTCAAAAGTAAAGTACAAGTCGGTGTTTTGGTTCAAAGTCAGCGCTGGGTGTAATCACACCACAGTGCTATTTAACAAAAACTCAGCCCCTTAAACATACATCCGGTGATTATCAATCAAGCACCCCCCACTCCCTTAACAGTAACAGCTGCGAGCACCAGAGCAGCGAGGACAGCAGAATTGGAGAGGCCCGGCAACGTCATCAATCATCGTCCTGAATGCTGCTATCCAGGAACTGTTTGTGTGTTCGCTGCGGCTGCTTATCTCCACTCCTTCGTCTCCCACACCCCCATCAATGGCGAGCTCCGGTAGGACTCGACACCAAGTCTTACTCTCGAGGAGACCTCCTCCTGAGGAGCCACTCCTGCCTTTTGGCAGCTCTGCGCGACCATGCATCAAGAAGAGGCTCCTCCTCTTCGTCCTCTTCACTTAAGGGAGCTTCTGGAGGTTCTGAAGGCCTTGGTTGAATCCCTGCCCCTGGCACCACATCTTCTCCAGCCTCCTCATTGTCTGACTTGAGTGACAGCTGCACAGGCTGCTGCCGCAGCACCACACAATCCTCCTCGCTGTCGGAATCAGCCACCCGCTGCCCCGGCCGCTGACAAGCCACAACACCTTCTCTATCTTTATTTCAGGTCATTTTCATATTTGCTAGGACATATTCTAAAGAAATAAAGCTGGATATTTTTTTTCTTTTTGGTAACATGGTTAGCATCCTTGCTTTGAATCTCAACACAGCATTGCTAATACAGCTCTAAATAGACTTGCGGCGGAACAGGCTATAGAAGTGTGTGTGCTGCAAGAATTATCCAAATAAGCATTCATTTGATAGTCGAGACATTATTACAACAATGAGAAAAACAATTAAAAGAAAATGGAAGTTTTAAAATGTGTACATTTAGCCATGTATAGTTTACCACTGGTTTAGCTAATTAAATCATACCGACATCTGTATGCAGGTCTTATTAAACTTGGTGTGGTTTTCAGGAGATTGCAAGCTATCAGTGTTCTTCTGCCTCCAGCTGATTATAGTAAAAACACAAAATTCCTAGCCAGCATAGCTAATAAAAGGCTAGAAGTTGTAATCATAGCATATCTGGACAACAAAAATTGGGGAAGGCTGCCTTGGGTGATGCTCTTCTCTTTCTTTTTTGTATCTTTATAGTTCTCTCCCCCCCCCCATGATATCACTTGTACAGAAGAAAGATTAAACCTCTACCAAAATGAAATAAACCTGAAAAAATAAAAAAGGAGACCATATAAAAAAAACATTGGTTTTAAACAGTTGTTTAAACTTTGGCCATATTGAAATTCATTGGTTGGATTTTCCTATGTTGATCTAAAATGAGCCTGTAGTTATCATTCTCAAACTTTAATCCTGTTGCTTATTTTTTTTTTTGTTCTTCAGAAGTGCACAATGAAACACCTATCTACTGGTTGGGAAGCCTGAACATTGTTCCTTGTTAGCATTTGGGTGTCTTCAATGAGCAACAGTTAGGAGCTTCCCTCTCTTTTGAGTTCTGTAGATTGAACACAACATTTGGAAGGATAGGATAAGCCAGGGGTGGGCTTCAAAAATTTTAGCAAGGGGTTCTCTATCTGGTTGCTGGGTGGGTGTGGCCATGGTGGGTGTGGCCTAGTCAGCCTCCTGCACCACGGTGGGGGGGGGGAGAAGCATTTTTGCCCTCCACGGGGCTCTGGAGACTTTCCTCAAACCTCCAGGAAACTTTCCGAACTTCCGGTAGGCCCATTTTTCAGCCTCCTGGAGCCTCCACCCATGCCCTGCACTTACCTGCATCCAAAACTGGCTAAGCAGGGACTCCTGGGAGTGGTGGAGTGGGGTGGACGGAGCCAGCCAGGAGTGGGGTTTGGGGGGGTTCTTTGAACTGCACAGAATCTTAGCTAGAGGTTCTCCTGAACAGGCCCACCCCTGGGGAAGCCAACAGAAAGAAGAAATGGGGCTGGTTTCAGTGAAAAAGTCAGGAATTCAAAAAAAAAAAAAAACCAATCCCAGTCAAAGTGGTAGTTTTCACAGGATCTCAGAAATGAACATTGTAGTGTTGGAAGAAACATCCTTCTGGGTTCTGCTCCAAGTGGGGAAACAGACACTGGAAACATGGAGACTGCTTGGAAAGATGGTTTAATGGTGGACAGGATCACATGGCTTGAGTTCCTGAACAGAAAAGGGCAGATACAGTAAATCCTCGGGTTTTTATGCTCTCTCTGGCTCTGCATTTCTTGGGGCCACGAAAGAGTATCCTGATTGGTTGTCAGACTCCCAGGGGGTGGGGGCCTTGCTGGCTGATGGTCACATGTGCTTCCCAGGTCACATGTGGTGAGTTTCTGCTGCTATTGTGTAGAGGGCTAATCCTTGTTGGATCTTTGGCAATTCCTACTATGGCTCTGCCTGAAGGAGGTAGATCTTTGTTATGTAGAATAGACTGGCCCAGGCCTTAATGGCCCATTGACAAAGGGTGGGGGCAGGAAGATGGGAGCTGCTTCAAAACATGCTTATCCCAGGGAAATATAATATTCTGCCTTTTTCATATTTCCTAAAATATTTCACTCTTCCAGGAGAGGGGTGGGTGCTAACTTCCTACAGTAGTATCTCTAAGCTCTGTTCTGGTCTTTTTTTCTACTCGTGTGACTCAAATTGGACCTATTGTTAAGGGGTTGCAAGGAATTCTAGAAGCCATGCTCCAAATGTTTTCACTGCTTTGTTTTTAGATCCGTATTAGACATTTTGAGGAGTCAAATTGGCTTTTTCTGCTATCCTCTTTATTTTGGGAGCTATTTGCAACTGTGTCTTTCATATCTCATTCTAAAGGAAAACAGGTAGTAAGGAATACTAAAAATATCTGTTTTGTTGCAACTGTAAAGCAATTGTGTTTGAACCAATACCCATTTATATTCTCTGTTAATGAAATATAATACCATATTATAAGAATTGGGGGAAATATAAAAGTAGTTTTGGTTCTATTTTAATAGACTAGATTTGCTTTTAATTTATGGATCATCTGATGCCTGAGAATATTGTTCTTCTTCACACAATAGCAAATGTAGCCAAGGCTGTATATTCACACATTAAATTCTTTACCAAATCCAGTAAGGAGCAGAGGAAAAAATTAACAATATCCCACTTAAGAGAAGGGCAACACAGCATGAGAAAAACACTTGCAAATGCTGAGCTGGAATCTGTCCTCAATCTAGGATCCAGTCCAACATTATGTCTATTAGAGCTGCTTTCCATATTTTATACACCATCAATCCCTATTATTTAAATGCAAATATTATTTGGAAAAACTATTTTCTCTTTCTCTCTTGTGGAACACTGGAAACCCGGTGAAGGAAATCCACTTTTGCTTGCTGAGCCAGTGACAGAAGCAAATGCAGGATACACATTGTTCATGGATAGTGAAGCAGAAGTAATAGGATGAGAAACTAATACAGAGATCACACACAATCTAGACAATTTAAGAAACAAGAAAACACACATGCACCACTACTATTCAGAGACCAAACCAAAACAGACAAGCTCAAGCAAGCAGGAGACTTTAATCAGTGTCTATGAAGAAAGCTTCCTGTAGACTTGTAACAGCTGTGGATATTTAAGTCAGGAGAAGACTGGCTGCAAAGTAGAAAAGATATTATAAGTACACAAGAAGGGGAAACAGTGGGAGATAAACAGATAAGAGTATGCCTGACAAAACAAGAAATGAATTGGGAGGGGGGAATGAGAGAGAGAGGAGGAAGAAAATGAAAGACACTCAGATCAAGAAGGTAAGTTTTCTTTTCATTGGTTCTATCAACTCAAGGCAAAATGGATCATGCCACCGTTGAGATAATTAATTTGTGACTGTGGAGTATATTGTGACTGATCGCATGAATTGTATAAGGGTTTGAAATGTCATCCTACACGTTTCTGGTATGATTTTACACTGACATGGAATGTTTTTATTAAGGTCTCTGGAATGGGTTTTGAATGTTCATAGCTACTGTCAAATCTTTACATATTGATATTCCTTCCTTAAAATGTTATTCCTCTTTTATATAATAATTATAGGAGTGGTGGGCAGTGAATGCATGTAGGTTATAATTAGTTTCATCCCTGATGCATTTGGAAGCTGTGCTTTCTCTGAAATATTGTAAAATGCATGATAGATTAGTGTAGCAATAGGTTTTACTGGCATCCATAATTATGCATTGCCACTAATGCACTAATTATACCACAGATATCTGAGTTTGGAGATGTACTTATGGCTGTAAATAGTACCATGTCTTAAAATTTAAACAAGGATATGAGATATCAGAACCTAATATTCCAATTAACAGCTGTCATAGAGGTTTCATATTTTTAAGCCTCCTATCAAGGCTGGAAGAATTAATAAAGGGTCTTTATTATATTTAATCATGATAAATAAAGCTGAATAATAGATCTGCATGGAAATATATATATATATATATATATATATATATATGTGTGTGTGTGTGTGTGTGTGTGTGTGTGTGTGTGTCCATACACACACACACACACACAGATATAGTGGTTGGATTCCGATACTGCAGGGTTAATAGAGTCACTATCCTAGATGGTTAATTTCTCAAATATTTAAATGAACAAAGTTAAAGCATTACTATTGAGAATGACCTTAATAAAATTCTCATTTTTTTTTTGCTTTACTTAATTTCAGCTGCATAAGAATTTTTTAAAAAAAGATGTCAAGAACTATAATGTCTATATTACCACATCCATAAATTTTACAGTATTTATATAGTAGTTATAAATATTGTTTTATTTTATTAAATATTTATAAATGATGGAAATTTAACATTTATTAAATATTATTGTATAGTATATAAGTACTAGTGTAGTAATATATATTCCATTTTATATATTATAAAATATTAGATTATATATTCCATTTTATTTTGTATAATATTACCTGTAAAGATCATGAATAAATAAAGTTGAGAATCCGATATATAAGCACAAATTTTAAACTGATAAATATCCACTACATTCTGGAATCAATGCATTTTCTTTATAGTATGTTCAGATTTACAATAGATTGATGCACTGTGCATGCTTCAGTAGACATTGTTCTAAATAATGGGGAATTTATTCCTCATAGATATACTACATGCTTACTGCTGGCTAGCACTTAAACTATTACCTAAATTACCCTAGCAAAGATAGAGCCTTGGGGATGTTAGCATTTGCTGAGCAATTATCAGAAGGAAATGCTATAGAAATGGTCCAGCATGAAGGTGCTAAATACCAAGTGCATGTCCTAATGTACCTATAATAGCCATCTCCTGGGATGCTTGCAGGCGTCCTTGTACCAATTGACTTTTTCAAAAAAAAAAAAAAGTTTTTGAAGAACTCACTAATGAAAAAATATCTCATTTTAAATTTTTTCTTGGGCTCCATAATCATTTTTAGTAAATAAAAATGACAGATGCCTGCAACCCTTAAGTATGGGAGAATGAAGGAAAACAAGACAAGACAAAGAAACTGGATACTGTAGGGTGCTTCCTTTCCCTTTGCCCAAGAGTGGTTGTATGATTAAAGAAAAATGTGTTTTTCAGTATATACAGCATCATCTATTGAGGATATATGAAGAACTGTGCTGAATCAGATCAACAGCCTAGCTAGTTCAGCATACTATTCCCACAGAAATGGGTGTTGGTACAAAGCTTACAGATAGGTTAGGAGCCCAATGTTGCCACCTTCTAAAATATAATCCCCACTGATTGGATTTCAGTGAGAAGATAATGCTTCTGCACCTGGATCTCAACAAGAAGTACACATTGCCAGCCATATCATCATTTTCTCAAATCCTCATTTAAAGCCATCTATCTTGGTGGCTATCATGTTAATAATAAGTTTAGCATAAACGTTCCCAGGAGGATGTTGTCCTTCTCCCTATTAACATTTTCTCTACATAAATAGCAGATTGCACTGCAGCTGTCTCTTTGATGCTAAGGGGGGGAGGGGAGTAGGAATTTCAATGATGTTATTGTTCCCCTCCCCCAATTGTTTGGCATAACTTCCTTGTGCATTTGTGTATTCTTTCATTTTGCACCTCTTACTATTGGTAGAGCTATTCGCAGCTGTCTTCTTTCTGTCCAATGGACTCAGTTTCTTGCCCTCTCCCTTTAAAATCAAGCTTTCCTATCTTCATTGTCTGGCATCTCCATTACTAACCACTGCCAAGATTGGAGAGGCAAGCTATCTGCATTTCCTTCAGTGCATACCCATACTTTAATTCAGTCACTTTGCTTTGCATATGTTATTTTCCTGGGAGTGCATTAATGAACAAAAATGCCATTTTAATTTTAAAAGGTACATGTAGCTTTCAAAATCATGCCAGATTGATAGTGCTGTAAAAAGGATCTTCATATTTTCTCTCTCTCCCTCTCCCTCCCTCCTTCCTCACCTCTCTCTCCCTCTCCCTCCCTCCCTCCCTCTCATTTTCTATACAGTGGGAGAATCTATGTCTTTGAATTCTTTAGCAATGAGTAAAACTTTCTGAAGATAATTCCCTGTCTAATCATTCCGATTGAGGAATTCAAAAGAACAGCACAAGACAGTTATTCTTCTTGCTAAATTTGTGGAATCTTTTTTCATCTTAGGTAGCAGATAATTGATGCTGTCAGGTGTATTTATTATGCTGTTCACTTATTGCATTGCTATAGCTATATAATGACCTTTCCGATCTTCTTCTCTTCTATTGGAATCCATAAACTAAAGAACTATTTGGACACGAATGGTTATAAGATGCTACCTTAACTGACTATTGATGACTTTAATGAATGATGCCTATTTGCGGATATGAACTAGGAAGAATCAGATTAAGAGTTAGAATGTCTTACATTGGGAGATAGAGGGGAAGAATACAGAGATTTGGGTTTTGAACCTCTGATTTGGATTGTAGTAAGAATTTGATTTAGAGAGAGCCAGTTAGGTGCAGTGGTTCAGGCATCAGACTAGCCACTGTGTTGTAGTTCTGTCTTAGGCAGAAAGCCAGCGGAGTGACTTAGTACCAGTCACTTTCTCTCAGCCCCAGGAAAAAGGAAGGGGCAAACCTTTGCTATGAAAATTGCAAGGACTTGATGTCCAGGCTGTTGCCAGGAGTCAAAACACTGACTCAAAGCCACCTTCCCAGCCCCAATATATAAATGATTTTAAAATGAAGGCTATAAATAAGTGAAACATTTGATTGGATGCGATTTTGTGTTTTGAAGAGATTGCATGTAATTGTAGCAATTCCGGGTTATTTTATTTCTGATGAGAAAGTTTTAGTTATTGCTTTATGTTTTTGTGTATCCACTCCACCTTCTCAATGTTTATATAAACTTCTATTTTTATTTTTCTGCAGAACACATCGCAACAGCTTTGACAGCAATATACAGGATGCATACCATTTTTAAAATAGAAGAACACCTACTGGACCACTTATTTATACATACAAGAAGAACGGCCTTACCAGAAATCCTTCTCTCTTTACGTTTGGTTACTGAACAATATAGAGACATGGATTCTAATCAAATTGAATAACCTCAACAACTATATATGTCCTAAACAGGACAAATGATTCTTTTTAATTTGCTCATTGCTGTGATTCTATATATTCACTGTTCCAAAAATATATTTTGTTTCTAAATCATTCACTGGAACCTGTGGAACTACTCAGCTTATTTATTTGTTACATAAATAGTTTATTGTATTTACTGGATTTATATCTCACCACAGTGATCAACTCTTAGCAGCTAAAAAAGTTGAAGAACATGGCTAATTCTAAAAAAGGAAGGTTGCCCCCCCCAAAAGAAAATACAAATGTGTGTGCTATAAAAAGAATAATAAATAATAAAGGTGGGATACAACTAAATAAACAAAAATTAAAGTAAGTGAAAGGTGAATTAAACCTCAGACAAAATATTAGACTAAAGGTAGACGAAGCTTAGAAAATTACACTGTAAAGGACCTGCACACTGTAAAGGACAATGCAATATTCCACATTAAAGTAGGAAAAAATTCTGATATACTACAGATTTCCAGTCTACTCTCCAACACTGACATGATTGGCACTGGCGTTATTTTAAGGGAATTTTGTAAATACATATTCAATAATTTTTTAAAAATACAAATTTTTGCTTCTCTATTTCAAGATGTGCATAAAGTTAATTGAGCTCTGGACCCAAAGTTAATTTTGAAGAGATTTGTTGGCTCATGAAATCAGGCAAAATTCATAATTCAAAGCTGACCTTGATGAATGGACATATGTTCTAAAGCAATGAAGAAAGATGTTTTTCTTGTTTCTTGTAAGCTTATTTTAAGTGTGCTTTGGGGACACACTTGATGGCTTTTAGTCAAATGGAACCCATGGGGAAAAACTGAGCATTATGCATCTACCTAGTGAATTCTTTGCTTTTTCTGAATTTGGGGTTTAGGTTTTCCTTTTTAAAGTATAAGCAGTCTATTTTAGGTTTAAGATACACCTGGAGTGGGCTTTTTCAGCTTAGAATTGTTTTTGTTGCTGTGGTTTGGGAATCATTTGTCATCCAGAGACTCATGAGTGGATGTGGGGTAAAATTTTAGACTTATTTTTCCCCATTTAGGAGATTTTAACAGATTCAAATGATACTTTAAGGCAATTTGGGGGCAGATTTTTTTGAAAAAAAAACACGTATTTTAGATACTCTAAGCTACTGCTTTAAATGAATTCTCCAAACCTGATGCAGAAGAAAAGAAGGTTGATGAGTTTTGTGATTAAGCGCAATTTGAAATCAACAAGATATGTGCTGCTTCTGATAGCAGACTAGAAAGCCAAAACTGGTAATATTAAAGAAGAAAATGTAGTTGGATTGTATGGTTTAAGCAAGTGAAATGAATCCGGTGAATGGCTTGTCAATTTCTGCCACACCAGTGGTTTCTTCATAGCTAACAATGCATTTAGGCGGCCAAAATAATGCCTTTATAGATGGATATCAACATACAGCATATGTAAAAATCAGCCAATAGTAAAGGAACAAGCAGTCAGGATGTACATTTCAGGCTAGCACTTGGTAGAGTAGCCATGAAGGGTTTGAAAGATATTCAGATGCTACAACGCACAAGTTTTGGGCTCAGGTTGCCCAACTTGATTATAGAGCCCCAGGTATATACAAGTGAGAACATACACAGTATATTAAGCACAGGAGGCCTCTTTAATGGTAAGACAACAAGTGTTATAATAATGTAGTTTTGTTCTTCCATCTCCTGTTTTCGAAGCTATGTGGTTCAAATATACAACTTAATGCTCTGCAAATTAAGGGAAAATAATGCTCCAATAGACGCAAGTGAAATATCACACATCTGGTTATTATTATTCCTTCGCAGCTAGGTTTCAACAAGGAATGTTGAATTCTAATCTATTGCTATCTGTGCAACCTCCAAAATGCAATTAATTGGTAAAATTTCATCTAAAATTCATGGGAGGAGAAAAAATGTACAGTTCATTAGAGAAGAGCATTTTAAAGGACTTCATAAGCTCCTTGGCTCATCATTATTTCATTTAGCTAGCTCGTTTTCACTGCTTTGCTCCAAGCTGCATGCATCTAGCTCTTGCCATTATACATTAGTTTTTTTCAGTAATTTTCTTCTAGCTAAATAAATGGCGGGTTTTCTTTTTATTGTAACAATAGAAGATTTCAGATACTGCTTTTGAGTTATGGTACATAATAACGGAAACAATGTTGAGCTAACCAAGGTATAAACCTGCAGTAAAAATCCACTGTTCCTTCGGGAAGGGAAAATTATACATTTTTTCTCTGCTAGGCATCAGTTTGTATCTCTTGTATGACTTGAAATAAATCAAATTAGTCTGAGCATTGAATGAAACAGTTGATTACTGTTTTCCTGTAATCATCTTCCTTTTCTCTTAACAGGCAATTGGGCAATTAACCACTTATTCCAAGGGTTATCAACCTGGATTCACAGACGCCTGGTGCCACAATGTCATTACAGGGTGTCCGCAAAGGCTTGAAAAAATGTTATGATTTAAATCTTGAGTTAAGTCTTGGGGGTCCATGGCCATGGTCCGTGACCACCAAAGATATTTAAAGGGGGTCCGTGGTGAAGAAAAGGTTGAGAGCCACCGATTTATGCAATTCTTCTGTATGTAATTAATTCATATTAGAAAGAAGATGAATCTTTAACACTCTGGAAGATCTGTTTTTTTCACATCAGTTTGAAAATTGTTTTCTGTCCAGTTCCTTGGTCCTTTCAGACTGAGCATAGTGCTTTAAGAAGTGCAGGTAACCATGAAAACCCAAATTTATTGTCAACTCTGAAGCGAACCTGGCTGAAGCCATCTTGTGCTGCCTCAAAGTTGCCACAAAGCCAGAGAAAGAAGGGGAAAGTGGAAGTAGATAGTCCAGTTTACAATCAAAATAAAAAGTTTTCCTGTGGGAACCAAGATCATTGTAACAGGTGGCTGGTGAAGGAGGAGAGGAGCCTGCCACCTGTATTCATTGGACCATGTGAATGATGACATTGGGGTGGTAGAAAGTTTCATTCTTTTAATTAGGTGAAAACCGTGGGAACTTTCAGAGTTGGTTTTCACTGACTGTGCTGATATGATGTATCCAATAATCAAATTTCTCAGAGGAACCTATCTGCCTTGGAGTTCTGCTTTCAATGGGTGCATTACTCAGAATGCTGACAATTATAGCTTTTGATGAAGTGGCTAGGGCACCAGGCTAAGAAGTGAGATACCAACAATTCCAGTTTACCTTAAGCACAAAATCTTGGGTCAGTACCTCTGCTTTAGCCCTAGAAAACAAAGACATTTGAGCCTAACTTAAAACATATGATCTGGGGATCATATTCTGATTCAGTGACTTCTATGTTTTGTTGAAGATATAAATCTAATAGTATTGGCTATTTACTGATTAGTCAGGGCAAAAAGAGAGTTACAGATTTATTATGGGTTTATCATTTTGCTTGCTTCCAGTCTATGACACTTTAAATCTGAGATAATTTCTTTTGCCTTTCTCAACAGGGACACATGCAGAGGCATGTGCTCCAAATCTTCTCTTAATGGAATGAGTTCCTTTAATCTATTTTCTGTAATAAACCCTTTTTGTATGGTAGTTGTACAGCTTGTTTAAGTAATCATTGCTCAGGTCAAATTCCCACTCTTAGGAATGCACATAGAGAATTCTCCAACTACTAATTAGCTTAAGGCAGAAAAAGTAGATTTGTAGCTCTTTCATGAAAGCTATGCAATGACCCTGCTTCAAAGGATACTGGGAAATAGTAATTTATTGATTCAATTTCTGTAGATACTCAACTCAGTCAATGAGTTTGTTGGTTGGTCATTGAACTATTTAGCCATCTCAATCAATGGCTAAATAGTTCAATGACCGACCAACCATTAATCAACCTTCCTTTGGTGTACAAGTTCAATTTAAACCCAAATTTGGTTATTAGAATTTTTATATTGCTTTCAGAGGCATTATTGTTATTATTATTATTAACAAAAAAAATGGAGCTAAAGTTTAAATCTCAAAGATTTGACTTGCAAAAATCTTTACTGCTAGTAAAAAAATAATCATGTGGGGTTTTGACCTAATAAAAATAACCTTTTGTCTTAAAAAAAAAGTACCACTAATGTAACAGTCCTATGGTGTCTGTGAGGTTTCCATCTCCATATCATGAGGCACAATGAACCATTAAGTACAAAACATCTCCTGACCTTCACTGATCCCTTCAAATCTGTTTCTAATTGATATAACTTTGAAGTAGCCATAGATTATTTTTTCCCTGATGGTTTCATGAGAAGAAATTGATTTAATTTTTTAAAATGCTTGACATGGGAAAAGTAAAAGAAATATCCCCCAAAGGTGCTTTTTCAAGAATCAGCTGGACTTTTTTGTTTTTCTTTGAAGACATTTAGCTTCTCATCCAAGAAGCTTCTTCAGCTTTGACTGGATGTTGGGGAATGGAAGGATTGATATTCCTTGCAGACAGCTGGTCATCTGCCTTCTTTTAGAGAGTCAATGAGGTCACTTGGAGTTTTATCTGGGTCCTCAGGGTCACCCTGAATAGTGCAAATGGATATGGAGCCTTCTTGGAACTCTTAAATGTCTGTGTTATACACTGGAGATAGATGATATAGTATATCTCCCCCTCTGTTGAGAGAGGGCTATTCAATTTTGATGTAGATGGCCTCTTTGACCCTCTTTCAAAACAGTGGTCTTCTCTGTCCAAAATGTGGACTTTGCTGTCTTGAAAAGAGTGGCATTTGTCTTTTAAATGCAGGTGGCTGCTGAATATTGTCCTGAAAGGTTTATTCTGCTATGTTGTGCCATGCATTTATGAAGTGGCTGTTTTGTTTCTCCAAAGTATATATCTCATTGTGCAGATCTGTACATTGGGGAAACAAAACAACCACTTCACAACCACTTGGATGAGAAGTGAAATTTCTTCAAAGAAAAACAAGGAAGTCCAATTGCCTCCTGAAAAGGCACCTTTGGGACAATCATGAACTAGATGATTTAGAATCTCCATAGACATAAAATAAACCTCCTTCCTTATTCAATTTTCTTATTTTACAGAATTACAGGGCCCAGGGGAGGGGAGGGGGGGTGCCGGTTATTATTAACGAGGATCTGGGTCCGAGGGAGACCACTGTGCCTCAGATAGCCGGATGTGAGTCCCTCCTTGTGAGGTGGGGTCATGGGGTTCAGATGGGCTTGTTGCTTACGTACCTGGCTCCCTGCCGCGTGGCAACAGCCCTACCTGAGCTACTCGACGTGATAGCCACGGTGGCAGTAGATACACCCAGGCTTTTAGTCATGGGTGATTTCAACTTGCCATCTGTTGGTGAAACGTCTGAGGTGGCTCGGGAGTTCATGGCTTCCATGACGGCCATGGACCTGACCCAGTTAGTTCATGGCCCTACTCACAGGGGAGGTCACACTCTGGACCTGATTTTTGTCTCTGGCCAGTGGTTGAGTGGTCTTGTTATTGGGGATATAGACATGGAACCCTTGTCATGGACAGACCACTCACTCCTTCGCCTAGATCTTCGAACCGCTGCCCCCCGCCGCAGGGAGGCGGATCCAATTAGATGGATCCGCCCCAGGTGCCTGATGGATCCTGAGAGGTTCCAGATGGAACTTGGGCCATTTCCTGAGGTTTTAGCACATGACTCGGCTGAGGACCTGGTAGCCACCTGGGATCGAGCGGCTGGTGGGGCCTTGGACCGAGTCGTGCCTTTGCGGCCTCTGACCCGGTGCCGATCCCGTGCGGCTCCTTGGTTTACCGAGGAGCTGAGGGAAATGAAGCGCCAGAAAAGATGCCTGGAGAGCGGTTGGAGGGCCAGTCTTGCTGAATCTGATCGAACACTGGTAAGGTCGCATATTAAGACCTACCTAGTGGCGATAAAGACAGCAAAGTTTAATTACTTTTCCGCCTCTATTGTGTCATCAGGGAATCGTCCGGCCACCCTGTTTAGGGTGACCCACTCCCTGCTCCATCCTGGAGTGCGGGAGGATCCCTTGGAAGGCAGGGCAGAGGATTTTGGACAATACCTGTATGACAAAATCGCTCAGATCCGGGGGGATTTGGACTCTGACTGGGTAGATCAGGGCAGAGTGACGAGGAATAGTCTTGAGAATGTTATCTGGGAGGAGTTTGACGCTGTGACTCCCGATGATGTGGACAGGATTTTGGGGAGACTTAGTGCGGCCACATGTTTACTGGACCCGTGTCCCTCCTGGTTGGTACTGGCTTCCCGGGAGGTTACACGAGGCTGGCTCCAGGGTGTTATCAACGCTTTGCTGAGTGAGGGCCACTTCCCCACTGCCTTGAAGGAGGCGGTGGTGAGGCCTCTCCTCAAGAAGCCGTCCCTGGATCCGGCAATATTGGCCAACTACCGTCCTGTCTCCAACCTTCGCTTCATGGCAAAGGTTGTGGAGAGTGTGGTCGCGCAACAGTTCCCACAATTCCTGGAGGAAACATCTTATCTAGATCCATTCCAGTCAGGTTTCAGGTCTGGGCACAGCACGGAAATGGCATTGGTCGCGTTGGTTGATGATCTCTGGAGGGCTCGGGACAGGGGTTGCTCCTCTGTTCTGGTCCTGTTAGATGTCTCAGCGGCTTTTGATACCATCGACCATGGTATCATGCTGCACCGGCTAGAAGAGTTGGGGGTGGGAGGCACTCCTCCTTTCTCTCTGACCGGTCGCAATTTGTGTTGGCAGGGGGGCAGAGGTCGACCTCGAGGCCTCTCACCTGTTGAGTGCCGCAGGGATCTGTCCTCTCGCCCCTTCTGTTCAACATTTATGTAAAGCCGCTGGGCGAGATCATCTGTGGCTTCGGGGTGAGATACCACCAGTACGCTGATGACACCCGGCTGTACATCTCCACCCCAGGCCACCCCAATGATGCTCTTGAAGTGATGTCCAGTCCCTGGAGGCTGTGCGGATCTGGATGGGGAGGAACAGGCTCAAGCTCAACCCTTCCAAGACTGAGTGGCTGTGGCTCCCGGCATCCCGAAATAGTCAGTTGACTCCATCACTGACTATTGGGGGCGAGTCTTTGGCCCCCACAGAAAGGGCTCACAATCTGGGAGTCTTCCTGGATATGCAGCTGTCCTTGGAGGAACATCTGACAGCTGTAACCAGGGGGACCTTTTGTCAGGTTCGCCTGATTCGTCAGTTGTGGCCCTTTCTTGATCGGGATTCCCTGTGCACAGTCACTCATGCCCTCGTCACCTCTCGCCTTGACTACTGCAATGCTCTCTACATGGGGCTCCCCTTGAAGAGCACCCGGAGGCTCCAACTGGTCCAGAATGCAGCAGCGCGGGTAGTGACGGGAGCAGCATGGTGCTCTCATGTAACACTGCTCCTGTGCGAGCTGCACTGGCTCCCAGTGGTCTTCCGGGTGTGCTTCAAGGTGCTGGTTATCACCTTTAAAGCGCTCCATGGCATCGGGCCTAGCTATCTTCGAGACCGCCTGCTGCTACCGACGACCTCCCATCGTCCCGTGCGCTCCCACAGAGAGGGCCTCCTCAGGGTGCCATCAGCCAATCAATGTAGGCTGGTGACCCCCAGGGGGAGGGCCTTCTCTGTGGGGGCACCTACCCTCTGGAATCAGTTGCCCCCAGAGATAAGGAGAATCCAAGACCTTCGTGCCTTCCGCCGTGCCCTTAAAACCCACTTTTTCCAGCAAGCTGGGCTGGCTTAAGAAGAAATTTTAAATGTTTTAATTGGTTTGTATTTTTAATTTTGGGCCAAATTTATATATATTTTAATTGTTTTTTAATATTTGTATTTTATGTTTTTAATTCTGGCTGTACACCGCCCTGAGTCCTCAGGGAGAAGGGCAGTATATAAATTTAAAATAAATAAATAAAATAAAAATAAAATATTATGAAGTTTTAAATTTAATTTTAAATTTAAATTTAATTCCACACCTCTATCATCATTTTTTCTTTCTTATTTGATGCTTCCTGATTGGAAAAAACTGTGGGAAACTTATTGTGGCATTGGTGGTTTCTGACTAGAGAAGGATTAGACAGAGAGGTTCCAAACTATTGAAGAGATCACTGACTCATGAAAGGCAGAACCCAAGATAGCAATAGCACTTACACTTATATACCACTTCATAGTGCTTTACAGGCCTCTCTAAGTGGTTTACAGAGTCAGCATATTGCCCCCAACAATTTTGAGTCCTCATTTCACCCACCTCAGAAGGATGGAAGGCTGAGTCAACTTGAGCCTGGTGAGATTTGAACTGCCAAATTGCAGGCAGCTGGCATTCAGCAGAAGTAGCCTGCAATACTGTACTCTAACCACTGAGCCACCATGGCTCAAGATCCCTGATTTCTGGTTTTTAATTATACTTTAATTATAGATACTAAGTAAATATATATTATTATTTCAAAAGAGCCTTGGTGGTGTAGCGGACTAAAGTGCTGTTAAGTAGCACTTAGCTGCCAGCTGCCTGCAATTACTGTGAGTTCAAATCTCACCAGGCTCAAGGTTGACTCAGCCTTCCATCCTTCCGAGGTAGGTAAAATGAGGACCCGCATTGTGGGGGCAATAAGATGACTTTGTATAAAAAGAACACCGCTTAGGGGCCCCCGAAAGCCCTACTAAGCAGGTATATACAAAAGTCTGAAGGCTATTGCTTAATGCATTGTAAGCCGCCCTGAGTCTCTGGAGAAGGGTGGCATATAAATCGAACCAATAAATAAATAAATAAATAAATAAATAAATAAATAAATAAATAAATAAATAAATAATAAGCAAGCTGCTTAGAGCCAGTTTGGGATAATAGTTAAAGGGACTTGGCTAGAATCTGGCACCCAGTGAGTTCTGGTACTGTTGGCATGAGGCCAACTGGCACCAGTCACTTTTTCTCAGCCCTAGGAAGATAGTAATGACAAATGCTTCCCATAAAGTATTGTTAAGGAAACTGAATTTTTCTATCCAGTTGCTAAAAGTCAAGACCTACTCAAAAGTGTAAGCACATTCAAAACTCTATTTGCTACTGTTTTGGTCCCAAACATTTCACCAAAATTTCTTCCTCCTTTGAGTATCTTTGTTTCAGTTTTCATGGTCATGGTGAGTAGTTAAATTACACCTGGATGTTTAAATGCAGCGTTCTTGTGACCCTTTCTGAAAATGTGGTTCCAAAGGAAATTAGTTAGGGAGCAGAACACAATAGAAACTTTCAGGCAACTTTGGTAACAGTCCAGGGATTTGGGGAGTTCTTTTTCCAACAGATTTGACAAGGATCAGTTTAGGGAAGGCTGTTCTGTCCTGAGACGCAGTGAAGGATTAATAGAACTCTGTTTTCTTATTGTGAAATGAACTGTAGAAATCATTCTACTTCTCCAATATATTCTGATCTTTGGGGGCATAGAATGCCCATTCCACTCTCAATCAAAATTAATCAGAGAATTTACATGTGATTCTGCCTCATTTACATGCCTTATTATTTTTACACAGATTGCCTAGGGGAGATGCTAAAAAGAATACAATTCCTGCTGTTTTGATAGTCACTATAAGGAAAATAATAAGCAATTAATATATTAAGATATATTAAGATACGGCAAAGAGAGTTTTAACTAGATAGACAACAAATCTTGCATATTTTTTTGAAATTTCCCCTTATTTCTAGCCTGATTTATCCTTATTTCTAGGTTGTCTATAATCAAGTACCCTTTAAGAGAGTGAATGCAGGAAGCACAGAACCTGGAGATGTCTGCCTTAAGATGAGCCATTGTAGCGCAGTGGTTAGAATGCAGTACTGCAGGCTACTTCTTCTGACTGCCGGTTACCTGCAGTTTGGCAGATTGAATCTCATGAGGCTCAAGGTTGACTCAGCCTTCCATCCTTCTGAGGTCAGTAAAATAAGGACCCAGATTGTTGGGGGCAATATGCTGACACACTGTATACTGCTTGGGAGGGCTGTAAAGCACCGTGAAGCAGTATGTAAGTCTAAGTGCTATTGCTATTGCTACTTCCGCATCTGGAGTAGCTACTACTATTACTATCTAAATGTTTATCAACAATTTATCAGACCGTCTGATATCAGGCATCTTAGCCCTAGGACAAGCATTTAACCTGGTCAAATCTACTGTGTGCTACATAACAAAAATGCTAATCAAATACACAGACTTATGATGCATTCTACCTCTTTTCGTGCCATGATAACCACCATAATTAGAAATCCAGCTGTAGAAAAGATGGAGAAAATGTTTTCACTGCACATAGAACGTGAACCAAGAAAGAAATCATATCTGAGTAATGCAATGCTAAAGAATAAGGGTTCTAAAACATATGGTCACTTTTGTCAGTGTATTTATAAAATCGGACACCATATTCTGCAAACCCTTTTTCCACTGGTTTCATCTCTTGTTTTATGCAAATTTGTTTATGCAAGATGGGGGTGGGTGGAGAATGTAAAGCATAAAGTGAGGGAATCCTGAATTAAAAAGAAAAGGCTTACATTGAAATTAAAAGGAAGGCATGGAATAATTTATTTGATAACAGGATTATTTATTTGCATGTTTAGTTGAATAAATTGACTATTTGTACCAGGGGTGTCAAATTCAAGGGCTGCAGGCTGGATTTGTCCCATGGGGTGCTTAAATCTGGCCTGCAGGGCTGGCCTGGAAATAGCAAAGGACTGGCCTGCAGTGACTCTGGCAGCCAAAATCGGATGGGACCACACGAGGCCACTCCGCACCCCATTTTCAGCTTGGACAGCCTCCTGCAGCCCCCTGATGGCCAAAACAGGGCACGAGGGAGGCACATGCGTGCCCCCCCCATGCCCCGTTTTGCCTGGCAGGGTGCTGCAAGAGGCTGTCTAGGCCAAATATGAGGCACAGGGGGCTGCACACAGTTCCCCATGCCTCATTTTGGCCTGCAGGGTGCTGCAGGAGGCTGCCCAGGCCAAAAATGGGGCACGATGAGGCCACGCACAGTGCCCCCGTGTCCTGTTTTGGCTGGCAGGTTGCTGCAGGAGGACGGCCATCCCATCTCCCCCCCTGCAGGCCCATGGAGGAGAACTACAATGCTGATCCAGGCCTCAAAGAAATCTAGTTTGACACCCCTGCCAGAGGGTATATGCTTTTTTGGGGTGGAGGAGGACTGGAGCCTGAATGACAAAAGGTATTAAAGTTCATAGACATATGTGGGAGGATAGGAGAATAAGAAAGGGGAATGATGACATGTTTTGTGAGACACAAATCTTGCCATTTTAATGTGATGACATCATAACCAAACATGTAAGGGGCAGAGCTTATGTCACTCACATCACACTCATTTCGTCATCCTCACATCACATTCATTTCTCTCATATTCTCTGGATGCCTCTGTTTCCTATATACATGTTCAGGAAATAAGAATTAAGTACATTTTTATTAAATGCTAAGAGCAGCTTATAATGTTAAAATGTTTCTTTGGGTTTAACGACATTGCTAATTTATTTGTAGCAATTATGGTTCTATTATGTTTGTCCACTAAGCCAACATCAATTTGTATGTCAATCCTTTTAGTGAAGGTTTGGCAATATTTTCAGGTGCTGCAAAACATCAAATCCAATTGCTTAAATGCACAGTAAAGGAATAGCCAAAACATTGATAGCTCGATATTCCCCCTCCCCCAAATCTTATAAAATTTTACAACCAGCACTGAAGCTTCATAAGATTTGTATCAGGTATCAGTCATTGGTTAAATTGATGAAATCCTATAGGATGCTGCACATTATAAGGGGCTTACAGGTTGTGCTGCTGACTCTGCAGTTGATAAATTTTATAACTGTGTTTGTGTGTCACTCGATTTATACCCGAAATATATTATTTTGTTTGGAGAGTTAGGAAAAAAAGTTGCTAACCTGATCCCTTCAGGATATATACAGAAGAAATTGCTACAAAACATATAAGGCTCATACAATAAGAGAAAATAGGGAACAGAAATGTGCAACTTCCATAAATTATCTACAAGATATAACTCTAGACAATGAATGTACTATACATAAAAGACTGTAAAGTATTTTCCCAAAATAATATTTGACACTCTTTGAGGCATTGCCCAATATTTATAAAAATGGCTTACTGTTCTTCTAAATTTGCATATTTCTCTCTCCAAATCTTTATGCAGAGTTTGTTCTATTGTTATTTATTTATGTTTCATTCTGTTGCTTCTCATGAATTTGATCAGAGAAAGTTTTGTAATATAACAACTATTAGACTTCTTTTCCTCTGGAAAATGAGAAAAGAGAGCCTTTTGCAGAAACTAAAGCACAGTGCTCCTAGTACAGGAGAAATAAGAAAACAAATGGGGAATTATTGGGGTGGGGGTGGGGAATAATTTCATCCTTATCACCTAGGTGAGTCACAGAACATTTCAACCATAAAATGTTCCCTTTGCTTTTAAAATGTGAAGGTTTGTGTTTTCATGCATATGTTTGAGTCATCTAAAGTCTTTTCTATTTCTATCGGGAGTGACACTACCAAAATAAATGAGTGGAAGAAGAAACATGACTGTTTTGGAGATGCAATTTAAAAATATAATGAAGGCTTACCTATTTGGGGCTCCAAAAGTGTGTGCGTGTACACACACACACACACAAACACACACACACACACAGAGTGTGGTCACATCCCCATGCTCTGCTGAAATGTAGCACAAAGCTGGATTGCTAACAGGACATGTCCCTAAGATACCCCCAGCCTACTACTAAGACAGCATACATTTGAATGTATTTATTTTTTTCATTTTTTTTTCATTTTCATTTTTTTCATTCATTTATTTGGTTTGTCAAACATGGACGAGATAACAGGTGTAATATAAACATGGACATGAGCACAGGTAATGAGTACAAGTAAATGGGACAGTGGGACAGGGACTGTAGGCACGCTGGCCCCTTATGGACCTTTTAGGAATATTTAGAAGTATTTTCTCTTATCCTCCCCTTCCCCAAACAGGTCTTTCTTAATGATGCCTCCTTGATGATGCTGGTGATGATATGCTCATCTCTTATTGGCCACTTGAGGCTGCTCCAGTAGTCAATTCAATTTCAATTCAATTTTTATTATTACAGTCTTAGACCAGAAACAAATAAAAACACTCAGTATATATACACTTAAGACTTCTAGTTTAAAATAATAAATGACAGCTAAATCTATAATAAAATCCAGTGTCCATTTTACATGGTCTGACTATACAATTATTGCACTCCCTAAACTGTGTGGCCCATTGTGGGTTCAATGCTAAAAGGGGAATGGCTAAGCAGTGCAAGGATTAGCCACTGTTGTTATATACATTGCTATGGTGAAGAAGACGCGTATTTGCGATGAATCCCTAGTGCTGCTACGCAGAATCTGGCCACCTGTGCTGTAGTTTTGGCCTGTTCATCCTTAAGCAGCCACTGAAGATAGGTAGTGTCAGCGCGGTCAGGATACCTTGCAGTTGTTGGCAGAATATGTTTTTTCCTAATATCCATATAAAAGGAACATCTAAGGAGCATGTGTCCCACAATTCCCACTTCTCCTGAGCCGCAGGGACAGACTCCTTCCGTGAATGGTATTCTTTTATACTTGCCATACAGAACGGCCAATGGAAGTGCATGGCACTGTGCAGGTGCAAATGCTTTTCGGTAGCTTGCTGATTCCAACTAACTAAGATCGCTGGCAGGAGCAATAACACATCTAATGGCATCTGGAGCCAGAAACAGCAGAACTTTCCCTAAATTCGTCTGCCTCTTGATGTCCTCCACCCTTTGTCGCAAAGTTTGTCTTGCTCGATCATAGTCAATCTCGAATATTAAAGCTGGGGAGAAACCTAATTTGGCAAGGTTGGACTCGACAGCCTTGATCCATGATGAAGAGAATTTGTCTTGGAGGATTAACAGAGCAAGACCTTGCGGAAAGAAGTTAAGCTTTAGCCAGAGATTTAAAGACGCTATACAGATTCTTGCTTCGACTTTTATCAATCCTGTCTCTAGGCGCAGAAGTGCATTTGAGACACAATGTGGCATCTGAAGTCTTGATCTAATGAATTTGGATTGAACTATTTCTAATGATGTAAAACATGAAGCTGACGGTCCGAGCAAGGTCCCATAAAGGAGCTGAGCTAGCGACTTGGCCACAAAAAGCTTAATAGCAGCCGGGACGTAGTATGCTCCCTTTGTGTGGAAAAAATTAAGAATGGTGTTCGTTGATCTTTGGCCCAAGGCCGCTGCATATTCTCCATGTACTTTTCTTGAACCGTTGGCCTGAATGATCAAGGGGTTGCCATAAAGGTTGCCATAATAGGTCAATGTATTCTCCAAAGCACCTGAAGGCAGGACAAGAAGCAAAGGATGGAAACTAATCAAGGAGAAGAACCTACAACTAAGGAAAAGTTTCCTAATAGAACGATTAATCAGTAGAACAATTTGCCTCCAGAAGTTGTGGGTGCTCCAACACTTGTGGTATTTAAGAAGAGATTGGACAACCATTTTTCTGAAATGGTATAAGGTTTCCTGTTTGTGAGTTGGACTAGAAGACCTCCAAGGTCTCTTCCAACTCTATTATTCTGTTATTTCATTCAATTTACTTCTGAATAGGCATGCAAACAATTACCTGATTCGTGTGAGAAGGAAAGTTACACTTCTGCATCTGGAACATGTTTCTATTGTTAAAGCCCATTCTCTATGGATTTTAAAGGAGCTTATTTTTATTTGGAAGCCAGGCCTCGCAGGAGTATTAGGAAGAGAGGGTAAAGTCTTTTTAACACAGAATAAACATGACCCAAACAGAAAATTAAGTTTAGAATTAGCATTTTTTTTTTTTTTTTGCCAAATGTTATTTTGAGATTGGGCTATTCTGGGAATAGTTTTCAATCCAGGCCACTCCTTTTACTTAAAATCAGTCAAATTACAATAAATACAATAAAATATAAGAAATAACAAAAAATAAAAAATAAAAATTACAATATATGAAGTAGGTCAATGTATCTGATATTTTTGTACTGCTTTTTTTTTGGCTTCCTTGAGCAGGGAAGTTGCTACTTCACATAATATTTTATGCACATGATTTTGTGCATGACATTTTTTAGGATTGTTCATAAGCAAAGGATAATGTTATATGTGAATATATACAAGTATAATTTCCTTGTTACACACACCACACTGAAATTCTTGCTATAAATAAATAGAAATTGTAATTCATGGGATGTTATTAACAGAACCTCAAAAGGCATTCTAGAAGGTGCTTAGAAAGTAATAGTAATGAATATGGATTAAATTGCTTATATTATTTTTATTGTTTGATTATACTGCACTTGGGTATAAACACATACTATATAAACATTCTTCAAATTTATAGTATATTACTAAGCTTCCACAGGAATACTAGTAATGCTACCATTACAGCTCTGAAAATGAATGAATGCTTTACTCGGTTAAAGCAAGGATGATTTCCGTCTGAATATTGGGATTCTGGAACCTGTGGATCAGAGGTGGGTTTCAGCAGGTTCTGATCAGTTCTGGAGAACTGGTAGCAGAAATTTTGTGTAGTTCAGAGAACCAGTAGTAGAAATTCTGACTGGCCCCACCCCCATCTATTCTCTGCCTCCCAGGCCCTAGTTGATCAAGAGGAAATGGGGATTTTGCAGTATCCTTGCCCTGGAGTGAGGAGGGAATGGAGATTTTGCAGTAATCTTCCCCTGGAGTGGAGTGGGAATGGAGATATTGCAATATCCTTCCCCTGCCACGCCCACCAAGCCATGCCACACCTACCAAGCCACGCCCACAGAACCGGTAGTAAAAAATTTTTGAAACCCACCATTGCTGTGGATGCCAATTTTTCAATGTAAAGCCCTACTTTAAAAGGGAGCTCTACCTCATCCTTGGCCTCCATTAGAAATTAGAAATTATCAACAACCTTTCCTCCATAGTATAAAAACCAACTAATCTGTATTAGATTACCTAGCTGCCTTTTCAGGGAATATATAGAATTTTTCTGGTTCTTACTCTCGACCATTATAGGCAGGAATGGAGGAGAGGCTGTTGCATCCCGATATAGCCAGCTGGTGCCATCGCTGGCTATTGGGGGTGAGTTATTGGCCCCCACAGATAGGGCTCGCAACTTGGGTGTCCTCCTGGATTCACGGCTGTCTTTAGAAGAGCATATGACGGCCGTGGCCAGGGGGGCTTTTTATCAGGTCCGCCTGATTCGCCAGTTGCGTCCCTTTCTGGATCAGGACTCCTTACGCACAGTCACTCAGGCGCTCGTCACTTCCTGCCTGGACTACTGCAATGCTCTCTACATGGGGCTCCCCTTGAGGAGTACCCAGAGGCTCCAACTGGTGCAAAATGCGGCTGCGCGGGGGATTATGGGAGCGACAGGGCGCTCCCATGTGACACCTCTCCTGCGTGAGCTGCATTGGCTTCCAGTGGTCTTCCAGGTGCGGTTCAAGGTGTTGGTCACCCCCTTTAAAGCGCTCCATGGCATGGGACCTGGGTATTTGCAGGACCGCCTTCTGCCGCCGATAGCCTCCCACCGACCAGTACGCTCCCACAGAGAGGGACTCCTCAGGGTGCCGTCAACCAGGCAATGTCGGCTGGTGACCCCCAGGGTGAGGGCCTTCTCTGTGGCAGCTCCTGCCCTCTGGAACAATTTGCCCCCGGAGATAGGAAGGATATCGGATCTCCGGGTTTTTCGCCGTGCCCTAAAAACTTTTCTTTTCCATCAAGCAGGGCTGGTGTGAACCCCCCCCCTTTTTAGTCTTTTTAGCTTTTTAAATTGTCAAATGGGTTTTAGTTTTCAATGTTTTAAATTTTTGGGCCACAGTTATTTAATTCTTTTAACAATTTTAAATTTTGTATTGATATGTGTTTTAGTTCTGGCTGTGCACTGCCCTGAGTCCACTAGGAGAAGGGCGGGATATAAATTGAATAAAATAAATAAATAGATAATTTCTTTCTAAAGAAAGATGATGAAAAAACAGATCCCAATACAATCAGTCACAGCCTCAACACAACTAGAAAGTACCAAACTAGGGAAAATCGGCAGAACTTCATGCAAGTGGTAGAGGACCACAAAATAAAACATTAATTCAAATCTCTCCCACAGATATTAAAGAACACCAGCAATTTAACTTTAGGTGGGTATTGTCATTACAAACCTCTTTTCAGGTCAAAATCATATTTATCAAAATCATGCAACATTATTCATCTTTATAGCCCTCCTATATATTTGGACCTCCTACTCCCAAATGTAATTTTAATCCCCTGCCTCAAAATCTTATTAGTGTTTAAAGAATTTTTAACACAATTATAATAATTGTGCCATTAATTTCATTAATTATTCCCAGTTCATGCTTATTTGTTTGCGTCTTGCTATAAGCCTGGTATGAATTCTCAAAGACAAAATAATAATAATAATAAAAAAAAAAATCCTCCAAGGTGAAAATTGAGAATATAGGAATAAAATTGCTTCACCCATCTCATATCCAAAAGATATATTACATTTTCCATTTAATAGAGAGGTAGAAAGATAATAGATTTTATATGCATGGAATAGGGTAATAGATTTTTAATTATACAATATTTTATTAGAATAATACTGTATATTCCTAGTAACTGTAACTGAAAGAACATGCCAAGTATAAGGAATGACATGATAATATAAATTTGAGTCATACTTGGAAAGACAATTATTGCATGCACGATACATTGGCTTACCATGTTTTGGTTACTCAACATGATTTGTAATTTTGTTCCAGCATCATCAAGATAGAGTCCCATACTGTATATAACCGTGATGGCAAACCTATGGCACATGTGCCACCTGTGGCACGCGGAGCCATATCTGTGGGCACACGAGCGTTGCTCTAGTTCAGCTCCGGCGCACATGCATGCGCTGGCCACCTGATTTTCAGGCCTTCTTGGCCCATCAGAAGTTGGCAAATGGGCCATTTCTGGCCTCCGGAGAGCCTCCGGGGGGTGCAGAAGGCCGGTTTTGCCCTCCCCAGCCTCCAAGAGAGGCTCTGGAGCCTGGGGAGACCGAAAAATGGGCCTACCAGGCCCACTGTGCCACCATGTGTCAAAGAAAGGTGTTAGGGTTAGGGGCTAGAGCATGAGGGGTCACGCGTGCATGCACAGGGGAGTGGGGTGCATTGAATTATGGGTGTGGGCACACATGCGCATGACCCCCCATACTTCCCCTGCTTTTGGCATGCAACGGCAAAAAGATTAGCCATCACTGGTATATAACATGTGTTCAGATCTATGTTCATCAACCATTTGCTAGAGTTCGCTGTGTACCATCAATCATGAGGCAAACATTTATAGGAAAACGCCTGGAGGAATGTTTAGGACTTGAAAAATATATAAAACATGTATTGACTATCATTAGATTATATGAGGATCCAGCTTGCTGGAGGCACAATAGTCACTTAAGTCAGATACTGTGCTATTGCCACCAATATCAAGGCAGAAAAAGAGAAGAACCACCACAGTTTCCATTCAAAGAAAGCATATCTACATACACAAAAAGTGATTTTTGTGATTGTGTATGCATATGGCACGATAAATGACTATAATTTCAGTTCAGTGATATGGTACAAGTACATTTGTTTGGGAACACCATAGCAAAATACGATTTATATCTGTGTGTTTGCATATGAACCCAGTATGTAGAAACCAGCAGCTTTCAAATCTGGAAAGAGGATGTGACCAGACTGCTGGAGTTTATTGTATATGTAGAAGCGGACAAGTGGTGTCAAAATGTTGACAGCTGTGTCGCAATTCAAACCGCCCCTTTTATACATGTGTCATAATATCTCATCTACATACAATAGAAGTGGAATGAGCAATGCAACATTGCTTTCATAATTGTGATGGAAGTAGCAAGATCCTTACGCCCATATCCGGCACTGTAGAACAATTTTAGCTACTCAGTTCTGGTTTGCTTCTGGTAAAACTTCTGAACCTGTGAATTATTCAGTTCAGTAAAGGAACCAGAGATTAATCAGAGTATTCTCCAAAGTACCTGAGGCAGGACAAGAAGCAATGAGGTGGAAACTAATTAAGGAGAGAAGCAACCTAGAACTAAGGAGAAATTTCCTGACAGTTAGAACAATTAATCAGTGGAACAACTTGTCTCCAGAAGTTGTGAATACTCCAACACTGGAAGTTTTTAAGAGGAGATTGGATAACCATTTGTCTGAAGTGGTGTAGGGTTTCCTGCCTAGGCAGGGGGTTGGACTAGAAGACCTCCAAGGTCCCTTCCAACTCTGTATTAATGATTTTTATTATGTTTAGCAATCTCCTGACTTCTCTTTCTGGACTTTTCTAGAAACTTTGATTTTGCCATTAATAAATGTAACACAATTATTAAATGTATTATTTCTTCATTTCTTGAAATCAGCTTTTTTGACATTTCTTACTATTAAATGGGGTGGAATGGTGGTCACAGTTTATGTTATATTAATATTACATTAGAACTATATAGTGCAATGTACAATATATTAGTACTAGCATTGTACTGTGCTTCAAATAATTGTAATTAAATCCATTTCTCTCTCTCAAACCATCTTTGTCACAATGTTCTTATATTTTTAAGGTAGTGGGATTACTTAATAAGCATTAGTGTTAGCTCTGATAGATGCTGTGGGTTGCCCCTGGTTCGGACTGGTTCTATAGAACTGGTAGTAAAACCGGACAGAAGCTCCGCCCACCGACCCTGACATCATCAGAACACTTCTGCGCATGCGCAGAAGCTTCTGTGCATGCTCAGAAGAGCGCACGCGCACGGAGCCCCATTACGAACCGGTAGTAAAGATAAGTAGAACCCACCCCTGGATAGATGGTTAATTAGATGTGGATGGTATTCAGAAATACCAAGATCAAAATATAAGAAAAAGTGTAAGTGATCATCCACAAAACAGCCATAGTTGACCTCTTGAGTTGGGTGGTGTTGAAATCAAATGAAATAAATCAGGAGGGCCACACCTCTTTCAAAGAAAGTGACATTGTCTCTTTTCATAATGATGCCTTAAGTAGTTTCCATACTCAGTATTCTGCCATCTCTCAGATGTGGCAGGGATCCAAAGTACAGGTGGCAGAGCTTACGTTGCAGAAAACCATACCCAAAACTTCAGGATTGACAAGCTCAAACTATTCCTAGGATATCTTGCAAGATATCTCTGACGTACCTTCCAGCCAATGTCCAGATGAGCATGGGTGATTTTATTCTATAGATTCTTTGCAAATTCACTACAGTAATCCATAAACTGATCTTCTAGCCCTTATTTTAGGGACCTTAAATTCAGAGGTGGGATTCAGTAACCTTCCCTACTGGTTCACAAAGTGAGCGTTGACGCACGCTCACTTCACTTGCATGGGCCACCTCTGCGCACGTGCACGGCCTTCTGCGCATGTGCAGTAGTCACGTATTACGTCCGGGTGGGTGGGCGGAGCCTCCCACAGTCACTGCTACCGGTTCGTGGGATCCGGAGAGAACCAGCTGAATCCCACCACTGTACTGGATAACAATCTAAAATAACAATCTATAAATGTAATAAGCACAGAGAAGTATTGATTTTTGCTACAGTTATGAAGATATAGCCTCAAATATGAGTTTGGTACCTATGTTCATTCATACTTGGTTGTTTTTCAATATTATTCCAGGTATTTCTTAAGTTTTAGGGACCACGGGACTCTTTAGATTTACCTCTTCGAGGTCAGGGATAAGATTCTCTGTGATCTCTCCCTCTGTAGGACTGTTTTTGATATTAAGTTATCACAACACAGAAAAGTCCAAAAAGAATCTTTAAGCAGGTGGTGCTAAGGCTAAAATAGAATGTGATTTCTAAAGTCTTTCCCACATTTCAAGAAGCTATTTATTCTGGGGAAAATGTATATCAATCATTGGAAAAAACCCACAGTGCCAGAGAATGTTTGAAATACACAGAGGGAGTAGGAGACACACACACACACACAAAAAAAAAAAAAACAGAAAAGAAAAGAAAGAAAAGAAAAAAGAAAAGAAAAAGAGATATTTCTTTATTTCCACTCACCTAGTCTGATTGGCACAATATTTCAGCATTGTCTGCTTTAGATTTAGAGATAAGGACAGTCTTTGCTAATCATAAGTGCTGCTTCTTTCTTTTCTTTTTTTTTTTTTTAAAAAACCCCAATCAGTATTAATACTTGGGATAGAAAAGAGTATATATGTATGAACAGCAGAATTATCATTCAGGATGTTGCACTTTCTTAATTTATACATATGTTAGGCACTGTTGATTTCAAGCACCCCTGGAAGATTAAAGGCACAACAGCCAGGATCATATGGTATCTCAATTGCTTGACTGTATAATTTCAGCCTACAAGTGATAGATCAAATATCTGAATGTTCCCACAGATAAAGTTCTCAATGACTGTGGAGATTAGCCTTGAACTAGCAGACCAGATAAAGAGGAGTAGGTAGATAAGAAATATTAAAAGTAAGCAATCTAATGCCCTCTATATGTTATGGTAACAACAACTTGTATCATCCATGATTATTTGTCATGCTTGTGAGAGCAGATATAAATTCCCCAGACTTATTTGCACAGACGCATCCATGCTTGTTCATAAAAATGAATAGGAGGAAGATAAATATGTTATCTGAAAAGAAGACAGAATTGCCACTATTCCAAAATATGTCTTCCATTTTCCATGGTCCTAAAGAAGATATTCTTCCTTGAGCATTTTAAAACCTGTTTACGGATTGTTCCCAAAGTTGTGAAGATAGATTGCCAAAATTTGACTATACATGATATAACACGTCTACATGACCAGGAGCTGCTCATTATGTAGAGGATTATTATGGATTTGAGGTGGAAATGAATTGAAATAACTTAGATTTTTTTTTTAATGGAGGATCAAATGATGAGTAAGGCTATGTCAGCATGAGGGAAAGCAGGAGTTCCAAGTGTATAAAGTTTTATTGCATATAAAGATTTATTGTAAGCATAAGCTTACACAAGTGTGTGAACCACTAACAATCAAGGGAAATTAACGGGAGTTAATAATAGAAAGGAATTCAAAGTGGGCTGGGCTGGACTTAGATCTCTTGTGAGCATGAAGTGATTCATGACTGATGGCATGTTTGACACCTCCCTTAGGTTCAGCCTGGTCATCTCCTATAGGCTATGAATTTCCATTACAAGAGAAGTTCATCTTCTTATATTAGTACACATGTGTACTTACTTACATACGTACGTATGCACGTACATACATACATACGTATGTATGTATGTATGTATGTATGTATGTATGTATGTATTATTTTTACAAATAGCTTAAGGTGGAAATCCTATCCAACACATCTTCCTCTGATAAAGGGGAATGTTTGTAGTTCTGGTTTGAAATTTCTTTCTTTCTTTATTTATTTTTCATATTTGTATACCGCCCTACTCCCGAAGGACTCAGGGCGGTGAACAGCCATAATAAATACAAATACATATAGAAGTTAAAAACTATTAAAAAACAGATTAAGTAATTTAGGCTCAAAGATTAAAACATCCAAATTTATCTAAAGAGGTCTAAAACCCGATTTAAAAGCCAGTTTAAAAGCCAATTAAAAAGGGAGAGTTAGGCCAGACCAGCTTGTTGGAATAGAAATGTTTTCAGGGCACGGCGGAATATGCGTAAGTCTTGGATGTTTCGTAACTCCGGGGGAAGCCCGTTCCAGATGGTAGGTGCCCCAATGAAATGAAATCAAGAAGTGAAAAATACCCCAATCAAAGAACTGCCACACAACCACAGTAAACAGCTCAACCAAAAAACCCACCAAAACCCACTGACACTGACGGGGCAAGCCACTAGAATATAAATTGAGAGCATTCTCTACCAGTACTGGTAATGTTACCTAGTTTGGGTAATGAAAGCATTGCAAGAAAACAATCAAGCTCAGAAAGCACCAAAGGCCTTTCACATCTTCTTCCTCCTATTTTTCCCACAACAACAACAACAACAACTCTGTGTGGTGAGTTGGGCTTAGAGGGAATGATTTGCCCAAAGTCAAATCTCATTTTAATGGCTAAGGTGAGATTTGAACTCATGGTCTCTTACTTTCTAGCCTGCTGCCTTAACTATTAGATCAACTGGCTCTCAAACCATATGATAGAACTTAATATTAAATGTTCGTTCTGTTCACTCCCTGGATTCTGATCAATCGTTTTTTTTGAGCTTGTTGATCAGAAAGGTCAGCAGTTCAGCAGTTCGAATCCCTGGTATAGGTCTCCTATATGTGAGCAGTGGGTTGACCTCCAAGGTCCCTTCCAACACTGTTAATTTAATTTAATTTAATAATTCTTCTTTCACTTGGAACTCACAAACCCTTTTCTAGCCATTTATGCATGTTTACTCAGGAGTTCATTCTACTCCACATGCACCTAAAGCTCTCTGGATAAGAGTTAGCATTTAAATATGTACATGCAGCTGGTGCAGAGATAGTTTTGGGCCCCCCAAGAATGGCCCCTGTAACATTACTGCTTCATAAGCTGCATTGGTTACCAGTCAGCTTCCGGGTTCAATTCAAAGGTGTTGATGATCACCTTTAAAGTCATTCATAGCATGACCATCTCATCCCACTGGGACTGGTACATACCACTCATGCTGGCAGAGAAGGCATGTGGGTCCCGTAAACCCAATTATTCTGATTGGTGGAGTCCAGGAGGAAGGCTGCTTCTGCCCTCTGGAACATCTTGCCCCCTGATATGGGGTTGGCTCCAACCATCCTATCTTTTTGCAAGGGCCTAAAGCAGTGGTGAAGTCTAAAATTTGTTACTACCGGTTCTGTGGGTGTGGCTTGGTCGGGGGGGGGATAATGTGACTTGGTGGGCATGGCCAATTTTTTTTTTTTAACTTTCAAAACCATTTTTTCTACAACCTCTTTGGTGAAGAGGTTGTAAAAAATGCTTTCAAAAGGCTCTGACGATCCCAGCTGAGTTGCCTGATCGGCAGAGGCTTTTTTTCTTTTAAAAGCCTCTGACGATCCAAGCTGAGTTGCCTGATCATCTGATGATCAGGCAACTCAGCTTGGATCATCAGAGGCAATTAAAAGAAAAAAATGATTTTTTAAAAAGCCTCTGATGATCAGGCAACTCAGCTTGGCTCGTCAGAGGCATTTAAAAGAAAAAAAGCCTCCGATGATCACGCAGCTCAGCTGGGCATGGGGGGGGCAGGGATTTTTGCTACTGGTTCTCCGAACCACCTGCCTCCATCGCTACCGGATCTGGTCCGAACCGGGAGCATTTTACTCCAAACTGATTGGCAAAGCCAAAGACATGGCTTTGCCAATCAGTTTGGGGGCCCAGTGATGGAACAGCACAATTCAAGTGATTAATAATAGATTCCACCTTCCACCCCCGCCCTTCCCATGCACCTTTGGTTTAAATGTTTGTTTTTAACTTTTTATGTTTTAGCTTAGATGTAACTGTGAGCCACCCAGAGTTACCCTATGATAAGATGGGCGGCCAATACATTTTATAAATAAATAAAATGCATCAAAATATTTCCCGTAGCTATTAAAACATTTTAGAATTACATGATCCCAAACCAATGAACAATTAATGATATGCATACCGGTACTAGCAGATGTTTAAATGACAACCTTACAGAGATAAACTTCAACTGTGATGAAGGAATCTATCTAAACCTTCAAAAATGCCTACTTTTATAGGATGGAACAGCTTGAGCCCCAAAACTATTAGCTATCTCTGCCAAAAGCATCCAGCTGATTATAATAGATGATTGACAGGACATATTATAAATCATAAGTTGTGCAACTTAGATTATATAGTTTTGAGGCTAGAACAAAGGAAAGGATATAAAAAAACATAAGGATGATTAGGAGATTAGTGAGTTTCATTTTTCAGAAAGCTTTTAAAGATTTGTGCATTGAAGCCAAATAATTACTCTGTGACTTTATTAAGTAAGCCAGCGTTTGCAGTCTAGAAATATTTCAAAGAAATAAACAAACACTTTCTGAAAATACAGGTAGAAAAAATAATCAAAATTCACCTCCTTAAATATTGTGAAATAGGAAAAAAGTGCAGAAACATGACAGAAGTCCTAGCAAGCAAGAAATTGGTGTAGGTATATATGCGTTCAAGCTTTAATAAAAATATTTTTTTGGAAAAGAAAAAAAAGAATATAAACAATAGTAAGTTTTCAGTAAATTCTTTATTTAAATGTTCACTGTAGTTTGCTTTGTTTGTTTGTTGTTTGTGGGGTATTTTGGAGGGTAGGGTAGATTTTTATCCTATCCTTCATCTACAACAGGGATGTCACGCTCGATTTCATTGAGGGCTGCATTAGGGTTGTGTTTGACCTCAGGGGCCTGGGGTAGGCGTGGCCATCTTGCCTTTACTTGTGTTGGTGCCTGTGGTAGTCTGAGCACTCTGCCAATGAAAATGGGCTCCTGAACTCTGTTTCCAGCTGCGATGGCCTCCTACAACCCTCTTCCAGCAAAAATGGAGCTCAGGAGGACTGCATGCTGTTCTCGCGAGCTCTGTTTCTGGCTGTGATGGCCTCCTACTACCGTCCTATGGCCGTCCTGAGCTCCATTTTTGCTGGCAGACGCACTGCGGGCCAGTCCTTCACTGTTTCCAGGGTGGACCCAAGGACCAGATCTAAGCACCCTGCGGGCCGGATCTGGCCCCCAGGCCTTGCGTTTGACACCCCTGTCCTAGGAGTTCACAATAATGTACATAACACTCCTTCCTCCCCTTTTCATTTAAGTGCTCTAAAGACTGGGAAGAATGATCTAAGATAGGGCTCAAATTATCCAGTAGGCTTATTCAGTGCTTGAACAGTAGGGCCAATGAATTAAGGGCTACAGTATGTAGCTAAAGTCCGCTTCTGTTTTATAATGGGGAAATTTTGGTTTTGAAACAGCAAACCAAAATGCAGCAGGATAGTTTTGATCGTAAGTGCCACTTACCAACAGTTCCTATTAGAGATATCTGTGAGAAACCAGCTGATCTGAGCATATTTACAAGCTGGCAGAATGTAGTCTTAATGCTGATAAACAAAAAACAGTCCTAATTGCTCAGCATTGGTTAATGCTCTAGGGGCTAAATTTTTAGTCATCTCCTGAAGCCATTTAAGTTATTCTCTCATTAAAGCCAGTAGCATTCCTCACATTCCTTGTTTGCAGACTCAGCAATGTTTGCTTTTGACTTTAAATGTAGTGCAGAAGTATAATTGATTTATATCATAGCAGGCATTATTTGGGGGATATTTCCATACGAGCCATGAAATAGTCCATTTAGATGTTTTGGCAGGGACAATACAGGACCTGAATTCTATAACATATAGTGGATCCCTTTACTATTAATGGTTGTGAAAAAAATAGTAATGAAAAAGAGTTAGGCAAACCAATTGCCTTTTCAATAGTTTGTATAGAAGGCCTCAGAAAATAAAAATCAGCAGAATGCAGCAACTCCCACAGTAATACTTGCTGCTTGAAATCAAAGTTCCCCATTTTACAAAAATCTTGAGATTGCAATCTGAGGAAGACATCAGATTGTAAAAAGTCAGCAGTTAAGATTTGGTTTTCTTCCAGAACATTGGGAAGAGAATGTTGATGGAGCGGGCAAGTGATGGTTCATAGATGAATGTGAAGTTTATCAGGGTCTTAATGTTGTTTATTGTTTTAAAGTGTCTTTTCAGTGTACTGTGCTTTTATTATGTTCCTTGCCAAAAGTTCCTTCTGGTGGATTGCTAGCTATATAGACTTGGATTGATGATAGAGATAGAGGTAGAGATAGAGATGGAGATGATAGAGATAGAGACAGAGATTAGAAATAGAGATGATAAAGACAGAGATAGAGTGATGGTAATCCTACAGCAATGGAGTTGCTTACAAGGGGAAGGATCAATTCAGTCTACGCACCATAATGTGGAAACTGTCTATGTCATCCCCTCCCCCCTGATTGTAAACTACTAACATATTATACTTTAGGAACAGGGGTGAAATCTGGTAGGTTCTGACAGGTTTTGGAGAACCGGTAGCAGAAATTTTGAGCAGTTTGGAGAACTGGTAGTGAAAATTTTGAGTAGTTCAGAGAACCGACAAATACCACCTCTGGCTGGTCCCAGAGTGGGGTGGGAATGGAGATTTTGCAATATCCTTCCCCCAGGAGTGGGAGGGAATGGGGATTTTGCAGTATCTTTCCCTTGCCAGGCCCACCAAGCCACACCACGCCCACCAAGCCATAGCCACAGAACTGGTAGTAAAAAAATTTGGATTTCACCACTGTTTAGGAAGTACCCTATACATGGATAATGTAGCTTTATTAAAATTGGTGGAAAACTATTCAGCAATATGTAAGTGAAGAAAATCATGATAATTATGAAAACACTACACCAAGTTTGTTCAATGCTTACACAAAAGTATTTGATTTCACACATCAAGGACATCTGCAATGGGGTTTCCATTGCTTTTGTCCTTCCTCAGTCCTTCTCCCCTTCCTTACCCTTTCCTTTTCCTCTCTGTGCTACTCAACTATTTGTCCCCCTCTCCTTCCTCCTACCTTTCTCCCTCCTCCTCTTGCCTCTGCCTCTCTCTTCTCCATTTTCCTCACCCTCCTTCTCCCTTCTCTAATAACCTGCATGGATAAAGTTATGAAAACATTAAAATTCGCCCCCCCATGCGTTTTTACTCACCCTTCTTGTCCAACCCTGTCCCATCCCCCTGCCCTTCTCCCCCTCCCTCCTCTCCCCTTGCCTCTTGGCCCACTCTACCTCTTTGTGCCCCTCCTTGTCTCCTTCCTATCTCCCCTGAACTCCCTGCCTCTGCCTCTCTCTTCCCTGTTCCCATTACTCTTCATCCCCCACCTCTTCCTCTTTCCTATCCTCCTCTCACCTCTTCCCCTCTCCTTCCCATCCCTCTCCCTCTCTCTCCCTCCCTATCCCTTATCTCTGATAATAACCTGCCTAGATGAAGTCATAAAGGCATTCAAATTCCTGCCTTCCTATTTGTGTCTACCCTCCCTTCTCTGCCTGTCCTGTCCCTCTTCCTCTCCCTTCCCCTCTCCTACTGGCCCATTCCACCTTTATCCCCTTCCCCTCTTCCTTCCCCCTCTCCCATCCATCCTATTTCACCATTTTGTCCCCCTCATCTTCCTTTCCACCTCCCCTCCCCCTCCCCTTTTACCTGTTCTTCCTCCCATTCCCCATACCCATTATCCTCCTAGTCCCCTCCCACTGAGCCTGGCCCTGACTCTCAACCTCATCATCCTTCTCAGCCTGTCCCTCCCTCTCACCCTCTCACCCTCACCCTTGTCCTAACCTCCTAACCCCACCCTAAACCTAACCCAAACTCTCACCCTCATTTACCCCTCTGAGAGTTGGTTGTAAAAGAAAGGAAGCTTCCACAGAGTCCAGGAGTCCTATTGAAGAGCAACTTGTCTCTAGGAAGGCATCTTCACTCTGATAACTGACAGTAACTGACACTTTAGCCTGCAGGGATGAAGTCATAAAGCCATTAAACTCCCAAGGAGATGACCCTTATCCTCCTATCAAAGGGCACCTACTCTTCCACCTTTGTGACCTATACCAATGTCACACCAGTCACTAAAGCTGCCTATTTGCAGACTTGACTGTGTTTAGGATAGACCTTGAAATAGATTTCCACTTGAAATAAACAGAACTAAATTTAACAGATCCCATTGATTTTAGTGGCACAACTTTGACAGACTTTGAATCCATCCCATTGATTGGAAAGACCAATAGATTGTAAACCAAAATTATTCAACCTGTCCCATTTAAACCATTGCAATATATGCTCTGCATTGTTTTCTGTTTGAAAGAGGGGGAAAAAAATCTTTAAAATGTATTGCTTTTTTCTCCCCCTATTTGAAGTGTCTGTCTTCCCCCCTTTGTCTCTATCACCTTGCCTTATTTAGTCAGTGATGCCCCTGTTTTCTCCATCAGAAAGGCAGGAGACTATAAACAACAATGGAAATGGAATGTGGAGGGCAAATTAATCTGTATTTAAATCTATCATAGGGGATCAATCTGCTTGTGTGCATCAGTAACAAGAGGGTTTCCTGCTTGTGCAGTGGATTGGATTAAAATACCTCCAAGATCTCTTCCAACTCTGTTATTCCATTATTCCATAGAGTTACACCATAGTTCTATATTTGTCTACTTAAATGTAAGCTTTATTGGGTTTAGTATGGCTTCCTTCCAGTAAGAGAATAAAGGCTGTAAATTGTTCAGGATTAAATATTTAGCAAACTAGAAATGTTGGTACTTTTTCAATCTGTGTTTTTGCTTTAAACTAACTACCACCTACTTCAAATCAAACTTGTGTTCAACAACGGCCTTGAAAAGTGATAAGTCAAGTAAATCATACATACAATCCTGAAGCTTAGAAGAGCTGTCAGCAAGTTGACTGAAAATCTGGTACAACAGAGAAACCAAATATAACTGTGAATCAAGAAGGAAGATACAGAAACAAACTGAATCACTGTATCCCCGAGGCCATGAGGAAATAAAATATTATTTGGTACAGGCAGAATAATAGGAATGAATGACATCTTGGAACATTCTCAAAGGTGCTTTTAGCAACCATATCTAACAGTAAAGTTAGATTTTTCATTGTGAAGGAAGGAAGGAAGATTAACCAATAGGCTGTAAAGAATTTATTAATCTCTCTCCATCACATTTTTTCTCTTCTTTCGAAAGTCCATTTGGAATGTGGAATTATAAATAAAGTTGTTATTTATAATTCAGCACAACTTTGTACTTGATTGATAGTTTGTTCTGTTATTACAGTAGAAACTTACTTTCTACCCAAATTCTTAAAATCATAAAATTAGGGCAAAACCTCTTATCAAATTCCTCCCTTAGGAATTTGATGTTGAATATTTTCAAGATCATGTCTGAACAGTTATTCAGTTCTTGGAATCTACTTGTTTTGGCTTAGTGAGGATGGCCATTAAAACAAATATATAAGTAGGCAGAAAATAGTTAAGTCTCAGCATTAATTACTTCATCTGGGGTGCTTACATAAAGCATCAACGTTTCTAGACCCAATCCCTCACAAAGAAGTTTGAAATTGACTTCTTTTTCCCAAGACATATATGAAAGTATTTTAGTATCTCCCTTTTATTTTAAAAAGGGGAAACTTCCAAATAGAGAGGAACAGTAAATTATAAACACCTTCAACTCAGGGGTCCTTGGTGTTCTCTGAGCTTACTTGTTTTCTTGCAGATGTTTCATTACCCAATATAGGTAACATCATCAGTCCTAGTAAGGAGTGTCAGTTTATATCCTAGTGGCTGGCCTGTCATTTTTGGTGAGGGTGATCTTAGAGATTCTTTGATTAAGCTGTTTGCTGTTGGCTTGTTTAGCAGTTTCTTGATTGGAATATCATTTACTTGATTGTTGGACTGATGTTATTCTTGGAGTTAATCTATTCTGATCTGGGTGCTGATTGCACCTCAGATTAAACAAATATCTGCACACTATAGCAAACCTCAAAGAATAGTTGGATCAGACTATCACAGTAGAGCACATGGAGAGATTGGCAACTACTATTATAAATACATCCCATAGACATACTGGGAAAAGAAAAACTGAACTGCAAAGCAAACTACTTAAACTCAATTCCAGAACCAAAGAAACACCAGAGCCTGAAGTGGTGATCAACATGTCTAGCTGCCCACTATCCACTGCAGAACACAGGATCCTACAAAAAGAATTCAACTTTTAAATAGGTGATGCCAACCACCTAGAATTTTTTGCAGCCGTAGAAGGGGCATTTAAAACCACTAAACTCGCCACAGAAGTCTAAGAAAACATTAGACAAAGCATCATTCCACAGATCAGAAGAAAACAAGAACAGAATCGACTTACCACAGAAGACAAAGCAGCCCTCAGAAACATAAAAAACAACCAGACCATCATTTAATTTAATTTAATTAATTCAATTTATATGCTGCCCCTTTCCAAAGACTCAGGGTGGCTCACAATACATTTTAAAAAATCATTATAAAAATATTTAAAAATTAAAAACATTAAAAACATTAAAAACTCATTCACGCCATTCATGGCCGGATCTCGCCAGATCACAAGAGTGAGATCAACAGCCCCAGGCCTGCTGGAAAAGCCAGGTCTTCACTGCTTTTCGGAAGGCCAATAGGGTCATCATCCTACCTGTAGACAAAGGCTGAATCACAGTTATTATTGACAGAGCACAATAACTACAAAAAGCAAAAGAAATACTAGGGGACAAAGAAACCTATCTCCCAGTCAATGCTAACAGAATACAAAAACTAGACAATCAGATCAAGAGAACCCTCAGTGATTTCACTAAGAAAGGTCAAAATACAAAAGAGGAACGGTGGTGGATGAGAAGCAGTAGATCCATCCTCCCACACTTCTAGAGTTGCCTTAAAATACACAAATCTGACATATGCCTCCATCCAATCACTTCATTACCAGGGACCCCTACATACAACATTGCAAAAGAATTAACAAAAAAGCATGGGCACCTCACAAGAGGAAGCAAAGACTCCATTAACTCTCCACTACATTGTCTTCAAACAGTCAGGGATGTGATTATAGATGAGGATAAAATCATGGTCTCATTTGATGTAACAGCCTTGTTCACATGTATAGATCCAGAATTAGCCAAAGAATCCATGACCACCTGGATCCACAGCACACCTGACTTAACTGAATACATGAAGATTAAAACACCCTGGATTAACTACATACTTCCAATTTGATGGACAAATTTACCCACAAATTAAAGGGACACCTATGGGATCCTTGCTTTCAGGACTTATATTGGAGGTCATCATGCAACGTATAGATATCATAGCATTTCCACAAATACAACCAAAAGTATGGATCAGATATGTAGATGACACCTTCACCATAATAAAAAAGGACCAATAAGAGAACATCCACAGAATCATTAACAACATTTTTAAAGGAATCCAGTTTATTAGAGAAGAAGAAAACAACAACTCGCTACCCTTCCTGGACATTCTGATCAGCAGAGACCACAATGGCAAACTAGAAATGCAAGTCTATAGAAAAACCATCCATACTAACCAGGTGCTCCACTACCAAAGCAACAACCCAACCTCCCAAACACACTGCAGCAACCTGGAAAGATGAAATAGATCATCTATACAACATATTCCAACAAAATGGATATCCACACAACTTTGTCAAAAAGTCCCTGACCATTCAACCCAATACAACACAACCAACATAAACCCTTAAAAGAATTACACTACCATATATCAAGAATATTTCAGAAACCACCACAGACTACTACAACCACATGGAATCAGCATAGCACACAAGCCAACTTAAAGCCCTTCAAAACATTCTAAGCAGACCAAAACATCCAACAACCCCAGAAGAAAAAAAGAAAAAAGAAAAAATGTTGTAGGAGTGACCTACAACATACAATGTAAGGACTGCAACAACCACTATGTAAGACAAACAGGCAGAAGACTGGCAGAATACATCCACGAAAGCAGCCAGCAGTTCAGAAGACATGATGATTTTTTAAAAATAAAATTCATAACATATAGACAGATTTAACCATAGTTTCAAATGGAAAAATGTGACCATCTAGACCAAGACGAGTCCAAAAATGCCAGGGAAAAGCCTGGCCCTCTGACAAATCAGCCATCAATAGACACAGACATAAACAACATCTATAGACTATGCAAAATAAATTATCATCCAGCCCAGGAACAAAAAGACCCAAGCACCTCTGCACCAGCGATCAGCACCCAGATCAGTATAGGTTATTAACTCCAAGATTAATATCAGACCAGTGGTGGTATTCAGCCGGTTAATTCCAGTTCAGGCGAACCTGTAGCGGCGGCTGTGGGAGGCTCCGCACACCCATCCGGATGTCATCATGTCGCATTTTTGATGCTCTGCGCATGCGCAGAAGCTCTGCGCTCATATTTGCAAACCGGTAGCGAAGGTAAGTGACTATCACCCCTGTATCAGACCAACAATCAAGTAAACAATACCCCAATCAAGAAACTGCCAAAGAAGCCAACAGTAAACAGCCCAACCAAAGACTCTCTAAGACCACCCCCACCAACACTAACAAGCAAGCCACTTAGAATATAATCTGACAGCAAACTGTACTCTTTCTTAGCACTAATGATGTTACCTAATTAGGGTAGTGAAACATCTGCAAAAAACAAGCAAGCTCAGAGACTCCCTCATTTCAACCCTGAGCTACAAATACTCTCTTTATTGGTACCTTCAACTCAACCAGAAATTAATTTTAATGCTAAAACTATTTTCTATTTTAAGTATTTTCTATAAGCTCCTTATCTACACTGGACTTTATTTAAAGTCCAATTATTTCAGATTTCTCTATTCCATATCTCCAAAAATTTGTGACTCCTCCAAAATTTTGAGGGGCTACCGCCCAATTATATCTTCCCATCCCATTGGGTCTGGAAAAAGAGGAATGCTGTGGGTCTTGTCTTCTAAGGGGTTACATTTAACAGGACCAGGAGAGGATGCCTTTTCTGCCATGGCATACAACCTATTGAGTGAGATTTCAATCTTCCAGAAGTCCGTCAATGCATACCAAAAAGCAATGAAGTCCTAGGAAATCTTCCCAGGTCTATTTCTACCATTCTGATCTTGTATTTAAAAGTCTCTGTGAGTTGTGAAGCTGTAAGATTGCAATTTTTCTCCTGGGCATTTTCTCAAATAATTGTGAACTTGGTGGCATATTTCTCTGCTAATTGAATTGGGGAAATGACAAGAGAAATTGTAGAGAATCCATACAAGATGATATGTGCTTCATGAATAAAATAGTGAACCTATGGGCATATGAATAAGAATATGAAAGAGAAATGTGACTTGATCCTAGAAGCCAAAGACACTGTAGAACAGGGGTCCCCAACCCCCGGGCCAAAGCTAGGCCATGGCTTATTTGGAATTGGGCTACATGAGTGGCTGGTCAGGAGTCTCCCAACCCCTAGGCTGAACCAGGCTGTGGCCTATTTGGAATTGGGCCATAAGAGCGGCTGGTCAGAGCGCATATGCATAAGCAGCTCAAACTTGTGCTACTGGCGGGCTGGTGGGCACTCACTCATGCGCGATGGCTTGCTGCTCGTGCAAGTCGAGCTGCACACCTACTCAACGGCCCACCACTTGCATGGCACAGTTACCCTCTCCCGCCAAGCCGCAAAGGTTGGGGACCACTACTGTAGAATGAAAAAGTTCTAATCACTGGGAAATGGGTCGTCCAAAAGTTCTGTGGACCACAGCAATTCAAAGAAATCCACAGTTTTGTTCCAGTTCCAATAAACAGGAGCAAAATCAGAAGCACTTGCCCTGAGCTCTCAAAATAGATATGGCTGTAAGAGCAGTTCAGTCTGGAGCCTATTCACAACAAAAGATTGCTTTAAAAGTGTCCTAAATATTTTATTGTTGAATTTCCCATGCTACAAAACTTTTTTTCCCCAATAATAACGAGAAAGGGACTTTTTTCAAACTGAATATAACCTAATACAATACAATATGATACTATTCTCATTTTATTTCTATATTGCTCTTTCTCATCCAAGAGCCAGAACAGTTTACAAGAGAATATTAAAAGGGTTCTTAAATAATATCATGCAATAAAGCCTACAGTCTTAAAAATAATAAACACATAAATTATAAATGTTCATTGAAAGAAAAAGCATAGACAATATAAATGTCAGTCTAGCTCCAGGATGGTTATTATCTTACAAATAAAGATTTCAAAAAGTGCTTAGCTAAGAAGGTAAAATTTTTCAGGACAGTTTTCAGGCTATACAGACTATGTGATGCTGTGCAATATCCTACCAGTTGTGTCTACTTGACAACCAGCGATTGTAAATGTAGCATATGGACCAAATCTTGAGCTCTGTTCAGTAAGCCATATCAACTATAATCAAAGTATCATGGCAGAAAATTAAAATATAAATAGCATAATGTCCGCACTGGGTGTGAGACGGATGCTATAAAAAATTGTTTAATATATAGATAAACACTATTCTATACAAGGTTACTTTCTTTCATTTATAGCATTTGTTGTAATTTCAATGAATTATGCTTTGGGAAGATAGAGTTATGAACTAAAGCTTTCCTACCATTAACAGCACGACTTAATCACAGACAAATCATGTGGTTTTGTTTTTTTTTACAAGGGACACAATTTTGGACATGTGATGTGACACCCAGAAAAATATGGCATCCTTCACTTAATCCTCCAATGAAAGTTTGAAGGCAAATGAGGTCCAGGCGGAAGAACATCATCATGGCTTCAAAACCTAAGGGACTGGTTTGGACAAAACTCAGCAGCACTTTTTCATACGGCCGATGACGGATATGGCACAAGAAGAAGAATAAGGGACACAATTGCTTTTTTCTTCTTCTTGTTATTTTTATCTTAATTGTGCATTGCTATAGAGAGCTATGCTCTCAATAATGCCCTGGTAATTGATGAAATAATGCAGACCTGGGCATTTTCTGATCTTGGGCCACATCTGGACCTTTGGCTGTCCCCGTTTGGCCCACATGGGTTGCTTTTATTTTGAAGTTGACTGCTATTTTTTAAAATTTACATATGTGCACATCAGGGGTGAAATGCTACCGGTTCAGACTTGTTTGCCCGAACCGGTAGTAAAAAATGCTGCTGGTTCAGTCGTATTGGTATTTCCAATGATCAGCTGTGCCGCACGATTTATATTCACTAGAAAGCAGGAAATCCTGCTTTCGAGCGAATCTAAATCACGTGGCACAGCTGTTTCCCCACCCTCACTATTCTACTTACTTTGCAGACTCAGAAAATGCTTCTTAATCCTCCTTTTTCAGCACTACATGGTAGCGCCTGCAGTGTGCATGCACGTGAAATGTGTGTTTGGCGCACACTGTGCATGCACACGCGAAACATGCATTTGGTGCACACCACGCATGCACGCGAGAAGCGAATTGGTAGCAAAGTGAACCGGTAGCAGATTTCAGAGCATTTCACCCCTAATGTGCCTGCATGCATGCCTATGCACTTTCACCGCCCTATTGATTTGGCCCTCCACAGCAGTCCCATTTTCTCGTGATGCGCTTGGGAAAATGAATTGCCCACCTTTGAAATAATGGATGTGTCAACCCTGAAGCTGACCTGGTCAAAGCTATCTTGAGGCGTCAGTGCTGCCACACTGGAGCGAGGGATAGGGAGGGGGGGATTAGAGATAGCTGGGGTTGTGTAGTCAAAATAAAACACTTTCTCTTGGGAACCAAGGACGTTCTCACACCTGGCTGCAGGAAGGAGGAGTGATGTCACCAGACCTGTGGAAGCTGCATTGATTGGGTCACGTGACTGATTGTTTGGGATTGAGGAAAAAACATTTACTTTTAATTAGGTGAAAACCAAGGGGCCCTTCGGAGTTGGTTTTCACCGACTCGATATGTGCCGATACGATATTTCCAATAAAGCTATTCTTTGAGGAATCCACCTGCCTCGGAGTCTTTGCTTGCAATGGATCTATTACTTGGAACCCTGACATGATGATTATAATTAAAAATATTAATATTGAAAAGAAGGGCTGGGAAACTTTTAGCTACTAGTTCTCTGGACCAGTTGGAGGGCTGCCGGTAATTACCAAAATGGTGGTGACATTAAAAGAGCAAACTTTTTGCCCTATTTTGAGCTGCTTAGATTTTTTATAATGAGAATGGTAATAAGAAGCCTTTAGGAGACAAACTGTTCTCATGGGTATCCTTAAAACCTTTAGCCTTCACCATAATGCCTCCCCTTCAAATTCTTCAGCAAAATATCTCCAGTTTGGTGGCACAACATTGACCATTTTTACAGCTTTGGATTGTTTGACAAAAGTGGAAGTGAGAATGCTTTGCCTCCCAGAGATCCCTTATTTTTTTTTTACCTTCCTTATTTTTAAAAAAACAAAACCCCAAAACAAAAGCATGTTACAGAAAAAAATGCACTTCTGAAAATTGGCCATTTTGCCTTTACCTTTTGCGTGATGATCTCAGGCTTCTAGCGGCTGCACATGGCCCGATTATCAGATGCCTACTTCCTCCAACTCTTTGTTATAATGAGGCTAAAAGCCTTGTCTTCTACAGTTTGATCTAGCAACCATCCTTTATGCTTTTGCAGTCTCAAATCTTATCCACTATAATGAGCACTTCAAGAGGCTATTCTTGAGGAACATCCATTAGATGTAGGCTTCTTCCTAAGTCAACACGGAATCTACAATGTATTCCATCTGGTATTTCTATAAAATGTTTTCATGTCACCTCTAAAGTAAGGCTCAGTTTCCTTCGGTCTAAGGAATGCAAGCTTTTGTAAAGCCAGCAAGATAGAAGTAACTTCTAACTTGGAACACAGAAACTTTGATTAATCTTGTATTTCTTGTAACACCACCAGTCGTTTAACTGCTATTGCAAGGCTATCATTTCATTATGACTTTTTTTGGGGGGGAATAAATTACGACTGCAAAATAATATGAACTATAAAACCAGACCTAGGCCTCTAACTGTTCATATCTGCCTTGGCTTAAACTCTTGCCAAAAATTGGTAAACAGAAACCTTTTCTTTATTGTGAAGTAATCTTGCTTGAGGCATTAAAATGCTAAGGCTATAAAGGGATTTATCTGAGATTTATGGGCTAGCTCTGGTTCTTACGATGGAATTTGTGTTGCTATGTTTGGCCATCCGTTGTTTTAGTATTTTTGCCTACTATAATAGCAGGCTCTCAGTGAGCGACTTTCCACAACTTTCCTCAAATAATATACCCACCACATCAGTTTTGTGCTTTCCCCCATTCGTGATTCAAGAAATTAAGTTGTGAAAATGTATATTTAATTAGTACATGTTCTCTTGTAATCAGTATAATAGTACATAGCCTTAATTGTATGAGTTTGTTGCTATGGAGTTCCTACCATGGTAATAAATATGTGTAGATTACCCATTATGAAAGAAAGCATTTCTGCAGCACTGATTTAGGATAGGTTGTATTTTATTGATTTGTGATACAATTATTAAGTGGGTAGCATAATTGGGGAAAAGGCAAGAACTGAATTGGTTTGGAAATTGAAACACCTAGTGTAAAATTAAAACTCATGAGTAAGCTATGGACAAAGAATTGATAATAAATAAAATAGGAAAATAAATAGATCAAAAATAAGTCAGCCGAAAATGTTGTACGTGTTGTATTTTCATTTTTCCAAAATTATGTAAAGGAACTCAACATTCTACCTAGCACGACAAGTATCTGAAAACTGAGTAAAACAGGACAAGGTTTGGAATATATGAGAAGCTGGCAGAAGAAAACTGAGTATAAAAAAACTGAGATCGCGTTAATCTAACTCAAGTTAGGAGGAAAACTGTGAAAACAAATTCCCCGGCACAACCTTAAGGGAAAGGCATTTGGGCAGTAATTCTGAATACCGATAGTTCTCAACCTACAAATGTTTATTCAGCAATTGTTTGAAGTTATGATGGTGCTGAACAAATGGTGGTTACTTGTAGGTCTGGCTATTCCAATACTCCCACAGCCATGGGATTGTGATTTGGACTCTTGGAAACTGGCTTGCACTTACAACCTGTTGTAGTGCCCCATAATCATGTAATCATTATTTGCAACTTTTCCAGTTGGTTTATCTAGAAAGTCAATGACAGGTTGCTATTGCCAGCAGGGCAGGTATAAGTCTCCCCAACCCACACATCCTATCCTATAAGTCTTTCTGTGCTTCTCGTACACACCTTAGCACACCTTTCCTGAGCCTCCCTGTGCCTCCCCCGCACCCTTGTGTACAATCATCAATGAATTCCCCACATTCCCACACCCTCATACAACCATACACAACCTTCCTGACTTTTGCCATGTCTCCCTTGCACACTTGTGTATCTTTCCTTCATTTCCCTAACAGCGTGATGGTGAACCTATGGCATGTGTGCCACAGGGAGCACCCAGAGCCCTCTCTGCCAGCACACCAGCCATTGCTCCAGCCCAACTCCACCGCGCATGCACATGTGCCCCCCGCCAGGACTTCGGGTCTCTGCCGTGCATGCGTGGGGTGGGTGGAGTGGGGCACATGTGCAGGGATGCAAGTTAGTGCAGGAGGCTTTCCAGGCCCAAAACAGGATGCCGAGAAGGGAGGGCGCAGGACTGGGGACACTTGCATTGCATTTTGGAGGTTCAGGCACACATGTGTGCATTTGTCTGCGCACTTTGGGCACTTGGCACCTAAAAGGTTAACCATCACTGCCCTAACACATTTCCCTAACACATTTTGCCACCTGGAAAAAAACAATCCAATTGTGGGTCTACTGATCTGCTTATGAACCACCTGGGATTTGCAATGTTCTGTGGCTTCTCACATGGACTTGGTTGTGGGAAGCCAGCAGGAACTTGTCTGACTTAACATATGTGAGATTCAATTAACAACAGCAACTGGAACTGTTGAGATTGCTGTCACTAAGTGATGCAGTCATACTTTACGGCTAAATTGCTTAGTGATTGAAATTCTGGTCCCAGTTGTCATAAATTGGGAATTAACTATATTGTTGAATGTTCCTTTCTAAGCCCCAGGCTTCTTGGTTACATGACTTGGAGTGGAGCATATAGTGTCTGACTTATGCTGCTTAGTGCATTCATTCAACAGACTGGGTGACTGGTGAGTAGAAATACATACACACTGCATTAGCTTGTCACACAAAAGAAAAAGTAGATGCTTCCCTATGTTTACTGCTTGTAAATAATGAAGAAAGCAAAATGCTTTTTATTATTCCCTTCCTTGTTCTAGCTTCCAACCTGAAGACATTTGGAAAGAAAACATGTAAAACACTTCAAGATTCTATTGCCTGTGGATCCATCAGCAAAATAACTTTGAAAACAGAATGAACTCAACTAAATTTGGTTTGTATGTTTGGGTGGGGGGGGGGAAACCAATAAAAGAAACTCCAGTTCAAAAATAGGTTAAATAAGGCAACACACACACAGATTCTGTACCTTACTTTGTTATACAAAACCAAATACAGTATTGTTGGCAAAGAACTCCAGAAGCCATGCTTTTTCTACCTTGTTGTATAAATATTAGATACAGAGTTGTCTATAAGGGACATGGTGGCTCAGTGGCTAAGACGCTGAGCTTGTCGATCAGAAAGGTCGGCAGTTTGGCAGTTCGAATCCCTAGCACCGCGTAATGGGGTGAACTCCCATTACTAGTCCCAGCTTCTGCCAACCTAGCAGTTCAAAAGCACGTAAAAATGCAAGTAGAAAAATAGGGACCACCTCTGGTGGGAAGGTAACAGTGTTCCGTGCGCCTTCGGTGTTTAGTCATGGCGGCCATATGACCACAGAGATGTCTTCAGACAGCGTTGGCTCTTTGGCTTTGAAACGGAGATGAGCACCACCCCCTAGAGTTGGGAATGACTAGCACATATGTGCCAGGGGAACCTTTACCTTTACCTTTACAGAATTGTCAGATCCAAACCCAAAGACTATACAGCAAGATCCAATCAAGTGCAGTCCTTTATTTGCTTGCACCTAATAAAAAAAATATTTATTTATTTATTTATTTATTTATTTATTTATTTATTTATTTATTTATTTATTTATTTTGTCATGTTTATTTAGTTTATATTGGAGGTGGTGATTCTTTGAGAACTGTATGCAACAAAATTTCATTTTAATGTATGCCAGCTAGTGTACATTCAAAGTAACAATAAAGTTATTCAAAGTAAGTGTTGCCAAACTAAAGCTATACCTTCTAACTTTAGAGATGTATCCTGGGAGATATTAGGGTATGGTTACCATGAACCTCTTCCCCTCTTCTCCACCCAGCTCTTGACTGTGCAGCCCCTTAATACATTTCTCTCTCCAATACTTACACTCCCCATTGCTTCTCCGGGTACACATTTCATCACAAGAATGCTCTAAAACACATTGTTGAAGTGGAAAGCACAACATTCTTTCTTCAACTGATGCTTGTTATTATAGTACTGTGGGTTGGATCTCAATTTCCATCTTTACTCGTATAAAAGATAGGACAATGTCTCCTATTTCCTTAGGCTCATCCCATAGTATTTCAAAAGTTTGGCAGATTTTCATATATAGCATGAAGTAGCAAAGGAAGGGGAGTAAGGGGAATATTTTCAATGAATGTGAATTCCAACATCTTCAAAGATGGAAAGTTTGGCTTTGACACGAGCCAATGATTTATAAGATTACATAAATAATTTTACCTAGATTTTTCTTGGAATGACATGTCAAAAATATCTGACATGTTCATACACTTTAATTTTTCTACTAAGAAATTTCATTTAGATATATGAATGTGTCAGGGAGGTTTTTGATATGGCATTCTAGGAAAAAAGTTCATCTCATTTCCAACATGTCTTGCTTGTTCTAAGTTATTATTCTATCAATACAATCTTCAAATAATTGCAACAGGCCTGGCATCAATATCCTAAAGCAGTTGCCAAGGTAGCTTGACTCACAAACTTGTAATATTTCACTCCTTTGGCATTTTCAAGTCAACCTGGAAAACAGGCAACTTGTAATGATAAATTGGACCAATTTGGTCTTCATTTTATTCTATTATTCTATACTAATTTACCTTGCAGAGTTTCTAAAATGAATTTCAAAATGGAAGCCATGCCGCTTGCCACTGTTTCCAAAAGTCTGTTTTGTCGTTACAAGACAAGGATGTGTACTGCAAATCCATCAATCTTAATGAAAATTGCACGACATGTCAAGTTTCTTCTCTGGTTGGTTTATTAATGCACACATGCAAAGTAGACTGAATGAAGCCTTAAAATCAAAGGCAGAGAGAGAGAAAAAAAGTCTGATTACTAACATTTTCTTGTCTCCTCAAAAACAAGACTGGGTTAATGAGAACTCTCAAACATGGCAAGAAATGTTGATGAAGAGAATTTTTCTAATCATCCCTTGTCTAGTTGTGCTTGGTCCCCAATTCTGAGTCAAGTGAAGCTGTTTATTTGTTTTCTATGTCTTTATTGGCTACTAGCATTCCTTGAATGTTACAAAGCATCCATGAATGGCAGTGGTAACTGAAAAGCTCTTTGCACTGTAACTCTCTTGTGATCTGTCAAGGATCAAGTTAAGGTGATAAAGCTGGCCATTCTGGCTTTCATTATATGCTTGTTGAATTTAATATATTGTTTTATCTTCTGTCTTGCTTCTTTTCCTACCATTATGCCTGAATCACAACAGTCGCTCTTTCAGTTCTGGTTTAACTAAATCAATGGTGTTCATTATAATTCAGATAGGATTTTGCACTTGCCATGCTGGAGAGCCATGTGAGATAATTATTTTTAATTTAAAATGGATGCTTTACATGAGTGAGATGAGGGTTGGGGTAAAGGTTGGTGATTGAGTTAGATGGAAAGAAAATGATTGCTTTTTAGATTTGCCACATTGAAAGATACCTTTTGAGCAACAAATAATGCTCTCATTTTCATGCTCTTGAAATAGCTAAAAGATTTATAGGTATGATGAGACTACTTTTTCTTCTATGAAAATAATGATCAATAGGAATTGATATCAATTTCAGAAACATTTGGGGTAAATCATACAAATTTATTGAACTTAAATTTGGCAGCTCAAAGCCAATGTATAAACTTTTTCAAATGCTGTTAAATTCTTTGTATAGTTCATACATGTATAACACCACAACAAACCTTCCTTTTACTTAACTCTGGTTGATAATAATAAGATACCAATCCCTCACCAGTTTCATTTATAATTTTAAATTGAAAGTATATTTAGCTATAGTTTACTATATATCTTGATTTGCAAAACAGACAGCATATGGGACACCAACTTAGTTTCATGTTTAGTGTCCTGTCATAACGTCACTGAAGTGCTTGGATAAATATCTGTCTATCCCTCTCGCCCTGACACCAGTGGTGGGTTGCTCCCAGTTCGGACAGGTTCTATAGAACCGGTAGTAAAACTGGCAGAAGGTTCCGCCCACTGACCCGGATGCAACCTGGTAGTAAAGGTAAGTAGAACCGACCCCTACCTGCCACTCTTGGTAAAGAAAGATTGGGCTAAATCTAAAAGGAGGTATGGAATAATACTTTAGGAATTGCCTAAAACTGTGAAGGAGCTTACCGGATGTTTTTGGCCCATTTATTCTCTCATAACCTAGTTTATCTCAGGAACATATTGAAGTAAAACAGACAGAGTTTTCTGTATTGAACTCTTGGAATAACAATATGATCATAAATCAGTTTAATTATAATAAATGTTGGGAAATTTTGACATATATTTTCAAAAATGTAAAGAGCTTTTAATTAACATTGTCTAAACTGTCAATAGTTTCCATTTTTAAAATTCTGAATTAAACAGCATCTTGGGAAGTAAAAAAAAAAAAGAATTTATCACATTTTCTGGTACTGTTGCCTTTAAAATTCAGGCACCTGATTTGGTGTGGAGCAGGGGCAGGGATATTGGGAACTTGGTTCCTCAATTTAGGAGAAAGACACTAACTTTATAAAGTGAACCCCCTCACCCCTCCCAGTATGGACCAAAAATCAAGCAAATCAAGAACTGTTTATTAAAGGGCCAAGTCTTTTATATAGATTCAGAAACTATTGATACACAATACTGGTATAATGTGGTGTGTCAGAAAACAATATTAAAAGACACTGATTCGATATTAGAAAAGGCAGACATCTTTAAAATATATTGCATATTCCCTTGTTTCTTTGACCCTCACAACATGAAAGGACTCCAGAATATGGTCCCTAAAAGGTAAAGGTAAAGGTTCCCCTCACACACATGTGTTAGTCGTTCCCGACTCTAGGGGGCGATGCTCATCTCTGTTTCAAAGCCGAAGAGCCAGCATTATCCAAAGCCAGCACTGTCCAAAACACTGTCTCCGTGGTCATGTGGCTGGCATGACCAAACGCCAAAGGCACACAGAACGCTGTTACCTTCCCACCAAAGGTGGTCCCTAATTTTCTACTTGCATTTTTTACGTGCTTTCGAACTGCTAGGTTGGCAGAAGCTGGGACAAATAAAGGGAGCTCACCCCATTACGTGGCACTAGGGTTTCAAACCGCTGAACTGCCAACCTTTCGATCGACAAGCTCAGTGTCTTAACCATGAATTAGCTATTTTTTAGACATTAAAAAATGGCTACGGATAAAAAAGAAAACACAGTTTCCTGCACTTCAAAAGGAGACATGGATGCTTTATGGAGGAAAAAAAACAAAAACAATTGCGCCCAGCATTCCAAGTAACAAAACCCCCATTCGGTTCTCAAGCTTTTATATTTAGTAAGCAAGTGAGCAGTTAACATCTGAAATTGCATGGGATCTATGGAGTGTTCTGTCAGACAGAACTAAGAGAATAATGGCAACATTGGGTGACAGGCCAACATTAAAAAAGAACATTGTATAATAAATGTTTCACTCAACTCCAATCCGGCAGCTAAGAAGTGAGCCAATCCCACTGGATTGGTTGGCCTTCCTTTGTTCTTGAATATGTTCTTTGTCCCGAGTCAAGGAGGTAACTATTCTAGCTAATTTATGTTGTTGTGTAATTAAGTTTTCATGAAATATGCAACAGCTCTGATTAATGTACACACACCCCTTGTTGTCCTAGTAATTGATCTAAGGCCAGCCTATTTTGCTAAAGTGGAAGTGGTGTTTTATGTCAACACAAGTATGGCAGAGACACCATTTGTGTATTTGGGCTGTTAATTTAGGAAGGAAGGAAGGAAGGAAGCAAGGAAGGAAAGAAGGAAAGAAGCAAGGAAGGAAAGAAGGAAGGAAGGAAGGAAAGAAAGAAGGAAGTGTTTGAAAGAAAGGAAAGGAAAGGAAAGGAAAGGAAAGGAAAAAAGGAGATGCGGGGGGGGGGGGGAGCGTCTTTTGCTAAAAAGGAAACCAGTTCCATGAGATTCAAAACAAGGCATGGAAGTCATGATAAAATGCTAATATCAACAACAATAACTAATAATGAAGCCCAAAATTCCAGGTAACAGTATCTATCTAGATAATTTCACATGCCACTTCAAATGGACAAGTTTGTGGTGGACAAAAAAATCCACACAAAGCTGAATCAGAAGTTCTTGTTATACTGGGCTTTATTTTCACCACTGAAAGGGCAATAACAACTTCCTCCTCAGATAGCAATGTAAATTTTAACTGTAGCAGAGAGGAGAGAGCTGTTTGATTGGCTTACCCAGAAGTTTTTGAAGACTTTATGGAAGCTCTGGCAGACACTTTTCTGGAATGTGTGGTTAACCACTGGAATAAGTAATCAAATGCAGTTCTAGACAAGTTTGCTCTCGAATGTCCCTTTCCTGTCTACTAATTTGAGGGGGCTGCTGTTTAATAATTATATGAAACTGTTTATAGATGTAATCTGTCAGCATGTTGGGGTTCTCCTAGCTTGAAGGCCCTAGCTGGAATAGCAGATGGAGACAATGATAAAGAAGGACTTTGCACAGTAACATACAGTATTTATGAATTGGACAGAAAAAAAAGGAAGGAAGGAAGGAAGGAAGGAAGGAAGGAAGGAAGGAAGGAAGGAAGGAAGGAAGGAAGGAAGGATGGATTACAACCATAATATCATTCAAAAATATTAATTTGAGGAGTACCGGCATTAAATACTTTTGAACCTTGTACATTTAGGTAAGCAGAGTCGTATCTGGCTTCATCTGAACTGCATAGAGTTAGCATTTTACAGCAATCTGTCTGATAGATAGAACAATTGAGAAAATTGACTTATAATGTGAGGTTTTATTTTAGAACCACTAGAAGCCAGGTGTATCTAGTTTAGTACAACAGCATCCCTCTATACTCACAGAGGTTTTTCCCCCATCAAATAGAGCCTGATCATTTTAAACACCGGGGATTAAATTCTGTGTGGAAAGCCTGTGATCTGCTTTTGATCAGAGATCCTTGTTCAGTTCTTTCTAAATTATGTTTCATAGCTGCCTTCAGCCTATGATTGTTTGGCTCACAGCTTGAATTATATGGCAGTTACTTTTAAAATTCACCAGCAAACAGAATGCTATTCAATTTTGAAAAGCCATCTTAGTAAAAACATGCTTTTTGCAATGTTATTTTAAATACTGGAAAGGTAATCTCAATGGAGAAGCATTATCAGAAGAACTGCGGGTTTTTTTTTTAAAAAAAATATAGTGTGGGGATCCTCATTTGTAAGTGACTTTTATGCTTTGATCCAGCAACCGCATCTATGTGCAGTAGACCCAAAAGGTGTTTGCAACAATTATACTCAAGAGATTTTCTAAGATGATCATTTGGGTTAAATGCCCTATTTCATATGCATGAAAACTGGCAGGGGAGCTACTTAGGGTGCACTTGGGCTTGTGGGAAGATTTTTTTTTTAAAAAAGAGTCTCCATGAGCTTGTCTGCCAAGGAGCTACACAAATGCTGTAAATTCCTTACTCTACCTGTAGAACCTGTGCAAAAGCTGAACGCCTACCAAGCTCATCTAAAACATATAAAAAGAAATTGCTTTATGGCAAATTAGACCAGTGGATCATTTGTTCAGCATCTGCTTGTTTTCCAGCCCTAACAGCAATTTTCCAGGGCTTCAGATTGTGACCTTTTTCATCATTTGCAAGAAATGACTTATACTACCACAATAGATGCTCTTCTTTCAGAATCCAAGTAATAATCCTTTTTCTCCTCCAAGATACTATAAGATATTAGAGACCAAGGCAAACCCATCTCCCCAATCACATTGAGAATACTTTTTCAGCTGATATTTAACATTTGTGTATCCTGCAACTACTTGATCAAGGCTACTTTGCAATGAATATTTTGGATGGTCGTAGTGGTGGTTTAGTTTTTCATTTAGTCTCCGTCTCCCCGTCCCCGCCCCACCCCAAAATTTATTTAGTAATTCCTCAGGTTATTCAAAATTACTATCTGCAGCACAGATGGAAAAGTAAATATCATCAAATGAAGACTACAATTTATGAAAGGAAAAAAAAATACTCAAAAGAAAGGAAGACACATTACACTGAACGTAAACTGATTACACCTATACATAAAACTATGGCGTAAAAAATCTGTTGAAGGCACTTGAGTAAGAATAAAATGAAAGAAAAACAAAAGGGGATATTCTGCTAGTTTTATTATATGGCTAGGCAGACAGAAGAAATGAATGACATCATTCTGTGCCAGATGATCAAACTTTCTAAGAGACATGCAGTGGTAACAATGGGACATCTGCTGCAAATGAAACTGCCAATGTCCAAGAAATTCCTCTTCTTTCTTGTGGAAAACTTCATTTATCAAAAAAACTGGCAGGTTGGAGACCTGAGCACTCTGCGACGGAGTGAACTTCCATTACTAGACATAGCTCCTGACCACCTAGCACAGGGGTGTCAAAATCACCTTTTCACGGTGGCGTTATGTGACGTATCGGGACTTTCCTCCCCTTTGCTAAACTGGGTGTGGCCGTGACCAGTGCGTGACACTTCTGGCCTGTGGGCCAGGAGTTTGACAGCCCTAACCTAGTGGTTTGAAAGCATGCAAATGCAAGTAGATAAATAGGTAGCACTTTGGTGGGAAGGTAACAACATTACATTCATCTCAGCATATAAGTCATGCTGGTTAAATGACCATGGAAATGTCTTTGGACAACACTGGCTCCTTGGCTAAGAAACAGAATGTCATGGTTGCAAGTAATTGTTCCAAGTAATGGGCCCAATCAATTCAGGACTCTGAGGCTGTGGTTTTTCTCAACGATCCATTTTTTTGGGTACATCATATTGGCACGTTCAAACATGAAACCAAGTCTGAATAATTCCTACATTTTGGTACAATTAAAGAATAGATATTGTTCACCACCCTGTCGCAGGTCACATTAACCAACCAAGCAGGCAATGAGCTTCTCATCACTCCCTCCTGCCGTTGCTAGGGCACCTTGAGCTGACCTTGAGTCTTATCGCTGTTATGTCTAGTACTATAAAGGAAAGCATTCCACCTTCTTCAAATCCCCCCTCTCCCCCATATGCATGGCAACTTAGAAATGAAGCTAAGTAAAGTATGCAAAGCCGGATTTTCCTATAGGCTAATTAGGCTTCAGCCTAGGGCCTCAAGATCAAGAGGGGCCTACACAGTGGTGGGATTCTGGGGGTTCTAGGGGGTTCGGCCGAGCCCTTTGTTAAATTGCTGGCTCGCCTGCCCCTCGCCTCCCACCCGCGCGGCGCCAGCCTACCGTAGCCAGGGGTGGGCAATTGTGGCTCTTTTACAACCTGTGGACTTCAACTTCCAGAATTCCTGAGACAGCTTGGCTGTCTCAGGAATTCTGGGAGTTGAAGGCCACAGGTTGTAAAAGAGCCACAATTGCCCACCCCTTCCCTAGCCTGAGTTCCGCTGCCTGGGATCCACGTGGGCTGCCACGTGGTTCCCCACCGGCTCCGGACGCAAGAGAGCAGGATGGAGAAAGCCGCTTCCATGCCTACACTCACCCTCCCTCTCTGCTCTGTTGGATCCCCGGCCATTCGCTTACCCCGCCCACTCTCAATCTATTGCTGCCTCCGATGGCTAGAGGAAAAAAAAACTTCAAATTCTTGCTGCGGGGCTTCAAAGGGCCGCCCTAGAGCCAGTGCTGCAGCCGAACCCTTTGTTAAATTGCTGGCTTGCCCCGCCCCTCCTCACCACTATTTATTGCCAATAAATAGTGGTGGGCGAGGGGCGGGGGAGCCAGCAATTTAACAAAGGGTTCGGTGTTTTTTTTGTAATTTTATTGGCCCCCGGAGCTTCAGCATAGGCTATTTAGCCCTTGCTTAGATCGGCTCCCGACCCCCAGCTGATTTGCTCTCAGCTGTTTTGCTCAGGGATCTGCTCCTTGCTTGCAAAGAGTGCTGATTTTTTCCCCCCTAGCTATACTGAAAAACGAAAGAGAAAGTAAAGCAGGCTGTTGGCTTTGCACGTTGGAAAATTAGGCAGGCAGATTTCTTTTTCCTCACCAAAAAAGGTAGGTGCAAACAACAGGAAATTTAGGGAAAAAGAGGAGATTTTAAAACACAAAAGAAAAAAAGCTCTATTTAACTAGGGAATTGTAATAATTGAGATACTATTAATTGTATACTGTGTTGAAAGCAGAAATGGTTAAGTTGTGGTTTGGAGGAATATATGGGGGAAATTATTTGGTTTATTATTTTTGGTAAATCTAATTAATTGATTTGTAAGAAATTGGATTGCATGGAAATAATTGGAATATTCATGTTCATATTGATTAATATACAAAAAAGTTAGTTATATAACTAATTGATTTATATTAAAATGTTGAATTCATATTAAACAACTGTAATATTACATAATTAACCAATGTGAGGATGGATATAAAAATAGATGACAATGGGAAGGGGTATAATATAGAATAGAAGGGAAAAATTGAATTTGATTAAGATTAGAGATGAGGATGAAGGGTAATATTGGTTTTTTACAAAAATAGATGAGGAATAAATATGGCAAAAAGGAAATATAGAAATTGTAAATTTAATTGAAATGACTAAACACTGTTTAAATTTGTGAACCGGCCAAATACTCTGTTCAAAGAAAATACATTGTATGTTTGTATGTGTGTTTCTAATTATTGTTATTTATTCATATTTGTTCTCTTTTATTCTTTAAAGTTTAACAATTCATTCTTTATCTTAATATCTTTATATTTGTTTGGGGTTGGCTTTCTTCCCTTTCATCTTTTTTATTGTACAGCAATCTTTCTCCTCAAACCTACCACCTCTCTTTTCTTTCCTTCTTACTTTCTCTTCCTCCCCCTCTTCTTCTCCTCCCTACTTCCTCTTCCTTTCTCCTTCTCCTCCTCTCTTCCTCCCTCTCTCTCCTACTCTAATTTCCCTTCCCTTCCTTCATCCCTCTCTATTGCTGTATCCTTTTATGCATATGGACTACTCAGAGGGCTGAAAAAGTTATTTCTGACTGGTCCTCGCACTTTTGATCAGTCCTCGAACTTACGACTGTCCTCACATTTTACATTTTTGCCCTATCTTGTCACCATGGTGAAGAGAAGCAGTTGTGAAATCAGTGACATGGTTGTTAAGAAAGCTGCACGGGCATAAATGTGAGGATGGTCATAAGTGTGAGGACCGGTCAGAAGTGCGAGGCCCAGTCAGAAATGACATTTTTCAGCCCTCTGGGTAGTCCTTTTGTGCATATGGACTACTCAGAGGGCTGAAAAAGTTATTTTTGACTGGTCCTCGCACTTTTGACCAGTCCTCAAACTTACGACTGTCCTCACATTTTACGTTTTTGCCCTATCTTGTCACCATGGTGAAGAAAAGCAGTTGTGAAATGAGTGACATGGTTGTTAAGAAAGCTGCACGGGCATAAATGTGAGGATGGTCATAAGTGTGAGGACCGGTCAAAAGTGCGAGGCCCAGTCAGAAATGACTTTTTTCAGCCCTCTGAAAAAAGTCTATGCACATAGCCATGCCCACCCAGTCACATGACGAGCTACCCACGCCTACACAGTCACGTGACCAGCTAGCCACGCCCACCCAGTCACATGATTGCCAAGCCACACCTCCAACTAAGCCACGCCCACAGAACCTGTTGTTAAAAAATTGAATCCCACCACTGGTGAAAGGGCCTCATAAGTGGAATAGCCTAGGGCCTCTTTCAATCTAAATCCGGCCCTGAAAGTATGGCTTCGGCTAGAGTCATTTTGAGAGTTGACACAAAGATGAGCACTGGCCCCTAGATTCAGACTTGACTGAACAGAGGAAACCTTTACCTTTACCTTAGAAAAAAATAGGGAATATATTATTCTGGACTTAATTATCAATATGGAGGAACTAGCTGAAGAAATGCAGGTGGTTGGAACCTTGGGGTAAAATGACAAAGCAATAAAAATATCAAGACCTGTGTATATTCAGACTTATATATTGGATTTCAGAAGAACAGGTTTTTATGAACTTAGAAGGCACCTCTGCTTCAAATCTTGCAGGAGAAAACTATCCAAGAAAAGTGAAGAAAAGACTATTACAAACAATTCTTAGTTGAAGGAAAAAGAGAAAGACATCTAAAAACCAGTGTGAACATACATGAACCTTTCTAAAATGCTAGGAGACATGTGCAGGAATTTTTTAAAAAAAATGTATATATAACAAAGAGGCAATTGCCAGAAACAGTAGGGATTGTTTCAGAAAAGCTAACTTATTGAGATAAATATTGAAAGAAATGCCCAGAAAAACTAAAATGGCTTTTTCAAAAATGAAAAGAAAGGCAAAATGTGCACTGCAAGGACAAAGAGATAAGCTGGTAATGGTTGATGAAGATAAGTCAGGATGTCTTAACTCATAATTTATGTATGTCTTCTCTTAGAAATGAAACAAAGCCCTAATGGGTCATTGATGTGCCACTATTTAAAGGAGCAGAGCTCAGGATAGACAAAAAAGGGATAGATGTTAACTTAAAGTCTCCAGGGCCAGATGGATTATACACTAGGGTACTCAAGGAACTAATAAACGGGATCATAAAATCACCAACTCTAATCTTTGAGAACTCCCAGAGAACTAATAAGGCCCCAGACGATCAGAAGAAAATAAATGTTATCCCTATCATGAAAAAAGAGAAGAGGAGAAGGAGAAGGACCAGATAGTTACAGACCAGACAGTTTGACATTTCTTTTAGGCAAGATCCTGACACTTCTGGGTGAGATAATCCACCAGTTTGGGGTTCAATATCATTAGTATGCTGATGATACTCAATTATACATCTTTTAACCTGCAGCTTTCAGGTTTCCATCCCACTGCTTAGAGACTGTGTACATTTGGATGGGAAAGAATCATGTCTGGCTCAGTCCTACCACATGTTTAATGGGCTATGTAGATTGGTGGGTACTTCATCTTTGCCTTTGGATGGGCTACCACTTCTCCCTTCAAGACTGGATTGCAATCTTGGGGTCTTTCTGGTGTCACAATTCTTGCTTGAAGAGCATGGTTGTCAACCGAGGCAAATAAAATATTTGCACAACCATCTGGTGCACACTTTCCTAGATTGAAGGATCCTTCACATAATCACTCATCCCATAGCCATCTCTCAGCTTGATTGCTGCAATGTGTCCTATGTGTTGCTGTTCTCAAAGTGTACCTGGAAATTTTAAGAGGTATAGCATGCAGCAATGCAGGCTTCAACAGCTGGCCTTTGGTGATCCAATACCCAGCTGTGAGTGCAGTTTCCAAACTTTGCAAGCAACATATTTGCAAACATATGCGGGTGAACCTATTTTCTAAAGCACCAGAAGGCAAAACAAGAAACAATGGATGGAAACTAATCAAGGAGAGAAGCAACCTGAAATTAAGGAGAAACTTCCTAACAGTGAGAACAATTTTTTTTTTTGCTTTATTTTATATGCCGCCCTTCTCCGGAGACTCAGGGCGGCTTACAATGCGTTAAGCAATAGCCTTCATACTTTTGTATATTTATACAAAGTCAGCTTATTGCCCCCACAATCTGGGTCCTCATTTCACCTACTTTTGAAAGGATGGAAGGCTGAGTCAACCTTGAGCCTGGTGAGATTTGAACTTGCAGTAATTGCAAGCAGCAGATGTTAATCTGTTAGTAACAGTGCTTTAGTCCACTGTACTACAGGCTCTTCCAATTAACCAGTGGAACAGCTTGCCTTCAGAAATTGTGGGTGCTTCATCAATGGAGGTATTTACGAAAAGACTGGACAGCCACCTGTATGAAACGGTATAGTGTCTCCTACTTGAGTAGGGGGTTGGACTAGAACAAGGGTGTCAAACTCGCCGCATCACATTGCCGTCACGTGACATATCACAACATTTTTTTTCCACTTCATGGACAGGGGTGGGCATGGCCTGCACATGACACATCTTGCCCACGGGCCGCCAGTTTGACACCCCTGGACTAGAAGATCTCCAAGGTCTCTTCCAGCTCTATTTTGATTGATTGATTGATACTTTGATACATTCAGGGCTGCCACGATGGGGAAGTCTGTTATAGAACTTTCATCCTCTGTCAATCTGAGGAGTGCGCATTTAGAGATAGGAATATGACCACATAATTGGAGTAGTAATTTGGTGACAATTAACACACTTGTCATTGAGGAGCAGCAAGTGATAGCTTAAATTGTCAACCCAGTGTCTCAGTAATTTGTGTTGATGAGTCATCCAGAGACGAGAACAGCAACCCCAAACTGCAGTTTTTATGGCTTTCCCTGAAACGTAAAGAATGTATGACTTTTCTAATAAGGATTCAAATGTACAGGGAGGTCATAAATGATTGTGCACAGCTGGGACACATTTAAAAATAATTTGCAGAGCAAAAGAACTGAGGACGTAATAATGGAATTTTGCACCGATCGGGCTCCAAGAACAGCTCCGCACAGGTTAATAAAACAGGTTTAAAATGGTATTATGCTTCGCCATAAGAAACTGTGTCAGTATGCTCTCCACCTGAGTGATTTATAATTCTCAGAGAGATACTGAGAGAATTGTTTTGTTACAAGGTTAATAGTGCAGTAATTGAAATGAGTGCATGTTCCACTGCGAGGGAGAATGAGGCAGAGAGAGAGAGAAACCCCTCTTCTATTAAAATTGTGAAAATGCATAAGAAAATTAGAATTGCTCATGAATTGTGATGTTCATGTTCAAAGCTTTTTTTTTTTTAAAGAAAAGTAAGGCAGCTGTGCTGCACAGACAGTAAGCACAGCCTTCATTTTTGGATGGGGGGGGGGGAAACAGGTCTGTTTTTCTCTCCCTATTTTTCATTTGTTAGGTAATGCTATTTCTCATTCTCGGGGCAGCCCTCCCCACCATTGGGCAAAATTCCAGCCAGTCATGAATTGCAAGGTTTCAGTTTCACTGCCAATATGGCCAGTCACAACAATCTGGAAGATAACTTGGCAAGGGAGGCTGATCTGTGTTATTCTTTTAAGCACTTTGTCCTCCAGTTATAGTCTTAGATGGCATATCTTATTAATACAGTGAGCACTCCAATATAGAAAGCTTGGGATTTTGATCATCATATCACCCCAGATATGACGTGCCTGTCCAAGGGAATAGAGAATTTCTCTTGAAATTTCTGAATTCTTCCAAAGATGTACAACTGGAGGAGGCAGAGAGCCAGATATTCTTGGTGAACGTTCCTTTTCTCCCAAATAGTTTGCCTCCTGAAGTAACAAAAGCTTTCCCTCTTGCAGCTTTCTACGTCCTATAGAGCTGTGGTGGCTCAGTGGTTAGAGTGCAGTACTGCAGGCTACTTTTGCTAACTGCTGATTGCCAGCAGTTTGGCAGTTCAAATCCCACCGGCTCAAGGTAGATTCAACCTTCCATCCTTCCGAGGTGGGTAAAATGAGGACCCAGATTGTTGGGGGCAATATGCTGACTTTGTAAACCACTTAGAGAGGGCTGTAAAAGACACTGTGAAGTGGTCTATAAGTCTAAGTGCTATTGTTATAAAACCAACAAGACTCTTGAAGGCTATTCAGCTGTTGGTGCCTGGTGTGATTGTTGTGTCTATTATAATTATTAAGATGTTATATTAAAGGGTTTCATTGTAATGTTGCACTGTATGTGTATATCAGTGTTCCTGAGGTGGTTCGTAATTCTCATAAATTAAATTTACTAGATGACTAATGCCCTGCTTTGTCATCATTTCAGAAATATTTCCTTACCTAAAAGGAGAAACAGAATGACCAAAGGTGGGTAAAAAAGCAGTAGGAGTGAGAGTGACTTCCAACTTCTTGCTAGCTTCTCCATTTAGTTTCATTGTGGGAAGCTGGCAGGGATCATCAAAAACCTTCTTTCTCTTTCCCTTTCCCTTTCTGCAGGTAGGTAAGTGGCTGCTGCTGTATGGGGGAGGAAGTGAGGGATTGCAAGAATGTCTGGGAAATTATTATAGAACATTGTGAATAAGGATCACATGATCATACCAGCAACTCGATGCCCTCCCCTACCCACAGAAATTACATAGAAATAGGCCCCATTTGTTTACTAAAAAAGGTTTTAAACAGAACGCTAATGGCAAAAAGGTTTGAACAAACCCTCATAGTCCTTCACGCCCAAAATGCCCAGCCCACAAAAACTCAAGCAGCTTAAATTATAGGCAAGAGAAAACAAAGTGTAAATAAGATACAAGAAAGTCAAACAAATGTGATATATGGGTCCATGATCTTTGGCTAAGGAGCTAAGGAATACAATGGTAAGATAAATGAGAGTTATCAACAACAGATCTGTGAGGTGTGCTACAACCTTATATAGTGGCAACATGACTCTGATTCGTTCCTTTGGTGAAGTAAGGTTCTATCTGACCAATAATGGTCTTGCTAAGTGCCATTCAGTGGTGGCACTGTGGTCATGGCTTGGTGGGTGTGGCTTGGTGGGCGTGGTGGGGGAAGGTTACTGCAAAATCCCCATTTCCTCCCAATCAGCTGAGACTCGGGAGGTGGAGAATAGATGGAAGTGGGGCCAATCAGAGGTGGTATTTACCGGTTCTCTGAACTACTCAAAATTTCCACTACCAGTCCTCCAGAACTGGTCAGAACCTGCTGAATACCATCTCTGGTGATTGTTCTGCCCTCTTCTCTTCTTGGTTGACCTTTGCATTGTGGGGAGTTGTTTGCTCCACCTCTTCAACTTCTGAGGCCAGCAATAGCTGCATCTCCTGGTTGCCAGGTAATATTGCTTTCCCTGCCTATGATTCTTTCAGCAGAATCTCCTAAGGCTGATGACCCTCTCATAAATTGTCTTCATTTTCAGAGTCTAAGCTGGCCATGACACCCAGCAGCTGAAGCAGGCACAATTTGTCTAAATTTCATTCCCTCTAGAGGCATAGGTTCTGGATTTTGGATGCATTCCATAAATTATCTCATTTAGGTGCCTTAGTTCAAAAGTTATTGCGTATGATGTGCTGTTTCACCCACTTAAAAGTTATAGAAACAAAAGTTTTAGTAGTATATAGATTGTCTGTCTACCTATCTACTGTCTGTCTGTCCCTCATCTATCTATCTATCTATCTATCTATCTATCTATCTATCTATCTATCTATCATCTGTCTGGCACTCTGTCTATCTATCCATCCTTCTGTCTAATCTGAAATCTCAGTGAATTTAAGAGCCTGATTTGTAAAACAGCTAATGCAATTTGACATTATTTAATTACTTAATTACATTAATTAATTAAACATTTAGCATGTGCAAAGGTTGGGGTGTCAATGGGAAGAGGAGAATAAGCCAAGTATGTACTATTCTAGACTCTAATATTAAGCACACTTATATCAAAATAATAATCAACAACGCACATGTCAAAACAAACTGTTTTTATACAGGCACCAGATTCTCAAAGACAAAATCTAGTTATTTGCAATTGTCAGTTTCTCTCCTTTGCATCATAGCTTCTCTGAAATATAAATATGTGTGATATTAATTTCTTTGTCGGCCACAGTGAGTAAAGTAGAGGACATAAACATTCACACCGATTAACTGCAGAAAGCTACAGCTATCAGCAGAACTGAGGAAGCCTCAAAAGAGAGCACTGAGCCTCTTCTAAAATTATGATATGCTAAAAATATTTTGACCTGGAGACAAATATAGTAGTCCTTATCTTCCTTACATCCCAAAGTATCTTTTTACTAATGTCATCACTTACGTTTTTTTTTGTTATTCAGCTATTGCCTATGGGGATGGGGGAGGGGAAGGGAGGACATCTGGTATTGAATTTTATAGAGGTATATACTTTTGTATAGGGGTGTGGTGGCTCAGTGGCTAAGATGCTGAGCTTGTCGATTGAAAGGTCAGCAGTTCACTGGTTCGAATCCCTAGTGCCGCGTAATGGGGTGAGCTCCTGTTACTTGCCCCAGCTTCTGCCAATCTAGCAGTTTGAAAGCATGTAAAAAATGCAAGTAGAAAAAATAGGGACGATCTTTGGTGGGAAGGTAACAGCGTTCTGTATGCCTTTGGCATTTAGTCAGGCCGGCCACATAACCATGGAGATGTCTTCGGACAGCACTGGCTCTTTGGATTTGAAACGGAGATGAGCACCACCCCCTAGAGTTGGGAATGACTAGCACATATGTGCGAGGCGAACCTTTAACTTTACCTTTATACTTTTGTATAATCGCTTTATACAATACATTGTATTTTTAGTCTAACTATTCAAATCCTATGGTATCCATATGAATACCCAGAGAGTTGAAGGCGACCATTTAGGCCATCAGATCCAACCATTTACTCAGTGCAAAAATCCAAATTAAAACAACCTAGGGAGAAAGTTGCCTAACATACATTTCAACATACAGTATATAATGAAATGAAGTCCATTATCTCCCTGAATAATAGCTTCTACTGTTAATCTGCTCTTACACCCCACCACCTAATAAAAACTTAAATAAGCTCTAATATTCAGTTGGAATTTGCCTTCCTATAAGGTCCTGCATTAGAATGAAGGAAGGCAGATCTTGATTTAATGAAATAAATGTAATCTATCTCAGCAATAAAATAATATTTTTGAAACACCAATTAACCAATTAAAATCAAATCTCTTTTTGCCCTTGCTCCATGCACTTATTCAACCTGGCTGCACTTATCGTATTTTTCTGAGTATAAGACGCTCTGGACTATAAGATGCACCTATCCTTTTTGGGGAGGAAAAGAAGAAAAAAAAATCTGCCTCTGCCTCTGCCTCCCAACAATTTGCCTCCTTGCAGCAAATGGGGCACACAACAATAAGCAATGGGAATCCCTGCAGCCTGAAACAGCTGAGAGTTGGGAGGTCGATCCAACTGACAATCAACCGCTTGTGCTTATCAGGCTGTGCTGAAGCTGAAATGGCAGAGGCCAAAGGGTGGGGACTGGCGGGTAGGCAGGGCTACATTTGGTGTATAAAACACATTCAAATTTTCACCTTCTTTTGGGGGGGGAAGTGCGTTTTATACTCAGAAAAATACAGTAGTTTTTGGAATTTAGCTTCTAACAAGATACATAAAAGCTAACTGAAGCCATTGGTCTAAAAACATAGTTACATTCTTGGTCTAAAAGGACTTCGTTTTTTGATTTACAAAGAAATTTTGAAAGGGTTAACTTTGATTTGGATCATGGATGTTACATTTTAAAAACACAGTTTGGAAGATGAAGAGTGCTTTTTATGACGCCATCATGCACTTAGTTATAGTGTGTAACTACTGTAACCTTCAAGGAGTTCATTTCTGCAAGTGTTTGATAAAGATCTTCCATAAATTTTAAAAGGGACTCTGTTCTCTTTATATTGCTCCTGGAATGCTCATTACTTTGACACAAATCATAGCAAGTGTCTTTGTGCAGCCTTGATATGTCTTTCCATGGCTGGTTTTTTAATCTATGCATTCACATACTCTACATTCCCAAATAATTGTCACCCTCTGCTAAAATAAATGGATCTGTGATCAACCTTGTATGACCATATAATGGAAGTATATGATCTGTAGCCTGTTAATGATTTCTTACACAAATCAATCATTTTGTACAGAATGGTTTTACATTTAGAAGAATATTTTCAGACAGGTTTCTCACATCTACAACAGGCTAATTTATGTTTTCCAATGGCCAAGCTCTTTTGTAATAATGGCTAGAAAAATCAGGAGAAGATTGACTCTTTTATCAATGCTTAATGGAAGCCTGTCTCTTAATATATAAAGCATTCCATAGTGCAACATAGTTATCTTACTATTTACATTCAACCTTGAACATATTTATTAAAATATATACAATCAAAATATCAAAAATAATTTAAGTCATGAAATCTATTTTTTTAAAAAAAGAATAATAATAGCTTCATTTTAATGGAGTAACGTTATTTCCAAGATAACTCTCCATAAGCACAAATGAACTTGTTTTAGCCGTTAACCTATTTGTAGCAGGAAATAAATATACTCACTTAAAATTTACCTTTAGATATTGCAACATTTTTCTAAGGCTATTGAGAATGAATGTTAAATGCTAGAATTCAGACAGCTTTCTCTTCCCAAGTCATTAAATATTGATACCACTCACAATGTATAGCTATATCTAATGGTATTAAAGCTTTAATATAGCTTTAATATAATTAAACATATCTAATTATCTAATTGTATTAAAAACCCTCTGTCACAGAATATTGCCCTAGAAGATTTAAAAAGTTTCCTGTCAACAATTTAAAAAGAAAAACTCACAGCTATCTATGTTCCTCTATAAATAAAATATTTCTCATGTTTTAATTTACTTTGTACTTTTAGTTGTGGCAGAAAGTCCAACAGTAAAAACTGGCATCTGGCTGTAGTTTTAAGAGGTGATTAAAGACAAAATGTGGTAATATTAACAAGAGGATGACATGTTCCCAGAGGTGGGTTTCAGCAGGTTCTGACCAGTTCTGGAGAACCGGTAGTAAAAATTCTGACTGGCCCCACCCCCATCTATTCTCTGCCTCTCAAGTCCCAGCTGATCGGGAGGAAATAGGGATGTTGCAGTATCCTTCCCCTGGAGTGGGGTGGGAATGGAGATTTTAGAGTATCCTTTCCCTGCCACGCCCACCAAGCCACACCCACCAAGCCATACCATGCCCACCAAGCCACACCTACAGAATTGGTAGTAAAAAAATTTGAAACCCACCACTGCATGTTCTCCATGGAAAGTTATCGTTTGGATTTTAACTCTACTCTACTTCTGATTCTTAGCAAGGATGGTTAACTAAAACCTATGAAATGTCCAGTTGATCAAGTATCTCTCAGTAACTTTACTCACCTGCATATAGATGACTTTTTCAGCTGTAAAGGAAGATTCTTAACATTGGCCAAGATTGAAAAAGCACCATGAACTTCTTGTGCTCTATATCAAATTATGGTTAATATATTTAAGGCAAAATGTACAAAGTTCATCATTGGTCCAATACACAGTGATTTACAGGATCATGATCAAATTGTCTGGTCTGCTTCTGTTAATCTGAGAAGAAGGACATAAGAAGTGTTGAACTGTGTACATTTCCCAGTGTGGAATGGAAAACAATCTTTCACTCAAATGAATGAATGAAGTAAACAAATGAGTGAAATATTGCCACACCAAAGGGACTGGCAAATAAATGATGCAAGCAGGGAAGGCATTTTATTCAGGATGCCATCTGGTCAACCATGCCCTCCTACGACACAAAATGATCAGTAAGAGACTGCAGGCCAATTTATCATTCTCCACGGTTTTTTTGTTTTTCTTTTCCAACTGACGTACTACTTTCCAGTAACACCTGAAGGCCCTTTACTGTAGCATGCTCAGTCCACAGTCATCTCTTTTTATTAATTCAGATTTCAGAAAAAAAAATTTGAATTCTTGAAACTTTAAAAAGTGACAAGCAATTCATCATCACAGATGGTACTCCTAAACAAAGTAGGAAAAGAACGTAGATTCCCTCCCCCATCCCATTATTGTTTAAGTATTCTTCCAAGGGTGCCCATTCACCAAAAAATTTGAACATCAGTGAAAAGGAGTAGCTAGTATTTTCTTCTGTGCCACACAATATTACTTTTCTCCATGTTTGGATTCCTACTCTCCCCATATGTTGCATATATGCAGATCATATAACAACCGTGACCAGGGGGGCATATGCCCAGATTCGTCTGGTCCGCCAGTTGCACCCCTATTTGGACCGAGATGCCCTATGCACAGTTACTCATGCGCTAGTTACCTCCCGCATGGCCTCCTGTAATGCTCTCCACATGGGGCTGCCCTTGAGGACCACTTGGAGGCTTCAACTGGTACAGAATGCAGCTGCGCGGGTTGTGATGGGAGAGTCCTGATACTCCCATGTTACACCCTTCCTGTATGACTTGCATTGGTTGCCGGTTGCCCTCCGGGTGAGATTCAAGGTGCTGGTGATGACCTATAAAGCCCTACATGGCTTAGGCCCAGGATATTTGGCGGACCATCTGCTGCCAGTAACAGCTGCCCATCGCCCGGTGCGTTCTCACAGGGAGGGCCTGCTCCAGGTGCCGTCAGCTAGACAGTGTTGGCTGGCAACCCCCAGGGGTAGAGCTTTCTCTGTGGGCGCGCCCACCCTTTGGAACCAACTTCCCCTGGGGCTCCAGTTGGCTCCTGACCTTCGCACCTTCCGCCGCGAATTAGAAACAGGTTGTTTACATCGCCCAGCCTGGACTGAGAGGGTTTTTAGATTTTGGGGGTTTTAATATAAATTATATATGTACATTATGTATTTTAAATTTTTAACTGGTTGTTTTATTGTTGTGAGCCGCCCTGAGTCCTCGGAGATAGGGTGGCATATAAATTTTATTAAATAAATAAATAAATAATATATGTGTCCTTCCTGTCAATGACTACTTCAGCTTCAACCACAACAATACATGAGCAAATAATAAATACAAACTCAAGGTAAACTGCTCCAAACTCGATTGCAGAAAATATGACTTCAGTAACAGAGTGGTCAATGCCTGGAATGCACTACCTGACTCTGTAGTTTCTTCCCCAAACCCCCAAAACTTTAACCTTAAACTGTCTACTGTTGACCTCATTCCTAAAAGGTCTGTAAGGGGCGTGCATAAGCACACCAGCGTGCCTGCCATCCCTGTCCTAATATTCCTTTTTACTTATTCTTTTCATGTATTCAAATTTTGTTTATACTTTTACCTGTTATCTTATATATGCTTGACAAATAAACTTATGATTATGATTATATTTGTGTGTATGTATGAATGGGGAAGCACATGATGGATTTCATACAATTTTGTAATTTGTAATGGGTTGTGTGACAGGAAGGGAAACAGACAGGGATCTTGGATAGATGGTCCAAGCTGTTGTCCAACTGCTTCTTCTGCAGAGATATTTTTCAGGGGTGTTTTTTTTTGTCTGCAGCCCCAGCCTTGATATAGGCTACATCTGTGATGGTGAACCTATGGCACGTGTGCCACAGGTGGCACGCAGAGCCCTCTCTGTGGGCATGCCAGCTGTTGCCCCAGGCCAGCATGCGTGCTTCCTGCCAGCCAGCTGATCTTCGGCTCTCTGCTATGCATGCGCAGGAGGGCAGGGTGCATGCGGGGAGTGCGTGTGCTTGTGTGGGGGGTGGGAGGCACATGCACGGTGGTGTAGGTTGGTGCAGGAGGCTTTCCAGGCCCAAAACAGGGGGCCTCATGTGGCACCTCACACCCTGTTTTGGCTTCCAGGGTGGTGCAGGAGGCTTTCCAGGCCCAAAACAGGGTGCAGGGGGCCTCATGTGGCACCTCACACCGTGTTTTGGCTTCCAGGGTGGTGCAGGAGGCTTTCCAGGCCCAAAACAGGGTGCAGGGGTGCGGGACACAGGACGGGGGTTCACATTTTGGGGGTTCGGGCATGCACACATGCATTCGCACACACGCTTTGGGCACTCGGCATCAAAAAGGTTAACCATCACTGGTCTACACTTTCTAATCCAAATTTATCTTTCTGGTCTTGCAGGAATGTTTAGCTTTCAGAGACTTAGCAGACCCAACTTTTTTGATATAATTCCTTGCCAATATTCCATTGAAATGGAAGGTGTTAAATGAAATGCTTGGTTTGATTATGAGTTTTACAAGCCTTATGCATTTCTACTTATGTGCCTGCTAATAACTGTATTGAATGCTAAGGAGAAAGGACATTGTATTTTTCTTAATACAAATTAAACTTTTCTTACAAGGGCTCCCTTCTTCATTTACCAGCTGTCCAGCAGAACTTGAATTCTTTGCCGACAAGAAAAAGAGCCTCCTGTGCAAGCAGAGAAAGAGATTGACTCATTCATTTGTTATTTCCCAAAAAAGCTCAATTACAGCTCAGCATTTGAATGTGGTGATTATTAGAGATCTTTATAATGCTAACTGGTTCCCCCTGTAAGGCCTTTATGAGGCAAGAGTCCTAGAGAAAATGTTTTGGTCTTAATAGACATAAAATGTTATCTAATTACTATAATCATTGCAGCACTTCTTCAGTTCTTATTGATAGAAACACAGATTGATTCAATGGTCCCACTGCTCCAGTGGTCTACTGATTTATTTGTAAACTTCATATAGTATAGCCAAGAAAAAAGGTGATGTTAAAACGATATTCTTGTTACCTGTGGGAAACATGTACACAAGAACAGAATATTTCTTCCTCCTGTGCTTATGCATTAGAATAGAATAGAATATAATTCTTTATTGGCCAAGTGTGATTGGACACACAAGGAATTTGTCTTGATGCATACACTCTCAGTGTACATAAAAGAAAAGATACATTCATCAAGAATCATAAGGTACAACACTTAATGATAGTCATAGGGAAATAGTCAATATAAATCTTAAGGATACAAACAACAAGGTTACAGTCATACAGTCCTAAGTGGGAGAAGATGGGTGATAGGAATGATGAGAAGATTAATAGTAATGCAGACTTAGTAAGTAGTTTGACTGTGTTCAGGGAATTATTTGTTTAGCAGAGTGATGGTGTATGGAAAAAACCTGTTATTGCGTCTAGTTGTTCTGGTGTGCAGTGCTCTATACCATCATTTTGAGGTTAGGAGTTGAAACAGTTTATGTCCAGGATGTGAGGGATCTGTAAATATTTTCACAGCCCTCTTTTTGACTCGTGCAGTATACAGGTCCTCAATAGAAATTAGGTTGGTAGCAATTGTTTTTTCTGCAGTTCTAATTATCCTATGAAGTCTGAGTCTGTCTTGTTGGGTTGCAGAGCCAAACCAGACAGTTATAGAGGTGCAGATAACAGACTCAATAATTCCTCTGTAGGACTATATCAGCAGCTCCTTGGGCAGTTTGAGCTTTCTGAGTTGCTGCAGAAAGAACATTCTTGTGCTTTTTTGATGTTGGGTGTCCATTTTAGGTTGTGAGATATGGTAGAAATTTGAAGGTCCATTTTAGACCTTCAAAGTTGATACGGTGCTGTTACATGCATAAATTATGATACAAAGACCTGATATCAGTGTACTGATATCCTCATATCATCCATGCCTATAAGAATCCTGTTGAATCATATTAGTGAAGGAGCACAGTGGTATTAATGCTAAATGGCACTATTTGTATATAAGACACAATTTACTGGCACAAGTGTACCACACAGTGCTCCCCAGAAACAACTATACAGACTAATAGGCAGTGATCAAATGACCTATCTATCTTCCCTAGGTTTTTTTTTTAAGTTTAAGCAACAGTACCAATATTTTGGATGGCTTCCTATTTGTTTCACTAAGAAGTTGCAGACTAAAAGTCCTCAATTTAGGACTTGAGACCAGAATTTCCATCACTAAGTAAGGTAGTCACAAGTGAGGGTATACAAGAAACTCTGATTGGGAAGGGAATTTCAAAGAGCAGGTGTAACCAGAGATGGGCTGCTGCTGGTTCACACCAGTTTGGGTGAACCAGTAGTTAAGATTCTGCACAGTTTGGCAAACCAGCAAATCCCACCACTGGATGGCTCTACCCCTGCTAATTTTTTGGCCTGTTTTCTGGGCCATTTTGGGCTGTTTTTTGGGGCCAAAAATGGCCTGAAAATGGCCCAAAAAACCAACCCAAAAATGGCCAGAAAAATGGCCCAGAAAACAATCCCCCAAAATGGCCTGTTTTTGGCCGGCTCATTTTTTAACAGTTGGATTAGCTCCAACTGGCTGAATCTTACCTCTGCCTTTGAGGTGAGTGGCCAGGAGGTGGGGCTGGGTGTGACGAATGACATCACCCACTCAGTCACATGACTAACCGGCCACACCTACCCAGCCAGAGAACTGGTTGTTAAGTTATTGAAGTCCCGACATTCAGTGCTATCATAACTTCAAACTGTTGCTAAATGAATGGTTGTAAGTTGAGGACTACTGGATATATAGAGGCCTAGTTTGTTCTAAATTTTTTTAAAAAACAGCATGCTATTTATTTTGCAAACATATAGAAACAATGATTTAAAAGGGTACCAGAAGATGGCTTTAAGTGTATTTTATCATTATTGAAGGTTTTATAAAGGTTGGTTCCAGAAATAATTCATTAATACTTCAGTTCACTTCAGGGTTATGAATGATAAAAAAAAAATCTGAATAAACATACTATATTTTTTTCCTTGCAGAAAATAGCTTAGCTTCACATAATGTTAATGGATGAGTGGAATTGAAATTCTTATAAGAAATCTCCAAATTAACATATTTTTATTTATTGCATGAAGAATTAGACTCTAGAGATGAAAGAATTCAGAAGGCATTACTTGCTCATAATAAAAGTTGGGTATATGCACTATGTGTGCTTCATAATCATGTTTTGTAATTGTAGGAATTATGCTTTATGTCTGATAGCAATGCGAGATTTAATAGCGTAGGCTGGAGATAGCACAGAGATAAATATCTCTGCAGGATGATACTCTGAATGGTATATTAAGTGCAATACAATGTATTGCTTGCTTAGCATTTCCTATAAATTCCCTTGAAATGGAAGTTAATGCTTATTTTTTTGTGAATATACAGAATACTTTTTTTTCTGCTAGCCCCATATTATGTCTCTTGACATATATTTCTTGGACACAAATCTGCACATGGAAACATTTTACTATATTTTAGTAAAAAAAAACCTAAACCTCTCTATTCCTGCCAGCTTCTAGTAGAGTCATTCAAGCGTAACTAAGTCCTATTATGAAGTCTCTTTCTCTCTCTTCTACTGTGTTGGTTTTAATGTTAGCTAAATTGGTTATAAATTAATTATATAAATGGATATATATTCAAAAGTACAAAAGTGATACAATGCATTTCTATGTTTCCACAATAATGTCAATGTTGCTACTGAAAAGTAATTTTACAAATTTTGCAATGTTTTACTAAGTTAGCCAAAGGCAATAATGACTTGAATTCAATTGAATACCAGTGGAATAAAAATTACTGGCTAAATAGATTACTCTTCCCTTGTAGTTCTCTTGATTCCCAGATGATTGGGAAGCTCCCTGGGCCAAATCTGGGAGATGTAGGGAGATAAGGGAGATTCTTGTTTCATAAAATATGCATGCACACCAAAATAACTGAGAGTGCAGGAACAAAATTCCTGGCTGTCACACAAAATTTCATGGCTGTCCTTCCAGCCAAGGGTACTTTCTGCACCTGTTTCTCTTCATGAATCTCTACTTGCTGTTCTAAAGTCAACGTTGTCTTCCAGTATGTTTCCAGTATTACCAAATTCTAAGGGATTTGTTATTCATTTAGGAAAGATCTGTGTGGACACTGTAGTGTGAAAAAAAAAGGTAAAGGAATCTCTGTAGATTTTAGTCCACTAATCATTGCATCACTCACTATAGGGAGTTGTGCTCATTGCCGTTTCAAGGCCATTGAGCCAGCACTGTCCAAGATCTTACGCGGCCATGTAGCCAGAGGTCAGAGAGCTGTTACCTTCCTATTGAAGTGGTACCTATTTATTTGCATTTGCATGCTTTCGAACTGCTAGGTTGGCAGGAACTGAGGTGAGGACAGGAACTCAACCCATCACATGGCACTCAGGTCTTGAATATGGGGTGCTGGCTTTTTAGTAATAAGCCCCCCTTCTTCTTCTTCTTCTTCTTCTTCTTCTTCTTCTTCTTCTTCTTCTTCTTCTTCTTCTTCTTCTTCTTCTTCTTCTTCTTCTTCTTCTTCTTCTTCTTCTTCTCCTCCTCCTCCTCCTCCTCCTCCTCCTCCTCCTCCTCCTCCTCCTCCTCCTTGTCCTTTTCTTCTCAGTTGTCTTTTTATTAGTTTATAAAATAAATTACAAAAATACAAAAGCAAATAATAGGAAAAATAAGGGAGGGAAAAGGGAAGGGAAAGGTGTAGAAAAGAAGGGAAAAAGAAAGAAAAGGCATTGATTTTTGACTCTGTTTGGTGCAGTAGGATAAGATAGTAACATCAAACTTCAATTTTTTTTACTTTTACATAATAGTATAAATTAGCAATTTCTATAACAACAAATCTATCTAATAGGTAAAATCCAAAAACAAAATTTCATGTTTTCCACCTCAAGCACAAAGTCCAGAAGCCCAGCGCCTTAACCATTGAGCCACTGTGCCACTCTCTGTAGTATGTAACAATCATGCAGATAGGTTTCTTTTAGTTTATGGCTGGACTAACTGGAGCTTTCAAGTAGCTCTACATCTAATAAGTATCTCAGAAGGAGGAATTTCACATATTATAATATAAATATTTGACACCATTAAAAATAGATCATTTTCTATCTTAAATTTAGTAGTATTCTGATTTACCAGAGCTTTGTGGGATAGTTTTCACCCTCCCAGAAAGAGATGGTTGAAAAGGTGTCATGGCAATTGAGATATTGAGAAATTACAGGAAATGCATTGCTCTTAGCTCTCTTTGAGCAGATGCTGGCTGCCAACATCCTGAGCTGATGAATGATCAGCTATATCTGAAACAGGCATTGATCTCAATTCTGTAGCAAAGACAATGCCTTCTAGTGAAGATGCTGGAGTCTATAATTGTGTCATTTATAACCAGAGTTCAGCCATTTTGTCATGCCATACCTGTTTTTCTCATCAGCTGAATTCTTTCCCATGTTCACAAATAAATCAGCAATTCCATATGTGGTCTGTATTTAAAGGTTAGGCACCCAAAGATAGCATGTTTGTGGGTTTAGGCATTATGAATGCTTTACCCTTGGTGAAATGCTCATTAATTGTAATGAAAGTCTCATAAACTGTTTTGAATTGCAATACATTTTTTTAAAAAACAGATAGATTTGCATGAATAAAATCAATATATTTGTGCACCACTTAACAGAGTTGGAAAGGACCTTAGAGGTCTTCTAGTCCAACCCCTTGCTCAAGCAGGAAACCCCATTTCATTTCAGACAAATAGTTGTCCAATCTCTTTTTAAAAACCTCCAGTGTTGGAGCACCCACAACTTCTGGAGGCAACTCATTCCCCTGATTAATTGTTCTCATTGTCAGAAAATTTCTCCTTAGTTCTAGGTTGGTTCTCTCCTTGATTAGTTTCCACCCATTGCTTCCTGCCTTCAGGTGCTTTGGAGAATAGGTTGAGCACCTCTTCCTTGTGGCAGCCCCTCAAATATTGGAACACTATCACTCCTGGTCCTGCTTTTATTCAAAATATTGGACCTTCTTTTAATTAAACTAGACATACCCAGTTCTTGCAACCATTCTTCATATGTTTTAGCCTCCAATCCCCTAAACATCTTTGTTGCTCTTCTCTGCACTCTTTCTAGAGTCTCAAATTGAACATGGAATCTATGTCCATGATATACAATGAAAACTTAGTTTGCTAGATAACAAAAGATTATCACGTTTATGTTCAAAAAAGTGAAAAGAGGATGTTTAATTAAAATCCTTTATATGTGTCTGTTCAATATCAATCTAAAGAAGAAATACTTTATGGAATATGACACCCTTGGGGGTATCCTTGTCATTTCTGACATTCTACAAGGCATAGTTTTTAAACATGGTTTTTGAGATCAACAATTTCATTTTGAGAACTTTTAATAGCATGGGCATACCGTGATACAGAAATGTGGTAAAATAAGAAATACAGAAAGCCTTCACAAATACAGACAACTCCCTACGTATGTGAAGGGTTAGGCAGAATCACACAAACATGAGTTTGGGGCCAAGCACAGGAGCCTACAATCCTTTTGATCATGTCATATATGAAGAAGGATCTGTCTGTCTATTCATTCACATTCTGAGAATATCCAAGGCAAATCTATGAAATTAACCAGATCAAAAGAAGAACCACAAATATTTCTACCATGCATATGAAATTATTTACCTACCTATAGTCAAATAATTCCTGATGTGTTGCATTTTCCAAACAGAACCAGTGTGTTGCAGTGCTTAAAATACTGGATTATAGAATGAGCTTCCCTTGACAAAGAACTTTGTTCCAAGAGAAAAATAATATATCTTGCTCAAAGCTGAACTGTGTTCTTTGAGCTTGACTGTTTGCTTGCAGACATTTCATTATCTAGCGCTAGTGCTAATAAGTGTGGGGTTTGCTCCCTGCTTATATATAGTACAGTGATGGCTAACCTTTTTGCCGTCGCGTGCCAAAAGCAGGGGGAGTGAGGGGGAGGGGGTGTCACACGCACTCATGCCCACACCCATAATTTAATGCACCCCCCACTCATCTGCCCCCCGCTTTTGGCACGCGATGGCACGGTAGGCCTGTTTTTCACCCTCCCCAGGCTCCAGAGGCTTTCTTGGAGCCTGGGGAGGGTGAAAACAGCCTTCCCCACCCCCCGGAGGCCCTCCAGAGGGCAGAAATGCCTGTTTGCCCATTTCCGGTGGGACCGGAAGGCCTAAAAGTGTGTGCCAGAAGTGAGCTAGGGCAACACTTGCGTGCCCACCGATATGGCTCCATGTGCCACCTGTGGCACGGGTGCCATAGGTTCGCCATCACAGATATAGTAACTTTATACAGTACTATACAGTTTATATACAGTAACAAACATTCCTGCAGAAAATAAGGAGAAAAATCATTTCCCCACCAACACTGGCAGAGCAAGCTACTGTATATAAACGGAAGCAAACCCCTCACTCACTTGCATTGATGATGTTAGGTAGGTAGTTAGGTAACAAAATGTCTGCAAGGAAAGAGCCAAGCTCAGAGATCACCAAGGATTCCAAAGATCTTGAGTGATGCAACTCTCTTTCTAGAGGCAAAAATGAATATATTGTGTCTTGATGAGGTATGTTGCAGCAGTCTGCCTGACTTGAATAAATATAATAGCTGAAAAAGATTTCTGCGTATGTGTAGTGTTTGCAAACAAGATGCTTCCCACTTCGGCAAATGCCAGACAAAGTAGACAAAAAGGTGTGTCGCGCAAAATTTGTTTGAAGTGACATTGGGGCTGCCAGCAAATACCTGAACAATAACTAGGGGACAGTCAAAAGTAAGCATTTTCTATATCATTTTGTGGCTATCTAATTGTCTAAATTTTTGAAACCCAGACCCAGTTGCCTAGTGTAACAACCCCTGAAAGATCTGTGCACTAAAGTTATTCACATACTTTGCATAGGAGAAGGGATGCTGAAGCTGCAGGTGGACCCCAGTTTGTGTGGGGCCCAGTTTGTGCAAGCTGGAAGAAAAGTTTCCAACTCCATCTCTTCAAGTACAGGTTCCCCACAGGACTGTGTCTTGAGTCCACTACTATTCACCTTGATGTCCCACGACTGCTGTGTCAAATCTGCTACAAATCATATTGTGAGGTATGTGGATGACACGGCAGTGGTGGCTCTTATCTGGGACGACAATGAAGATACTTATAGGGAAGAGGTGAAGGCTCTTGTGGACTGGTGCAATAAAAGTAACCTGGTTCTAACTGTTAATAAAACAAAGGAGATCATCATAGATTTTAGAAAGAACCGGCATGGTCATACTCCACTCAGTATCAAGGATGTAGCTGTAGAGGTGGTCAACAGTATTAAGTATCTGGGTGTATAGATAACTAACAATCTGAACTGGTCTCTCCATATATCATCCTTAGTGAGGTGTGCAAACCAGCGTCTGCATTTCCTGCATTGGATGAGGAGAGCACATCTTTCTTCTTCTGCCCTGGCACTTTTTACAGAGGCACGATTGAGAGTGTTTTAACAAACTGCATCACTGTTTGATTTGGTGGCTGAAGTGTCTCAGAGAGAAAGTCCATTCAGAGAGTGATAAGGACAGCTGAGAAGATTATAGGAAGCTTGCCTCCTGTAATTCAAGATACTGCTCCTAAGTGCTATTGTATGTGCATAGAGCTGAAAGCATTGTTAGAGACCCCACACATCCACTTCATGGTCTGTTTCTGTTGCTCCAATCTAGGGGGAGGTTTTGAAGTATTTCTAACAGGACTACCAGGTTCTATAACAGCTTTGTTTCCTATGCCATCCGTCTGGTAAACTCGCAAGATTCGTTTTTCTCACCATGTACATGTATACACTGATACTAGACTGTGTTGTTTCTCTAGTCATATAATATATGTGGTATATGCATAATTTTGTATTTATTTATTTATTTAGTCATGTTTATGTAGTGTATATTGGAGGTGGTGACCCTCTGAGAGCTGAATGCAACAAAATTTCATTTTAATGTATGCCGATTAGTGTACATTCAAAGTGACAATAAAGTTGTCAGATGTAAATGCCTTATTCCCTAATGTGTAAATAATGTATATATGGGATATCAGGGGTTAACTTATTCTTTGACTCTTAATGTATTCATAATTCACCACTCCCACTCTTGGCTCCACCCTTTGTATATATAAGGAGCCACCTTCACCATTTTCTTTGCTTCTATCTGTGAATATTCAGTGAATATAGAATGCCTATTATAATTAAAGAGAAGTATATTTAAATCTCTAACTCTTATTACTATTATTGAGTCTGATCCTGAAAATATTGCAACAAGCTGGTAGCAGAGGATGGTTAATTGACTCAATAAATACCTAAAAATGTCTAAGAAAGATAGGCCCAACACCAGGGCCTACAGCAAAGAAATAGAAACTGAACAAGAAATAATCAACGAATCCACAAACGCGATTTCGAGAGAATCCGAAGAATACACCACTGAAGAAGAAGAATTAATAAACGAAAATGATGACCAGGAGGAAATCGAAATAGAAAATAACGAACTCAGGTCAGAGATATTGAAGTTATTAAAAAGCCAGAAGAATGATGAAAGCCTCATCGCGAACCTCCAAGAAATGCTGAAGAACAGCGGAGCAGCGAGAGAGAAAAACATCGCTAAAGAGAAAACCAAAGACCAAAAAACTGTGAGTGATATGACTACAGAGAAAGTCGTTATGAAAAAGAAAAAATGTGATCCCGCGCGAAATTTTGAATGGCAGCCATCTTGGTTTCAACAAGCCTCCAAAGTGAGCGAAGCAGAGCCAATCAAAATGCTCAGTTCAAAATTTCTGGCGCGAAAAACGTTATCAGACAACGAAAGTGAAAAGGAGGATTCGAAATCTTCGGAAGAGCCAGAATCAGAAAGTGAAGACGACTTAACGAAATCCCAAGTAAAGTCAGCAATGAAGACGCTTTTTACTGCATTTGGGCCAAAATTAAAAATTTCCAAAGCGCCAACGAAGAAGCAAGCGAACAAGCCGATACTTCAAGACCTGCACGCTCCCATCCTGACTTCGAGAGCGACGACGCCCGAGCCCAGAGAGCCATGTCGATTCCGCCCTACACCGCAGACCGAAGCAAGTACCAACGCACCCAAAAGAAAGAGAAGAACAGTCGCCGCCATCAGAACTCCTAAGACCGAGCCAGAGACCGACTCGTCTGAAGAGGAGCGGAGCGAGCGAGCTACAATGGAGAGAACCTTCCACGACGACGCCAAAGAAGAAATGAACAACGCGCATGTGCGAAACTACGTAGACGGTCCGGAAAGACTTGAACTGGCCAGAGAACCGCGCAGACTCGTTGCGAGCATCCCCATGCCGTTTTGCAATTTCCTACACTTGCGAGACCACGGACTACCTCAGGTTGTAAGTAATGGACAAAATAATGTGGGAAACTTACCCAGTGACTTCCCAAAACTTAGGGTTGATGGCATTAATTTGCAAGAATGGTATCAACAGCTCCAGGTTGTCTTTATGAAAGAAAATTTACTATTTTTTATCACTAGTCCTCCAAGAAGACCTTGGACTTTAAAAATAGATTGTTTACACCATAAGGCATTTTTCTTAATAATATCTAGCGTGTCTCCTGCAATGTATCATAGCATCAAACCAAATCTAACTGTTTCAGAAATAATTCAATGCATGTTTAATTTGTTTCACAGCGATAGTGTAGCTACCACCACAAGAATGTCTAAGGACTTCTTTTCTTCCAGAGTAAAACCAGGGGTTTCTATAAGTGAGCATTTAATATCTTTAAACAAAATAAGAGCTGAGCTGCATTTGAGGGGGGAAGTGATTTCAGATCAAACAATGAAAAGTGTTATTATCAACTCACTTGATTCATCATGGGATAGTTTTATGTCACACTTAGACACCATCAATCTAGGATATTTATCAATAGAAAGTCTATCTAACAAATTGATAGCAGAAGACAATTCAAGAAAAAATCGTTATAGCAATCACACAGAACACAAATCTTTTAGGAAGGTAGCTTTCCAAGAAAAATATAATGAAACTTTTAAATGCCACAATTGTGGGTCCAGGGAACACAATAGAAGAGATTGTCCCAAAATTTCAAAGGAAAGACATAGGTCAGAATATAGGAATAAATACAATTATAGACATAAATATAGAAGCCCACCAAATTACAGAGAAAGTAGAGGGGGCAGAGAAAATTCAAAAGAGAGAAAATCTGGTTCACTGAATGGACTAAATAAACAAGACAGCACTAAAACGCAACAAAATGAGAACAATAATTGGCTTATTGATTCTGGGGCAACTAATCACACCACTAATAACAAAAATATATTGTCTTCATTTACAGAAGATAAGTTTGTAATAAAGGTAGCTAATCAAGAAAAAGTTCAAGTATTAGGCAGAGGGAATGTGACCTTGCCTGGTCTAGGAAAAATAGAGGGGGTATTGTTAATACCAGAAATACCTCATAACATACTAAGTGCCATAAAACTAAGCAGAGATTCTGACATCAATATAGTTTTCTCAAAGGGAAAAGCAACTTTAGAGAAGAATAAAACAAATGTAGGCACTGTGATGATTAAAGGAGGCCTACCCTATCTAATAACAAAAGAAAGATGGTTACATAACATTGATTCAAATATGGAAGATTGTATTGAGGCAGATGATGAAAATATTAGTAACAGTGACAATGATGAATGTAAAATATCTCATGATCACACAGATACACACAATGAGAAGAAACCAAAAATAGGTAAACCAATTCATGACGAGTGTGCTCACATCTTACATAGGAAGTTAGGACATGCAAGTTTTCCTGTAGTACAAAAAATGACTGAACACGCAGAAGGTGTCAAAATAAAAAATTGTGAAAATTATTTGGAATGCTCAGTATGTAAATCTACTAAACTAAAAACTAGTCCCAGGCCAAAAAAATCCACCAGATCAACTAACAAAATTTTTGACTTAGTACACATGGACTTAGTTGGCCCATTAACTCCATCAATCACTTATAGAAAACGTTACTTCCTAACAATAGTAGACGATTACAGTCGCTATGGTTTTGTTTACACATTAAAACACAAGGATGAAACCTTTCAAAAATTTAAGGAGTTTTACAAACGCATAGAAACACAACATAATATCAGAATAAAACAAATTATGACAGATAGGGGATGTGAATTCATGTCTAAAGAATTCTCCCAATGGTTAAAGGATAGAGGAATGCTACATTACACGTCTAGTCCATTTTCTGCGTTCCAGAACGGGATTGCAGAGAGAAAGAATTCCACATTACAAACCATGATTAGGTGCACATTAGAGGATGCTGGTTTAGGCAAACAATTTTGGTCAGAAGCCTTACATTATTCAAATTACACTCAAAATAGAACCTGGTCCAGTATTGTGAATAAGACACCATATGAGGTGATGTATAATAGGAAACCAAAATTAGCACACATGCACATATTTGGGGTCACTGCAGACGTACACATACCTAAACAGTTGAGAAGAAAGGGAGAAAACGTATCCAGAAGACTAAGATTTATGGGATATGAAACTGGCACCAAAGGGTACAGATTCATTGATAATAATAACAAATTTATAGTTTCCAGAACAGCTGTGTTCCATGAACAGGCCAACTGGTCTAAATTACATCTTAATGAAATATTTCCAAATAAATGCATAGATACAAAATCTCGTGAGGAAGGGACAATAGAAAATCAAAATATCAACAAAAATAAAACCAAAACCAAAACATGGACAAATAGTCAACACAAAATAAAGACAGACACATTAACAAAAAAGGAAGCAAGATATTTGCATGACTACCATAGCAAACCTGAAAGAGCTATTAGGAACAACAGAAATCAAATACCAAATAAATACAGAGATTACATAATGCATATGGATGGTGAACAAATAACACCTAATACATATGAGGAAGTATTAAAACTCCCTCGTGAAGAGAAAGAAAAATGGGAACTAGCTATGAAAAAAGAGATGGAAAGTTTGCAAGGATTAAATGTATTCACACCTGCGATTGCACCTAAAGATAAAACAATTATTGGTACCAGGTGGATTTATAAAATTAAGAACCTAGAAGGAGGCAATACCCTATACAAAGCTAGATTGGTTGCACAAGGTTATGCACAAAAATATCCGGAGGACTATACTGACACGTACTCCCCCACAGTAAGAACAGAGAGTGTTAAAACAGCTCTAGTAGTAGCATCCGCACTCAATCTTGATGTATTTCAATATGACATACAGACTGCGTATCTACACGCAAAACTAGATAAGGAAATATATGTAAGAGCACCTCACAGTCAATACACTAATAAAAATGAAATTTGGCTATTGAACAAGAGTTTATACGGATTAAAGCAATCTGGCAAAAGATGGTACGATTGCTTGGTAAAAGTACTTAAAACCATGGATTTCAACGCTACCACTGCTGATAACTGTTTCTTTGTCAAAAAGAGTGATGATTACATTGAATTTGTATTGATTTATGTAGATGATATTTTATATATAGGAAAACACAAAGAGAGAAGAGAAATCTTTGTAAACAAGCTAAATGAACATTTCTCGTTGAAATCTCTAGGTAAAGTAAACAAATACCTTGGTGTACAAATTAACAAAACTAGAAGGGGATTCAAACTTACTCAGAAAGATAAGATTATTGAACTTCTAAACAAATGCAATTTGAACAATGCCAAACCCTGTGACACTCCTATGCAAACTGATTTCCTTAGAAATACTGATGAATCTTCCCCTGAATTCAAGGATAATACATTTTATAGATCAGTCATAGGTTCACTTCTTTATATATCTAATTGGACTAGGCCAGATATTGCATTACCACTCAATTTATTATCAAGGCATGTTAGCAAACCAACAATGTATCACTGGGAAGCTGTCAAAAGAATTTTAAGATATCTGAAAAGTACATTAGACTTTTGCCTAGTATTAGAACCTAGTGATAATAAAGAACCAAAACTTACATGTTACGCAGATGCGGATTGGGCTGGAGATATATCATGCAGAAAAAGTACTTCTGGTTATATTTTTCTGTTAAATGACTGTCCAGTTTACTGGTACACTGGTAAACAAGAACTGGTAGCCACTTCAACCACAGAAGCGGAATATGTTTGTTTATCCAAAGCTGCAAATAACCTTGTATGGTTTAATGATTTAATTTCAGATGTTTGGAAAAAACCTGCTTTGCCTTTTGTTATGCATGAAGACAATAAAGCAGCTATTGAAATATCTAGATCCGATGCCATTGGACAAAGATCCAGGCATATAGATATAAAATTTAAGCATGTGAGACAATTGTCTCAAGATGGATTTATCAAAGCAGTGCATTGTGATACCTCTGAACAATTAGCTGACATATTGACGAAGCCTTTACCTTCTAAACAGCACAAATACTTAACTTCCAAATTGTATGTCTTATATTGTCCTGAATCTGAATGTAATTGGTGTTGTATAGCGAACCGGCATTTAGAGGGGGATTTGTCAGATGTAAATGCCTTATTCCCTAATGTGTAAATAATGTATATATGGGATATCAGGGGTTAACTTATTCTTTGACTCTTAATGTATTCATAATTCACCACTCCCACTCTTGGCTCCACCCTTTGTATATATAAGGAGCCACCTTCACCATTTTCTTTGCTTCTATCTGTGAATATTCAGTGAATATAGAATGCCTATTATAATTAAAGAGAAGTATATTTAAATCTCTAACTCTTATTACTATTATTGAGTCTGATCCTGAAAATATTGCAACAAAAGTTGTTCTAAATCTAAGTCTAAGTCTGGAGTAAAAAAGGGAATCAGCCTAGAATTCCTATGTAGCAAAAAGAGAACTAAGTCACCTTGAGTGCCGGTGATCTTTATTTAAGCAGCTGCCAATCATTAATTGAGAAAATTCCTATGCGTAGGCTTTTAGCAATAAATCAGTTTAATTAACATATATGGGCCTGGTATTTGGCTCATGACACTTTAAAAACAATGTGGACGAAATTCTTCAGACATTGTACAAGTGCACTTTTCTCCTGTTTACTAAAGCAATTTGTTTGTTTGCTTTTTCCTACCATGGAAGTGTGAATAAAAGCAATAAGATTTCATGATTGAGGCTTATGTGGAAACTTGAGAGTATTTGATCTACTTTAATAAATAACAGAGATGTGTTTGTGCTTGTAAATTTTCTTGAAATCATTTTCATAGCATATACAGACAATTTCCCAGCCAAGTGGATTAGGATTGGAGGGTCTAAATCCATCATCTCTAGTGAATTTCAACTATCACTGCCTGCCCCATAAAAAGTTCCATTTAGAAAAGATATAAGAAGAGATATATGGACAGCTTAGAGGTTCTATCTAGAAGAAAGTCAGAATATAATGCTAAAAAAGAAAGAAAACCCAAATCTTAATTAAATCTGTGTTTGTTGCTGAATACTTATGTATAGCGGAATACCTCTAAGGAGAAATCTGGCTAAATGACTTTATCAGATTATCATTATCAAGACTCTTGCTTATGTGCTAATACAATTAAAAATGGAATACTCATGTAATGGGTCAACCAAGCTAAGGTTAAATAATAAGCTTTCTTTTCCATTTTCATCTAATCAATCTCTTTGTTTTGGTGAAGCTAAAACCAACCAAGATCAATCTTTTTTTTCTTTTTTTTTGTCCTTCTATAACCTCAATTCCTCAAGAGCATCGGTTGTCAATTATCTTTCTCCTCTGATTGGACAAACCCACATGCTTTGGCAAACAAATATGCATTTTCAAAGTGTTCTTTCTCCAATCTTTCTAAAGAAATCCAGAGACATTGTTAACTTGCAGAAAGAAACCTCAGTCTCTTCATTGCTTTTGCTTTAGCCTTGATGGCATGACTAAGATAGGATTCCTATAAACCAGAATGAATTTTCTCCTGTATATCCAAGACTGCCTCTTTCGTACAAGAGTAAACGGGTCTGTAGGACAGAGTCAAGGAAAGTTTCACTAAGGCTGAAATGGAAGCACATGTCAGAGCCAAAGAAAGGCAAGTTAATGGATCCCATTACTATCCAGTGCTGCAGTATCCATTTCTGTTTCCATTATTTTGTGGCCTAAATCCAGTCAGTTTCCACTTGCTCCAATACTGCCTAGATCTTTCCAATAGAACTCTTAGGAAATCTTTTGAATATTCTCTTCTGTATTTTCTGTACCTCTAAATCTATTGACCTGTAAGACCAATAGATATAGAGATACTTTGCAAAAGACCCCCACACTTTTATCTCCTTTCCTCATCTAAAAGACTAACTTTGCCTGTCTCTAAGTAACAGACCTCCTATTAATTAGGCTGATATTCTTTATCACTTCCTATTTCTTGAGGTTAATTCTCTTCCTCTAACCTGTATTATTCAGGGACTTGCCAGACTTTCTACACAGGCTCTTAATGTTAGAGAGGTTTCTGTTATATAGACTTTCTTATCACCATATTATTTGTTTGTTTTTATTAAAAAAACTCTATTTCTATTTTTTCTATGCAAGCACCAGTCTCAAGAATACTCTCTTATAAAAATTACACTCCTGCTTTGAGTGTTTCTTTTCCCCTTTTCATTCTGTTGTATAAAGTCACCTGCTAATCCTGTAGATTTCTATTTCCAGACAAAGCCTCACCCTTTGTCTCAAATCCTTTTGACCTAAATGTGTATTTATTTCTTGCTGTATTGTTATTGTTAGTTTTAATTAATTTTGTTTAGCTAAAATATATTTTTTAATGTTATTTTCTTCATTCCACAGAATAGGTTAATTGATTTTAATTCCATGCTCTCTATGTGTTTCAGTAAAAACTTTTACTGAACTATTGATTATTTGAATTAGCTGGGTACCATAGTTTTGGGTTGATTTCTGGAGATGTCATGGACAAATGCTTATAATCTTACTTTATCACTTGTTACAGCATAGCTTGTAGCTTCTTCAAGGACAGTCCTATAATTTTTTATCTCATCTATTCATTTTCTCTTCTCCGACTGCCTCAAAATGTACTAACCATTTTTTAGAACTATCATCTATTTGCACCGTATGTCCAAAGTATGTGAGTTTATGCTTGTTGATCCTCACCTCAAGGGGCCCATTTGTCTTTATTTGGTCCAGAATTGATAGATTGGTTCTTCTTGCAGTGTCTTAGCTATAATTCTAAAGAACCTGTCTTTGTTCTTTCATACTTTCTTAATGTCCTGCTTTCAAAAGTGTATATTAGTGTAGAAAATATTGCTTTGACTATTGTGATTTCTATTGTGATAAAAAATTCATTATGTTTTGTGACTCATTATTGCATCTAAAGTTGGACCATGCTCTTGAACTTACCCCTTTAACACTACTTAGCAATTCCAGGAATCATTGCTTATCTACATTTTGAGCTCAATTTCCTACAATTTAGCCTCACTTAAAACAACTAACAGACTGATTATTTATAGAATGTTTATGTCTGAGGACAAAATAGAGTACAATTCCAAATACTTGGAATAAGACTGGGACAAGTGTGCAGGATGTGGAGGCATCTAGTTCCGAGCCCATACTTAAAGGATGGAATAAGTCACATTACATCATCCATTGATTCCATGTATCTATACCAATGCACAGAATGGGGCAGGGAGGGAAGAAGATATGAATACAGCCAGACAAACATGATTTAGCAGGCAATAAATTCAAATGATTTGAAGTCATGAATGGTTTACAAGGATTGAAAGGTATAATTTATTCAAATGGAATAGGCCAAACAAAATGTAAGACTGGAGTATATCTAAAGGTAGTGTATATGTATATTGAGATTCACAAAAATGAATACAAGGGGCCAGATGAGAGATTTGGGTAAGAATACAAGAAAGGAGAAACAAAAACACATTATTGTGGGAGTGTGCTCAAGCCAGCAGAAGATCTGTATAACATCAGAACTAACATAATTAATGGATATCTATTGGAAAATGAACTCATCCAAGATTCCAAGGATCCAGTGGTCTTGGTGACTGCTTTTTGGAATGGGGAAGTAGAAATAACACTTAGACTTATATACCACTTTACAGTGCTTTACAGCCCTCTCTAAGCAGTTTACAGAGTCAGCATATTGCCCCCAACAATTTTGAGTCCTAATTTCACCCACCTCAGAGGGATGGAAGGCTGAGTCAACCTTGAGCCTGATGAGATTTGAACTGCCAAATTGCAGTCAGCCGGCAGTCAGCAGAAGTAGCCTGCAGTAGTGCACTCTAACCACTGCACCACTGTGGCTCATAGGTATAGTGCATGAAGATCAGTTCTCCTAGACTTGCTCTAAGCCAATAAGAAACAACTCATTAAAAAGCCAAAGTAGTGGAAATGTTAGGAGGAAATGACCATGTGATCTTGAATTTCAAAATGTTACAAAAAAGAAAGTGAAATGTAACATGAACATTAGATTTCAGGAAAACCCATTTCAAGTTAAATGGGATCCCATGGACAGAAATTCTCAAGCTAAAAGGAAAGCAGAAGGACTGGGTACTTCTAAAAAAAATAAACTTATATACTTATAAATTACACATTATTCCAATAAAAATGGGGGACATTATGGGAATCTAGGGGCCTTGCTTTTAATCTATCTAATAAATAAAAAGGATATTTCCTGGGAAATAAAAGTTGGGAGTAATCACCAAGAAAGCATATCAGCAAGTGACGAATATCTACAAAAAGAAAGTAGAAAGGCTAAAATGCAAATGGAATTGTACTTTTCTTCACAAGGGAAGTAATAATATATATATTCCAATTTTACGTGGGAGAAGACCCGAATAACCAAAGACCTACATATATATATATATATATTTGCAATATGAATAAAAAGGAAGAAAAACTCAGGTGACTTATGGACCTTCTGGTATTCCAGAATGAGGTTGGATTTTTTTTTTCTTGAGGATTTGATAGATAGTTTGGCTGAGGCCCTGATTGCAATCTGGTATAAATGTATGTTAGAGGTCTTGGACTGAAAAGTGTATATTTGCTACAGTGTGACAATAAGGACAGGAAAATTTCATTTATTTATTTTTTTTTTTATTGAGTTTTAACCAGAGATATAAAGACAATACAAAAAATACAAAGACATTACAAAGACAAACGAGTTCCCACCACCAACCTACCCACACCATACTTTACATATATGTTTTGATCATCATCAGAATATATATTGCTTTATAAGTTAATATATACGTAATACATTGTCAATTCAGATGTTTTAGATTAGAAATAATCTTGCATCTCTTCTTTATTTAGTTGTTTCCGGTTTTATTTTTTCTACCCTATATTCTTTCATCTATATTTGTACTGATTTTCTTTTCCAGCCATTGATACCACTGGTGCCACACAAGATAGAATTCACTTTCTTCTTTATCTTGGAGTTCTAGTGTCAGTCTATCCATTTCGGCACATTCTGTTATCTTTGAGATTAATTTGTCTTTGATTGGGAGTTGATCTGATTTCCAATTTTGCGCAAACAGTAACCGTGCTGCTGTCAAAATGTGTATGATGAGGTATTTTGTCTCTTTGTTGTGTTGTGTTGTTATCATTCCAAATAAAAAAAATTCTGGAGTGTTTTCTACTTGTTGGTTTATTATTTCTTCAATGATTTCCTTTGTGTCCTTCCAGTATTGTTGGGCCTTTGTACATTTCTACCAGGCATGGTAGTATGTCCCCTTTTTTGTTTTGCACTTCCAACAGCGTGGGGAGGTGTTTGGATATATTTTGGCTAGTCTGGCTGGTGTTAGGTGCCATCTGTAAAACATTTTTATGAGGTTTTCTTTGTAGGGTATGGCTCTTGTCATTTTGATGTTCTGTTTCCACAATTTCTCCCAGTTTCCCAGTTGGATTTTGTGCCCTATGTCCCTGGCCCATCTTATCATATTTTCTTTTACTGTTTCTTCCAGTAATTTATATCTAAGTAAGTAGTTATATAATTTGGTTATCATTTTTTGTTCTGGGCCTTGTAAAATCTTATCCAATTCGTTCAAATTATTCGAGATTCCATATTGCTTTTTGTCTGCTATGTGTCTTGAGTGTATTTGAGTATAGGGCCACCAATCGATATTTATGCCAGAGTTTTGGAGTTGCTGTCTTGAAATGAGTTCGCCTTCATGATTCAGTAAGTCTTGGTACCTCATCATTTTTCCTATTTCGAGAGTGTTCGGGTATATCAATGCTTCTATCGGGGACCACCATTTTGGTATTTTAGTATAGTGAGTTCTCTTAATATCCTGCCAGATCTTGAATAATGAAGCTCGAATTATATGACATTGGAAGTACATGTGTCTCTTATCCAATCCATCCCATAAGAAAGTGTGCCATCCTCTTATTAAGTCAAAGCCTTCTAAATATAAAGTTCTTTTGTTGTCGAGTTCCATCCATTCTTTAATCCAGGTCAATCCTGATGCCTTATAGTAGAGTTCCCAATCTGGTGTTGCTAGGCCTCCTTTGTCCCGTGAATCCTGTAGGGCTTTGATTTTAATTCTGGCCTTCTTTCCCTGCCATATGTAGTTCATTGTTGTTTTGTTGAGGTTCTTAAAGAAATCTCTTCCGGGGTGTATTGGTATCACTTGATATAAATATAGTACTCTTGGTAATATATTCATTTTTATTGAGGCAATTCTGCCCATCAATGAGAGTTGTAATCTACTCCAAATTTCTAAGTCTTTTTTGATTTGTTTTAACAATTTGGTATAATTATCTTCTTTAATTGTAGTTGCTTTTGCTGTCAACCAAATACCTAGGTATTTTATTTTCTTTACTATTTGAAGTCCTAATTCTTGTTCTAATTTCAACTGTTGTGTTTGGGTCATATTCTTCGTCAATACTTTCGTCTTCTGCTTATTTATTTTGAGGCCCGCAACTTCCCCGTATTCCTCTATCATTGTCATCAACCTGGTTCCAGATCGTATTGGGTTTTCCAATATGAAGATCACATCGTCTGCAAAGGCAAGTAATTTATACTCCTCTCCCCGGATCTTAAGGCCTTCCACGTCTTCTTCCTTCCTGATTTCCGTTAATAAAACTTCCAGTGCGATTATAAATAATAGAGGTGACATAGGGCAACCTTGTCGTACGCCTTTCTGGATGTCAAAAGTTTGTGTCATGTCACCATTTATTGCAATTTTGGCTGTTTGACAGGAATAAATCTTTCTTATCAATTTAAGGACAGGAAAATTTCATTATTTCTGTGCTCTTATTGAACTCATGAACAGCTTTGTTTATGATGATCTGAATTTGCCTGAGTAGTAGAAACAAAAGTCAGGAATATCTCCCACTGAAGCATTTTTATCCTTCTTGGTGAATAAAGTCACTTGGATCAACTTAAAGTTGGATTCTTCTTTGGTAAGTCCAGTTGAGTGCCTAAACCTTGTAGGGTTCAGATCTGGATGGGGAGGAACAGGTCCAGGGTTAATCCTGACACGACTAAGTAGCTGTGGAGACTGCTCAAGTTGTTCGAGGAGACATAGAAAGAGAACGAGTTTCATTTATTAACCTGCAAAGTTCCTAATGGTAAAAATGATTAAAGTAATACTAGAGTATTTTATTGGAGAAGGTAATTAAACAGGGACTAGCTGTACTCTCTCAGGCATGTTATAATAGTGGGCATAAAATGGATTAGATGGTCTTATATTTTATGATTCTATTCTTCAGAACTTTAAAGGACAACAGAAATATGTTTTTAGCATTGCACTTATATAAATTGCTTGTTTAAGTCAACCAGTAGAAGTCAAACACTACATAAAGCCTAATCATATTCAGCACAATCTTATCCTAATTCAAAGATAAAAACCTTCCTTTATTTAAGAGGATTGTATAGACAGAACACAAGTTTTGGTAACATTGCTAAAATAAATTAAGGATATTTTTTACCCCCTTGACTGGGATTATAGAAGCTTGCCTCAGTGAGAAGATGGACCATGGATTTCAATGTATTATATGAATTGTTAGTAATTCTGTGCAATTGAATAAATCATTACTTTTCCTCCTTTTCAGATGCTGCATGAACCTGTGTCACCCACCTGCGGTTCCTTAATGTCAGGAAACCAAAATTTGACTTGTGGTATTTGCTATATGGTAATTCTTTCCCTTGGGGGAAAAAGGAAAAAAAAATATTGACCCATTTCCTTTGCTCCAGGATTTAATTTATACAAAAGTTTCCTCGTTATAATATCTTGCCTTCATTACAGTTGTTATCATGGAAATTTGACAAATAAACTTTAAGTATCTCCTGCACTATTATTTTAATTGAATGATCACACCTGGGAAAACACAGAGGGTTGAGAGAAAAGACTGAATGTTAGCTCAAGTTGAAGCAAAGGCAACAGGTAATGACTCTGTAGTTAAAAAAAAAAGAGCACATTTCTTATTTGAGTTTGACCACATTGTTATTAGAAGAGGAATAATATTGACTGTTGTTCACATTTCCCTTTGTTTAACCCTCAAGTGTTATGTTATTTATTTGTATTGCTACATTATACTTCGGGATTTGAAATATATCCCAATTAAATGAGTAATTCCACTTACAATACTTCAGCAAAAAGTGATTGCCTTTTGGAGTGATAAGCATATTTTTCTCTCCATAGTCAAATAACTCAAAAATGATTTGCTCTTAAACATTGGTATATAGTTATTGAATTGCTCAACCATAAAGCTATCACTAATATTACTAAATAATATGAATATGTAGGTTGGCATACAAATTTGCCTCACATTGTCTCAGACAGTGGTGGGATTCAAAATTTTTTACTACCGGTTCTGTGGGCGTGGCTTGGTGGACGTGGTGTGGCTTGGTGGGCGTGGCTTGGTGGGCATGGCAGGATAAGTGGCAGGTAAGGATATTGTAAAATCCCCATTCCCTCCCCACTCCAGGGGAAGGTTATTGCAAAATCCCCATTTCCTCCTGATCAGCTGGGTCTCAGGAGGCAGAGAATAGATGGGGGTGGGTCCAGTCAGAGGTGGTATTTACCGGTTCTCCAAACTACTCAAAATTTCTGCTACCAGTTCTCCAGAACCAGCTGAATACTACCTCTGCTCTCAGACCATTAGGGTATACTATATAAGAAAACATGTTTATGGATTTTTTAAAAAAGGCTACTTTATTGTTCTTGAAAGCATGCAAGAGTTTCTCTTGGCCCCATCTTATACCAAACAGAATCAAGTTGGGCTAATAAAGTTTCTTTTTCAAGTTTTCCACATTTCCAGGACTGTGTTACTGTTCCTTCTCCTTTAATGGTTCTTCTATTCCAAGGTCATCTTTACACTACTTTACATAGCCATGATATTTGAATAGGCAAGAAAATAAAATAAAACTCTTGTATATCATATTTAAATCATGTTTAAATTGGGTAGTGTTTTCGCAAACTTGAGATTTTTTTTCACTGCCCCCAAAGAACTAAAGACTGAAGAAATGACAAGAGCACTAAACATAAATGTTGTTAAAGAGACTTAGCAAGTTCTTTTTGGTCTCTGCTATTTGGGAGGTGCTTCTGTTCTGCATAGTTATATGTAAAAATGGTGGTGGGCATAGAGACCTACTATATTTTATCCTTTTATCTTCTTAGAAAAACTGTGGCACTGTGGAACATAGGATAACTTCTTATGTGGCAATTGTGCCATATCATTTGGAAGCATGGAAACAAACCACAATACAATACAGACCCATTTGTGCGCTTACATGCACTCTAGCATATTTACAAGCATGAATGGTTTTGTGGCACTAATGCCACCACCATTGTGTCCAGTATCCATCCTTATACAAGACACTGGGAATTAAAACATTATCAAAGAGGCCCAGCTTTAGTAAGTCCCAGTGGAGAACAATTAATTGCTTAAAAGCCAATTTTGTTAATAGAATATATAATAGACAGTAAGAATACAAGTGTTTTCAGTCATGGTGTCTAATTTTCTTTGCATTCTCATCCCAAGCCATTCCCACCCAATATAGGGGGGAAATCCTGCATTCTCTAAGTGATTTATTTATTTTCATTTTGTTACACAGGATACCTCTTCTTTTTTGGAGCGCTTGCTATGCAAGTGTAATATCTTAATTGAAGAATATTTTAAAACTATACGTCCTAGAGTGAATATGCACTGCAAAATTGGTGACCATACAGACATTATAGAAAGGGATTGGATGTTAATCAGGGATAGTACAATAAAAACATACCAATGGGAAATGGCTAAAGAAAGCAAAACTGTGAATACTGGGGAATAGTGTTCTGTGGGGAAATATCCTTTAAAAGACTAAACGGTAAACAGTATTGAGGGAATAGCAATGAAACTATTCTAATAATCAGTAGGGAATGGTAATATGAGGGAACATAGTGATTTTTGGGGAATCAGCATATGTAAGCAGTTTTTAGGGAACAGCAAATAATCCGTGGGACAGCACGTATACTGCAGGCATTTGAGAGGAGGGTTCATCTCATATATGCACTGTAGAGATCATTTCCTTTTTCTTAAAGCGACATTTGGATGAGTATCGGTAGGGAGTTAACCAGCGCATAGCTTCAACAATAAGTAGGTCAATAGAAGAAGAAAAAGACAAGGAGGATTAAAAGATCAGTCTGTAGTTTGGGTGTAGGAGAGAAAAGTCAAAGAGAAAAGAAACTGAAAAGCTAGCCTGTATATATATATAGAAAATGAATTGACCAGGAAGAAAAAAAAAAACAAAAATTGGTGAATCTTTCTGTATTATAATCCTGATTCTTGAGAATTGGTGGCAGATAGGGCCTGCAGAAGTTAATGGAAAGTGGGAAAGTCAAATATATGGTTTCCTTCAATAATTGTCCGGTAGTGTTCTTTGGTTGCGTCAACTCAGTCTGCTCCTGTGTTTTTTCTATTTAGGCCTGATCAACTGAATATGGGCAGCTGGATCTTCTAGCTGTGGAAACTACCTCAGCATGGGCTACCCATGGAAACCAGGAAGACTGTGCTTCACTTAGGCTAGTTGATCTTAAGCAAGCCTGGCTTCAAATGGCTCAAGGAAGTACCCTGAATAACCAAAGACTTGTAAGGAAAGAGGGAATCTTCCAATTAATTCTTCAGCTGCAGTAGTTTCTCCTTGAGCAACTTCACTTAGAAATAAAAAGACAATATAAGCTCTGAGAGAGATGGGCAGTTTAGAAATATGAACTATAAATAAATACAAATAAATCATCATTTTCATGACCCCATAATCCCTTGCAGGGTGAAGTCTGGGCAACTGAATGGAGCTAGTAGCATGTTTTAATGGCCGGATGCCCTTCCTGTCACCAATGCAGAGTTTTGTTCAGCAGATATATTCTCAGTGTGCCCAGAGAGAGAAATAACTGCCTCTACCTAGGATCGAAATCACAGCCTCCTGATTGTGAGGTGAGAGCTCCACCTCTAGGCCACTGCACCACTCCGCTAAATAAATACAAATAAATGAATGAATAAATGAAATAAATATTTTTCTCAGTATCTGATAAAAAGATTGTTTTATAGTCTGTTAGCTCAATGTGCCTTATTAAGGGAGAGAGATAGAGTTGCTGAATCATCCCCTTGTCAGGGTCAAATTTACAAAAGGCTTCTCAGTTGTAGTTGTCTTAAAAAATTACTCTCTATCTTGCATTCCAGGTGATAATCACTTATGAGATTTGTAAACTCACCAGGAAGCCTACATATGCATTCCATTTCCCCACAATGGAAAATTTATTCCCCTGAGCAGCCTTGGCATTAAAATGAACTAAAATAGCATATCAGCAAGGAAATAGGACAATAAGGGAAGGAGGCTATCTCAGAAGCACTAGTCCCCAGTAACCCTATGTCTCCTCCAATGCTTGCTATGTTATCAAGTTTTTTTTGTTCTTGCTTAAGTTTAAAATGGAATTTTATTAGCAATGGGATTTGGGGAGTAGCAGCCATTCAGGATAAATGGAAGGGACAGAATTTCTGATCAATTTGGGGCCTTCATCATGGTCTCTTTCAGTCATACCTTCTTTCTCAATTGTGCTTGGGTTACCCAAAGGTGCTTTTTCAAAAGACAACTGGACTTGTCCAGTTGCCTTTTGAAAAAGCACCTTTAGGACAACCATGACCCGGATGACTGAGAATCTCCATAGACATATATGCTTAAGTTAATTGCAACTGATGACAAATAAGTGAAGGAGGTGGGTAGTTTAACTGGCTCAAGAATAGGTGATGATGGACATCATGAAAAGCCACTTCGGAAGTAAAGAGGAAATTAAAAGTAGATAAGAATACAATGAAAAAAAAATTGACATCATGAAATGTAAGGGCATTTCAATGAGAACAAATATCATTATAGTTAAGGTGTTCTCTTTCTAATTGTAACACATGAGTATAAAAATTGGGCAAACAAATGTGAGAGAAAGGTGATCAGATACCTTTGAAATCATGAATTATGGATTTGAAGACAGTGCCATGGACTGCAACAACCAGTTAATTAACTGTAGACCAAAGAACGAGTGACTTCTCTCTTAAAGTTATAATCAACAAACAAAAATTTACATTCTTTAAGTATGTCACAAGAACAGAAGTGGGATAGAAAAAACAGCCAAGTTTTGCAAGGTTGAGGGAAATAGAAGAAATGAAAATGAATTGATTGGATCAAAGATGTTATGGAATGTCTGGGATAGCTACAAGTTATTACTACAGAAACCTTGAGAAGGGAAGTACTTGCTTGTGCAGTCACCAGGGGTTATGTCTGACAGCACCTTATTCAGATTGCTCACTTAAAGAACAATTGTGTACATTTACTGCTCCGTTCCTATTTTAAGATGCACTGAAGTACTTTTCTTTCATTTCTTACCAGAGCAACATCTGTAGTAGTTATAAGCAGTGGGTTTCCCCACCACTTACTGATTACATTGATTTAAATGCTGTGGTGATCACGCACTAAATTTGGGGAGCATTGCGCTAAATAAGTGCATGTCAAAGTGAATGCCCCTCCTCTGAGATTATGATTAATTATTAAATGTGGCTCTCTGAATTGCTCCCTAAAATCATAGCAATCATCTTAAAAAGCTAATGACCCAGCTCAGCAGATACCATCAATCAAATTGCTACTTAACTTTTCAAGACAGATTGATAGTGTTATATTTCTCATTACCAGACCTGACTCCCTGGGTAGCTGATTCATACATGCCTCTTATACATTCTACCGCCCTCTCTTTCTTTTCTTTTCTACATACAAGCCTGTGAAGATTCAGATGCTGAATAATTTGGAAAACATCTGTGAGCTTTCACAATAGATGAAGATCCTGTTATTTTTGGAGCAATGGGTAGGATTTTCTTGAGTGAGAATTATAAAAGTGTGTAATTATGAAATTTGATCAACTTCAAAATATATATATTGTCTTGTCTATAATAATACTGTAGGTAGCCTATAATTATAGTGTTCTTTTTTAAAACTGTAATTATTATTTTTTTCACACACATCAGCAGCGAGCCTACTTCCAGCTCATGAATTGCACATATGGTACTTTAACATAAGTTTCTCACGGATGTAGAACTGAGGTTCTAAGATGGAAGTAATTCAAAGATTTAATTTAATAACTTAAAAATATTGTTGTACTTTTTAACTCTTGCATATGAATAATTCTGAAATATGAACCACGCTGCTTATATAAAATATTTAACTTTGCTTAATAGGGCTATATTTATCTAGTCATTTCTATGTCTGGTAGATTGCTGGTTAAATTAGCTGTATTGGTCTGCTGATGTCTTTTGATAGGACTTAGTTTTTAAATTCATTGATTTTCTGTGCTTGTCATAAGAGTTTGGAAAAAATCTTTACCCTAGCCAAGAATCAGCAACAATTTTGGATGGGCTACACAAAAGAAAAAACTATATGTGACGTTAAGCCCATCACTCAGGACTCTATGATTGATTTTTAAGCTGAAAATGGCAAGGGCAAATTGGTGTGATTTTTCTTAGAGTGGCGATCGTGGAGCAAATCTGAATTTTCCTTTTCTAAGAGGACAGGAAAATACATTAGAGTACATTTTGTTAACAGTCTTATTCAGGCATTCAAGCTGTGTATGTGCGAATGGAGGTAAAATAGGTGGGAATATAAACACAACTCTCCTTTTTCTCGTTGCTTGCCCCCCACCCAAACTTTCTGTAGTTTAGTTTCTCTTTAAGCATCACAAAATAGAGGAACATTTTTGGGGAATCTTACAAAGCATAACCTCAATAAATTTTAAATTTTCATTAAAAAAACTACTTCTAGTTATAATAAACTTTTATTAGGTTTTTCTTAACTTGCACATTATACCCTCCTCCTCCTCCTCCTTCTCTCTCTCTCTCTCTCTCTCTCTCTCTCTCTCTCTCTCTCTCTCTCTTACAGATACAGCCACTTAACCCTCTCTCAGCCCAATCCATCTTACCAGGTTGTTTTTGTGTGCAAGACAAGGAGATAGGAGCATTATTTATTTATTTATTAAATTTATATGCTGCCCATCTCTACAATAGGGTGACTCTAGGTGGCTATAAGGTGATCATGTACATTGCCTTGAGTTGTCTTAAATAAAAGTAGGCCATCATCATCCTCGGCTATTGCTGTTAACTTTGAAATCTGCCAGCTTTAGTTCTTCATTTCTGTGAAAAAATGAAGCACTCTAAATGTTTCAGATGGGAAGACATAATTTCTTTTTGAAAGTCATTTTTCTTACTGCACAAATAGCCAACACACTATTTTGTGAAAGAAAAAGAAGAGGAACAAAAGACATGTAGAACAATCTATTAAAATATGGAAGGGGGGCATGTGAAGATTTCCCTTGTGCCTAATCATCTAGGCATTATTTTCTTCCCAAATTTATTATTGGATAACCATATTGGATAAAAGGCATTCCTCCTCTAGAACAAAAAAAGAGAAAGAAAGGAATAATGAGGTCCATTTACTGTGCCTAATAATAATGGTGATGTTTTAGAATGTGTCTTCTGTGACAAAACTTCTATAAAAGCCGTTGAAGGTTCTATTCATGTCTTCAGTTAGTTGCTCTTAACAAAATGGCTGCTACTTGTTTTCTGCAGAAATGAGGTAACATATGATTTCTCACAACAGTCTAGACCAGGGGTCCCCAAACTTGGCAGCTTTCAGACTTGTGGACTTCTACTCCCAGAATTTTCCAGCTAGCTATCCTGGCTGGAGAATTCTGGGAATTGAAGTCCACAAGTCTGGAAGCTGCCAAGTTTGGGGACCCCTGGTCTAGACTAAGTTCCAAGATACAGACCTCACTATACTACAACACACTCGACTGCTTTTCTTCCACTCTTTGTCAGCTTGGTTCAGCTGATGGTGAAGCAGATGTGGGAAAGCTATTTTTTCTCTCTCAAGAATCACAGGGATTCAAGACAATGTGTCAGAAATGTGATGGAATGTAATATGGAGGTGGATCCCCAAGAGGGAGGAGGTGCATTTCAGAGGAGTAAGAGGCAACACAGGCCAGGTATTATGTGTGAGAGAAAAAGGGTGAAGACCAGCCCTTCCTAATAGTTCACAGAATAGCAATAGCACTTAGATTTATATACCACTGACTTCACAGTGCTTTACAGCCCTTTCTAAGTGGTTTACAGAGCCATGCTCCCAACAATCTGCTATAGTGGTGTGTGTGTGTAGTGTAGTGTAGTGTAGTGTAGTGTAGTGTAGTGCAGTGCAGTGCAGTGCAGTGCAGTGCAGTGCAGTGTAGTGTAGTTAAAGATAGTAGAATTCCCAGTCTAGCAAGATTTTGTCTATAGATGTGAAACAATAGAGAATTCAGCTTGGAAGAATCATCACATGTCATGCTTTGGGCCTGACAGAAAGCACATACAGTAGTATGGAAAATGCCAAGGTGATAAATTTATACAGCATATCCATTTAGGATTGTGACACTTTACAAATATTTGGTTTTGGGTCTCAGATTATTTTCCTTATTAGCTGTGAACAAATATTCCTACTTTTGACTTTTAGTTAGATCTATTCCAGAGTAGCAACAAGGCACTGAAATATAATTAATGTGAATCATTTAAGAATGCATATTAGCACAAACTAATTACAGTCTTATAGGATGAAATTATTCAGTATCTGTATGTATCCTTGGATGGGAAAATGAGTAGGCAAAGTGTGGAAATCCTAGCCTTCCTTTCATTTGGACCACGTACAATAGTTTAATTAAAATTAATAAAGCAGGAAAGATTTTGCAAATGGAAGGGATGTTCAGAGATATTTTTTTTCAGCTGCAATGAATGAGTAATAAATGCAGAGAAGTAATTATAGGGATCTGCTAAAGACCTCTAGGGTGGAATGAACATGGCCAAAGAACACCGAATGAGGAAACAGAACAAGCAACAAGACACTGATCATAATGGGATATTTTAATTACAGTGAAGGAAATTGGGAGCAGCTTGTGATATTACTGCCAATGCGCTTATAATGATGAAGAACTAACAGGATTTTCTCCAGACAATTGTTAAGTTGTAACCTACTGGGATCTGAGAGATGAGCTCAGTGTTCTTCTAAAAATAGTTCTGAACAGGAAAATTACAAACCAAGTTTCTCTGTGACTCAAATGAATAAACAAAAGGAACAATCTAGCTATCTTCTTTTCTGGGCCACAGAACACCTGAGACCTAAGAAGGAGCAGTCTACATTTGCTAGTTTGGCCCTAGCAGAAAGCAAGTGAGACAGATACAAATCAATTGTGTATTGTCCACTGCAGCTGCCCCAAAAATAATAATTAAAAAAAGTCTGCATTGACAGAACTGACTCAGAGAGGATCTCAGGTCATCATCATGATGCCTAATTGACAAAAGTACATTGTGGTGTCATGACTCAAGGCGCACCCTTTTGTGTTTGTATCACAGTGTTCCATGCTGTGATGGTGTCACATTACAGTGTTCCATGTGATGTGACACCATACTACAGGTTTTGTCATTTGTTCCCCTAAAGGAGGAATAATAGACTTAAGTTATAGGAAGACAACTTTCAGCTGAAAACCAGGAACAATGTGCTAGTGATAAAACTAGGTCAGCAGTCTAGCATTTTGCAAAGTAAAATAGGAATCATTATCAGGGAAGGGACCAGGGGTGAAATCCATCAGGTTCTAACAGGTTCTGGAGAATCCGGTAGTGGAAATTTTGAGTAGTTTGGAGAACCTGCAAATACCACCTCTGGCTGGCCCCAAAGTGGGGAAGGAATGGGGATTTTGCAGTATCCTTCCCCTGGAGTGGGGTGGGACTGGAGATTTTGCAGTATCCTTCCCTTGCCATGCCCACCAAGTCACACCCACCAAGATGCACCACGGCCACCAAGCCACACCCACAGAATCGGTAGTAAAAAAATTTGATTTCACCACTGGAAGGTACAGAGGTGCAGTCAGAATTGCCAGCATGGCTATCTTCATGTAGTTAGTGGGTCATGAAGATGAGCGTCAGTGAGAAAATCAAAAGACAAGCTACACACACACACACACACACACACACACACACACACACACACACACACACACAATGTTCATCTACTCTCTACAATTGTCAGAGTTCCAAGATGGCTTCCAGGCCTGATAACAATTGCATCCCTTCTAATATTATCTGGATTATCGCAGAATGGTTGCAGATATCAGATCTGCAAATTGTTAAAATAATGTTGGGCATATTTCTTGTTAGAATTCCCCAGAAGAGCTGGGGAACAGCATCATTAGAAGAGAGCTGACCCTTTCAACTCTTGGCAGTTTGATGCTGTTGAATGATAAATCCATTTGCAAAACCTGGAAATTTGGAGGTTTGTATAACATTACCTTTTTTTTTTGTCTGATCGGAGGACCACACAACAAAACAAAAAGAGTATTAGAAGGTTTCTGTTCTTTGTCTTGCTGTCTTACTATCAAATGTTTTGTGGTCCAGTGCTGTCATTAAGCATTTTATATTTTATGTAACTATTAAATACTATTGAATATATCCCCAATTCCTATAGAACGGAGATAAGATTTAGTGAAAATTTAAATTTAAATCTAAATTTATAAAATTTAGATTTTTTTTTTTTTTTAGATTTATCTTCTGGACTTAAATCTTCTTTACTTCCAGATTAAAGCATGGCAACTTCAGCAGTAAACTCAAAGTTTTAGAATGTTTTTTCCCCCCATCCAAAATCATATTTATGTGTCAAACGCAGTAACATAATCATTTTCAGAAATGTACTGGGACATCAATAAACATGAGATTATATGGAGTTATTTTATTTGCATGCCACTGCCCATTGTGAATTCAGTTAATAACTCTTCTGTATTAAACTTACACCAAATATATTTCTCAAGCACCAAACTTCAATTTACATGGAATCTCAAGTAACAAATATTACATTTGATGGGAATATTTAATTGAATCCACTTAGTTTGCACTTCCCAGATTAAGATGTGCATTGGAATCTCAAATTTTGCTTAATATTATTCTTATCTATAAATTTTGCCATATATCTTTTAGCTTAGAAAATGGATTAAAGAACATAATAAGTATGTATTATATAGGATAATGTAGATAGAATTGGCATATTATACCATATAAATGTGAAGCCCCATATTGATGTGAAAAATAGAATAAAATGGATTTATGACAGAATTTATCAGACTTGTCAAAGGGAAGGAATTATAATGATTTTTCTTTGCCCAATTGCTGATTCTGCTCAGGTTTTATGGTTTCTATCGATACTATCGATAGTATTCACATATCTATTATTGTCGGGCCATTAAAATGAAACACTAAATCACTATGTGATGGAGAGCCCAGACTATATAAAATATAAAGAAGTTGTGAATGCTCCAACACTGGACATTTTTAAGAAGATGTTGGATAATCACTTGTCTGAAGTGGTGTAGGGTTTCCTGCCTGGGCAGGGGGTTGGACTAGAAGACCTCCAAGGTCCCTTCCAACTCTGTTATTCTATTCTATTCTAACTTTCAATTACAATTATTCTATAACATAAATAATGATTTGCATAGCTTTGCTTGTTATTTGGCATGTCACAGCATTGGTTCATCCAGTTATTGCATTTGAGAAGTTGGCAAAGACCTACATAAGGGAACCTGTTGCTTTTTTTAAAAAAAAATAGGAACAGTTAACACTATCATATATCTTTCCATTAATGTAGCATGCAATTTTATTTAAAAGTTCACATTTCCTGTTTTTCCCCCCCTGGTAACATGACAGGAAGAAAAACTTTAGCTCTCATGGAGCTTATCAGGCTGATCTAGTCATTTTTAGCCACAAACCAAGTTGATATTGGCAAACCCCACTCAGTGTAAAATAAAGTAATAATCTTTATACAGAAGTCTCGACAGCAGTATAGACTTGAGGGCCTTAGAAACTGCAAAGTGATTGTCAACACAGGTCTCTTGGGTTAATAGCTGGAATCAAATGCATTAAGAAGTCCAGCCGGAAGGTGCTGATAAGAGGCAAGCTTTGTTCATTTGGATACAGCAGCACTGATGACAGAAGTAAGTGGGTTTTTAAACTATGTTCACATCTGATGCCACAATAAAAGGATTATTTTAATAACCGAAGTGCTTTTCTTGTTGTATATTTTCCATCTTTCACCTGGGGAAATTTTATGGCCTTTGCCACTATTACAGCTAATAACTCTATTAAATAATCAAGTTGCTTTCCCTGCTGATAATGAAAAGCTTCTCAATTGTTACACCAAATTTTCTACTGCATTTGCAACCGACATCAAAGGCATGGCTTCTGTTTTGTTTCTGAGAATTATCAGCCCAGCGATAAAACCTGACTACTGTTATTGTAGCTGTGGAACACCAGCCAGTTGCATTTTGCTGGACCTTCTTGGAAAAAGATGGTTCAAGAGATTCAACCAGGGTAAGCAGTTGTTATTTGTCCGTGCATGTTGTGCATTGCATCGCTGAAATTTACTCCTGGTTGCTCTTAGGGATTTTATTACTTTAAGTAATTATACTGTTGATTTTTTTATATTGTATAGACTCTAGACAAATCACACAAACAAAAAAACAAACAAACAGTTGTGGGATTTGTTTTTTGTTTTTTTGCTTATATAACTACTCATGATGGTTTGAATTAGGAGTACTAATGCTTCTAATGCTTCATGAATCATACAGAATAATATACAATCCATAGAGTGTACGGATGATGACCTTGATTGAGTTATTCAGACTGTGTTGCCCCAGAAAAAAGAGGCTAAAACATATCTCCATCAAGATCATCTTCCTTATTTTGTACAATATCACAGACTCTTTATCAGTTGGCCAGGATACTACCTGATGGTATGTCAATATCTTGAGGGGGAATGAGTTAAGACTATGTTTATTGACATATTTCTAGTTATTATTTAGAATATAATAACATGACAGAAGAGACATAAGCATATACAGTATACACAATCCACATAACTGTAAGCAAAACTTCTATGGGGGTAAGCCAATGGCCTGAAACTGAATGTCCAATTCAGCTAGCTAGGCATTACAGAGGGCAATTCGCCTCTGGCATTACTTCATGCAGATCTTCTAGGGCAGAGTCCCCCAACCTTTCTGGTTTGGTGGGTCAGTGGGGGGGGGAGGGGAAGGTGCCTTTATGCATGCATGTGCATGCATGATCTGGTCCACGGGTGCATGTAACACAAATGGGACTGCTTGCATTGATGCTAGCATCCGCACAATGCTCACGGTGATGCTAGCACCTGTGTGAAGTATGTGGCAATGCTAGCACCTGCGCAATGATTGTGGTGATGCTAGCATGAGGGGGGTATTCACTGGCCACTCACTTACATGGCCCAGTGGCCAATAGACCATGTAGTGGGCCATGGCCCACAGGTTGGGGACTCCTGTTCTAGGATACCAGAGAATGTCATGGGCAATTCTGCTCAAAATGTAGTAGTTTGTTTATTAGCACCTCAATCGCAACGAGGGGAATTTTTCCACCTCAACTGATACAGGACAGAGACACTTCTTCCAGTATCATATTTAATTCTGTTCAATTTTGACCAGAAAAAATGACATATCTAACAATATGTTTCTAGTGTTAGACCTTAAAAAATGCTTGATGTTTTGTTGCATTGCCTCTCATACTATTATTATTATTATTATTATTATTATTATTATTATTATTATTATTATTATTATTATTATTATGAGTTCCCAATATATTTCCAGATTTTTCTATAACACCTGTCTCTTACTTTCTGTGGGGTTGTCTCCATTCCCTCCTTAGTACAAATCCTCTTTATTGTCTCTGAGTCATTAAAGAGAATAGGGCCAGGGTAATGATACCTTGAAATCTACTGGAAGCCCACAGTCAGGGAATGCTGATACCTGATCTCAGTATGTCTGAAGGATACTGAGTAAAATAAGGTTCCACTAAAATTTCACTTCAGTAAGTTATCATTGACTAGATAATTATGTTGTCACAACACTGACATATCAGATCTTTTTGAGCAATCTTTTTTTTCCAGTATGGAACTGAAAAGCATTTCTTAATTATTAAGTGTCACTCTCCCATGGGTTATGCAGGAAGATTGGTGGGATGTTAGTAGCAAACATAGGCAAAATAAAGGCCTGGGAATAGGTTATTTCAAAGTCTATTTGTCTAGTGTTCAGGTTATTTAAGTGCTCTGGTTACAGGAAGTCCTAAGTATGAATTATAAGTAAAATGAAATAAAGGTCCAGAATCAGAATCTCTCTTCAACTATGCTAGAGTTCTCAGGATCTGTTGGATGACCTTTTAAGAGCCATGCAACAGATTTTTTTTTTTTTTGCTGAGAGGTGTATTGTTTGCATATAGTTGTTACATTAGTCTATCTGTAGTCCTAGAACCATGCGGTGGCTCAGTGGCTAAGAAGCTGGGCTTGTCGATTGAAAGGTTGGCAGTTCAGTGGTTCGAATCCCTAGTTCCACGTAACAAGGTGAGCTCCCATTACTTGTGCCAGTTTCTGCTAACCTAGCAGTTCGAAAGCACTTAAAAAATGCAAGTAGAAAAATAGGGACCATCTTTGATGGGAAGGTAACAGTGTTCCGTGCGCCTTTGGCATTTAGTCATGCCGGCCAATGACCACGGAGACATCTTTGGACAGTGCTGACTCTTCAGCTTTGAAACAGAGATGAGTACTGTCCCCTAGAGTCAGGAACAACTAGCACATATGTGCGAGGGGAACCTTTATCTTTACCTTTACTACTCCTAGAAATACTGGTAGTATCTCCAAGCGCTGAGATGGAACTGGAATCTAAAATTGTTTGTATATTCTGAGAGCAGTTGGTTTCAGGATTTTGTGGAGGAGATAATGTCAGAACGAGACAAGAGGCTAAACAATTCTATTCAGAAGGAATCTTATTGGAATAATGGGGTTCAAACTAAACATTTCTCTAAACTATTCTGCCTTTCTTATCTCCAAGAATTATTTTTACACTAATGTTAGGTTGCTATCTTCTACTCACTATCCAATTCTATTTTACTTTATTTACAGTGTTACATTCCTTCCACTTATTATGGCTCTGTAGTCTCTGTTAGAGTATACTGTATTTTAATATTCATTCTATCATTCCTTTCCTTTCCTTTCCTTTCCTTTCCTTTCCTTTCCTTTCCTTTCCTTTCCTTTCCTTTCCTTTCCTTTCCTTTCCTTTCCTTTCCTTTCCTTTCCTCTCCTGTTTCCTCTCCTCCCCTCCCCCTCACGCCCCTCTCATTTTTAAGTCTTCTGTCTTGAGGTACAATTGACCAAATTATCATAATCTTTTGGTCACTTTGTGCAAAAATAAACATTTCTGAAGAAGTCTATAATTCTGGGAAAGGTGTAGGTGAGAAAGACTAGGATAACCAGCAGCAACTTGGATGGGCTCAATTACAATGCCAATGGGTACATTGTTGGAAGATTTGAAGGCCCATTTTAGGGAAAGTGAGTCCTAGAAAACCACATATCTACAGTATGTGATGCTAAGAATGCACAGTGAATTAATGGCAGATAATCAATCAACAGGAAAGGTAAGAATCCACTTTTTTTCATTAATAAAATCTTGCTATGAGGTTTCCCAAAGAATGATTTATGCACTCAGTATTGTATATTCCATGTGCATCTTGTGTGTTTTCAATACATGATCCATGCTCATAAAATATACACACAATGTGATGCATGTCATAAAAAATTATGCATATCACCACAGAAAAAAGGGAATGTGACAAGCACCATTAACACTTGTCAAAAATAATCAGATTCTGCTTCCATTAGCATACTGACAAATCTGTGGGAGGAAAATCACCTAACATTTTCATCAGCACCATTCACAATTGGTATAATTTTACATGGTTTAACATGGTCTACATGCATTCCTATTCAGGTCTGAGTAGACATTAGTAATATATGGTGGTGCCTCCTGTCCCATGCAGTCCCCCAAAATACTTCAATTTCTTCTTTCTATAATATCACCGCAGAAATATTAGCAATGAAGAAATAATATTCTTGGCATGGTTTATAGCTTTTAAAGGATGAAAATACAAAGAGGGTTGATCTTAGAATGCTGTTGCACACAATCAGAATGAAGTCAATAGCAGCAAGTCTTGTAATTCTTCAAAATATTTACCATATACACATTACTGTTTCATGCAGTTATCTGTCTCCAGAATACTTATGGAACATGGCCAAAAATCCAATAGAAGAGAATATATGCAGCTCAAGGTTGAATGTGTTGTTGGTGCTTTCTGACCTTGGTTGCTTAGAGACATTTCATTACTGACTAGGCAACATCATCAATGCTAATGAGTGTGCGGTTTGCTTCCTATTTTTATACAATAGATTGACCACCAGTGTTGGCGGTAGTGCTGTCAAGATATTCTTCTTGGTAGTTTCTTGATTAGAATATTGCTTTCTATTTGGTTGTTTGCCTGGTTTTAATTCCTGCTTATCCAAGTATTGGTTGCTGGAAAGAAAATGTTATGGTCTTTTTTTTTTCTTAGCCTTTTATTGTCTCTTGTAAATGTGATTTATTTGAATCCATGAAGGTTAAGAAGAATCTATATATATGCCACACAAATAAAGATCAAATGCAGAAATTTGTGATTTAAAATTTCATATTTATCCTGAAAACTGATTGTCCAGCAATGACTACACTTCAATTCACTTCTTTTTTTTCCCTATAATTAATTGTAGACTTCTGTCTTTTATTTTATTGTAACTAATTTTTGCTCTTTGAGTAAATGGAGCCATGATAATCTATTTGGGTTATTTTCTGCTGAATAGTTTGGACATTTTTCTGGCTAAGAATATAAAAACTGATAATGCAGTTGTTTCTATTACCTTGGCCCAATTTACCAATAGACAATTGATATTTCTGATCTATGTAATTCTATAATTCTTACACACATTTATTTTGACATGTTTCTTTCTGCACCATTTCTGCACTTTTAAGCATTTTGTCTCCTAATAGAGATTTCTATTTCCTTTCAAACCACACATCTTACATTTTTAAAAGCTTAATGTGATAACACAGCATTCAAAGACTTATAAATTCCAGTGGATAAATACATTTCCATCTCCAATTTGTACAGAAACATGCTAATATTGAATTTTTCAGGCTACCTAAATTCCTAGTCTCTGGTGGCCCCTTGTGTATAACACTGAATTCTGGGATTATAGACTCATTTTATATACTAACTAACTAAATTTAACATGCTCTGATAAATAGCAGGATTTTAAGATATAGAAATGGTATCATCGGTATTCTCTTTAGCTGCTTTGGGTAGGATAAATATCTCAGAAAGTGGCATCTCTCATTTGAATGAATGGCTTTGAATATTTAATAGAGTCAATGTAAGGCAGTTGGTGCACATGTCACTGTATTGGACTCCCAAACATGGGTCTTTCATAAGCAGAACATGCTAAGTTATAAGGTAAGCAAGTGATCTGAGGGTATAAAAGTGATGAAGTTACAATTGTTTGTCTTTGTCATGCCACCTAAAGGAGCACCTCACATTCCCCTGGGATAATAAATTTAGGTGGGCAGATTCAGCCATAGGTTAACACAACCCCTTGATTTTTGTGGCAGTTGATAGAGTTTTGGGACAGACAAGTCTATTTCTCTCAACCATTAGCTCTCCAGCATGCTGGCTGTGGAATTCTGGAAGTTGAGGTTCATACATCTTAAAGTTGCAAAGATTGACAAACATTGCATTACTTATGCATCTCTATGCGAGCCAACAGGCCAATCAGGTGAAAGAAAGGTGTGGTGAGGGCAGATCCATCCTTAGGGTAACAGAGTCTATGTCTCAGCCTGTCAGGGCAGGCCTGGCAGGAAGAACTGAGGCAAACACAAATGCGTCAAAACTTTGGTTTTACTTCTCATAAACAGGCCTCAACCTCAGAACTTGGTGAAATTGCTTAATTCAAGTCCATGTAAAGTCAGTGCTGGGAGCGTCTGCCTTCCAGCACTGCTTTTGAGTGTGTGATGGCCCCACCCCCCATTTGCCAACCCCCCTCACCCAGTAGTCAGCATTCAGCCAGTCTGGCCCTCAGACTGGCCGAATCCAGCTGTTGCCATCTGAGCCGCTCCGTTGGCCAGCAGAACTTGGCTGTCCTGGTGGCTATCCAGTGGCTGCAGGGCATCATCTGGGTGGTACAGGAGAGGCTGGGCATTGTGGGCCACACCCATCAGAAGCACGCCTGTTGTTGTGGAGGCACTGCTTCATCACCGCTCTGGCCGCCACCATTCCTGCTGCCCCAGCCGCCACCGTAAATCTCCCTGCGCTGCTTCCCCCGCCAGGTATGGCGAGCCCATGAACACAGCTCGGCACCATGTTAGCCAACAGACAGAGTGGCTAACAGGGGTTTTTATTTCTGAGATGACAAGGAAATGTTTATGTGATGTAGCACAATTCTTTGTGAACATTGGACAATAAAGAATAAAGGATCTACTTTCAAGATTCCTCTTTCCATGTCTTGTTCAGATATGTTTGTATCTGAACAAGATACAAACAGTGTCTTGTTTGTAACACAATCAACACTGAAGTGGTAGCAGCAGCTTTGGCAGATGAAAGCTTTCTCTGCTCTCATTGCCATCCTATGTGCTGAAACTACAGTTCCTGCAAGCCAAACCAGGCAGCTGACATGTTAAAAGTGGTATTCTGACATCTGGAAACCACATGGTTGGAGAAGGGTGGGAGAACAAAAATGGATCATGATTTCAAAACTGGGACTCAACATTTGACGCAATTTCTGAAAGTAAACTATGATGTATCTTTTTTGCACCTTTACAGAGATTTTGGATATAGTTTCTAAAGGCATGAATAAACATCTGCAGGATTGAAGCGTTGCCATTTAAAAACAGTTTTATTTTAATTTTATTTGACAATCGTTTTATACTGCTTTCATTTTTTTTATATAAAAAAACAGTATCCCAGTGATTTGCAATATGAAAAGGTTATGACATGGAATTTTTTTTAAAAAGTCATTTTGTTATTTTAAAGAGAAAACAAATTAATAGTTTAGTTGGATTGATTCTTGAGAAGGTGGTTAGTCTGCTTGGAGGGGAGTGACTTATATTTTTTTAGTCCTTTGAACAATTTGGCTTGTAACTTGGGGGTTGTTAAATATGTCTTACAGTAGTGAATATCACAAATGTCTCTCTGAAGGAGGGCTGGATGCCCTCTTCTATAAAGGACACAACTATTAAACCTCTTTTCATGAAATCTGCCATGGATCCTGCAGAAATGAGCAATTATATACAAGTCTCTAACTTCCCGTGATAAGAAAGTGGTACCTTTTCAACTGGAGAAAACAACTTATCTCAAACCATTTCAAACAGGCTTCAGGGTGGACTACAAGACTGAGACTATCTTAACCACCCTGATGGATGAGCTTTGTTCGTGAATTGAGAAAAGGAGTATGACTCTATTACTTCTTAATCTCTCAATGGCTTTCAATATGATTGAGCATGGTGTCCTTCTGGATTGCTTAAGAAATTTGGGAATAGCGGGTTTGCCTTTGCAGTAGTTTCGTTCCTGCCTTTCAGGCAGATTTCAGAGGGAGACGCTTGGAAACAGTCACTTTTTGCAATGGGAGCTATTATTTGATGTCTCTTAGGATTCTATTATGTCTCCAGTGCTTTCAAGTCTCCACATAAACTGTTGGGGATATTGTCAGAAGAGCTGAAACTGGCTGATGAACCCATATTTGTGATATCTTCAGGAAATGGAGTGATTTCCTTGAACACCTGCTTGAAGTCAGTAACAGACTGGATGAGATAAAATAAATTGAAATTTAATCTAGGCAAGGCAGAAGTGTTCTTTATTATGGGCTAAAAGTCTGTAGAGATTCTCAGTCATCCAAGCCATGGTTGTCCCAAAGGTGCTTTTTTTAGGAGGCACCTGGACTTTCTTGTTTTTTCCTTTGAAGACATTTTGCTTCTCCTCCAAAGAGCTTCTTCAGCTCTGACTGGATGGTGGGGAATGGAAGGATTTATATTCCTTGCAGACAACTGATCATTTGCATACTTTTTTGAGGGTCGTTGATGCACTTGGAGGTTTATCTGTGTCCTCAGGATCACCTGAGTAGTGCTAATGGTTCCTGTAGTCTGCAATGTTTTCTGGAAATCCATTCTTACTCCCACACCATTCAAAGGGTGTTCATCCCAAACTGTATAATTAAAAGTCTGTAGAGATTCTCAGCCATCCAGGTCATGTCCCAAAGGTGCTTTTTCAGAAGGCAAACTGGACTTTCTTGTTTTTTCTTTGAAGACATTAAAAGCTCTGACTTTATTATGGGCTACAATTCCAGAATGGTGGTAGACTATAATCCTCTATTCTGCATGGGACTGTATTCTCCAGTAGGAAAGGGCGTGCAATGTTGTTTCCTTGCAGAAGAAAATTACCATCAAATCAGTGGTGGGTTTCAAATTTTTTTACTACTGGTTCTGTGGGTGTGGCTTGGTGGGCGTGGCATGGCTTGGTGGGCATGGCAGGGGAAGGATACTGTAAAATCTCCATTCCCACCCCACTCCAGGGGAAGGTTACTGCAAAATCCCCATTTCTTCCTGATCAGCTGGGACTTGGGAGACAGAGAATAGATGAGGGCGGGGCTAGTCAGAATTTTTACTACCGGTTCTCCAAACCATTCAAAATTTCCGCTACCAGTTCTCCAGAACTGGTCAGAACCTGTGAAACCCACCTCTGCATCAAACTGCAGTACATGTGGAAGTAACCCCAGGATTGGATATGATATGGAACTCCATAGTTTGGAAACTTCGATTTGTACATAAATTGGCAACCAGTGGGGACTTGGCAAGAAAACTGGAAGACCATAGTACATCTGTGTTCCAAGTACTGCACTGGTTGCTAATTCATTTCCACACTAAATATGAAATGCTTTTTTTTTACCGAGAGAATTTTCTCAAATAGCTTAGACCTTAACTATATAGCCTAAAAGAAAAGTCTGTGGAGATTTTTGGTCATCCAAGTCCCAAAGATAACTCGACTTACTTTGTTTTTCCTTGAAGATGTTTCACTGCTCATCCAAGAAGTTTCTTCAGTTCTGACTGAATGGTAGGCGGCGGAATGGAAGCATTTATATTTCTTGCAGTCATCTGATCTTTAGCACTCTTTCTGAGAGTTGTTGAGGCTACTTAGGGGTTATCTGTGCCCTCAGGGTCACTAACCAAATGACTGCAAGGAATATAAATCCTTCCACTCCACACACACACACGCCCCTGCCACCACCACCATTCAGTTAGAACTGAAGAAGCTTCTTGGATGAGAAACAAAATGTTTTCAAGGAAAAAACAAAAAAAGTCCAGTTGCCTTTTGAAAAAATACCTTTGGGACAACCATGACCTGGATGACTAAAAATCTCCATAGACTTTTTTTTAAGGCTATATAATTAAAGACCAAGCTATTTGAGAAAATTCTCTTTCTCTATGAACCTCCACACATGTTGAGATAATCTGATAGTGATTTGGGATTGAGCCTTCTCTATTTCCATCCCAGCTCTTTGGAAAGCACTTCCTCAAGAGCTAAGAAGCTTAATAGCTTTATTAGCTTTTAAATGATTTTTAAAACACATCTGTTTGAATAGGGATTTAACTATTGGCTAATTCTTAACTGTAATTAATAGTAGCTCTTTTGTTTATTTTTATTGGTATTCAGTGTTATTTTAAAAGCTTTAAATAGCTTTATTTTTAAATTAGCTCTTTTAATAAAAATAATTTTACCATAAATTCTTTGGAGGCTTTGATAATTAGCAATATATTAATTTAAATGATCTAAAAATAAATATTATTTAAATACATTTTAATATAAAATGTATTTTTTCCCCAAAAGTAGGTTAAGATCAATCAGAATTCTCTGGTTAAAATAGCATTGAATAATTAGCAAAAATGGCTAGAGTGTTTATTACGTTATAATATTGTACGATTAAGCAAACTGATTCCATTCAGATAGATGTCTTCACCTGTTCAGCCAACCTTGTTAAAGAGGTGTGGGAGCTGATATTAAAACATCTGAAAGATGCCTATTTTGCAGTACTTGTTGGCGTCTGCTCTTGATTGTGTCTGCTCAGTCTGCTATCACCTGTTAAATATCTTAACTATTTTTTCTTAGATTGGTCTGTGCTTATTGTTAATTAGTTCAGCACCCAAAGTATAAGAAATTGGACTGGACTAATTCTATAAATACAGGTAGTCCTCAATTTACGATCACAATTGAGCCCAAAATTTGTTGCTAAGTGAGAAATTTGTAAAGTGAGTCTTGCGGCATTTGATGACTTTTCTTGCCATATTTGTTAAGTGGATCACTGCAGTCAGGAGTGGGTTCTACTTACCTTTACTACCAGTTCGCAATGGGATTGTGTATGCGCACGTGCAAGCGAAGCAAGCATGCGTGCCTTACTTCTGCGCATGCACAGAAGCTTCTGCGCATGTGCAGATCGCCGATAACAACATCCGGGGCAGTGGGCAGGACCTCCCGCTGGCTTTACTACCGGTTCTTGCGAACTAGTCCGAACCAGGGGCAACCCACCACTTTTTGTTAAATTAGTAACACAGTTGTTAAGCGAATCTGGTTTTCCCACGGCTTGTCAGAAGGTTGCAGAAGGTGATCACCAGACCCTGGGACATTGCAACCGTGATAATTGTGAACTACTCATTAAGAAACTGAATGTACGGTAAATCATGTGACCACAGGGATGCTTCAACAGTCATAAGTATGAAAAATGGTCATAAGTCATTTTTTTCAGTGCCATTGTATAATTTATTGTTTATTTATTGGTTCGATTTATATGTTGCCCTTTTCTGGAGACTCAGGGTGGCTTACAATGCGTTAATACTTTTGTATATACCTGCTTAGTAGGGCTTTCGCCCCCCCCTCCAGCGATGTTCTTTTTTATACAAAGTCAGCTTATTGCCCCCACAAACCGGGTCCTCATTTTACCTACCTCGAAAGGATGGAAGGCTGAGTCAACCTTGAGCCTGGTGAGATTTGAACTTGCAGTAATTGCAGGCAGCTGGTGTTACTTAACAGTGCTTTAGTCTGCTGCGCCATCAAGGCTCTTGTACCTTCAAACGGTCACTAAGCAAACTGTTGTAAGTCAAGGACTACCTGTATACTACTTATAGTAGTATCCCAGAATTGGAGATAACAATTCAATCAGAATTTGAAATTGATAACTATTTCTCCCAGTTCGTTTCTGCATCCTAGATATACAATCCAAGTAAATTTTCTTCCTTAATCTGTCTGATTGGGGCATTCTAGCCACCAATCACAAACAGCACAACTTGCTTTCATGCTCTGTTGATTTCAGTTGAACATGACCATAATGTTAATCATTATCCTATTTTTCTGAATTAGTGGTTGGAGTACAAAATTGGATGGTCATCACTTTAACATGATATCCACAAAGTCTATTAATATTATTTTTGTCCCTGATTGCATTGTACCTAGGTATGGTCCTTGTTACATCCTTTCTACCTGTGAAAGCAACACTGTGTTTTCTTTGTTTTTCATGTCCGAAGTAGTATACAGTGTGATCATCTGACTGAAAGTATCAAATCCAAGTCCCCCCCAAGTTGCTGATGATAATATCCATCTGTATCAATTTTATTTCATTTTTCATTGTATTGAGCTTTCCTGTATTCAGGCTTCCTACATTCTATATTCCCACTGTATTCCTGCTTTTGCAGTTTCAGATTTACTTTTTGCATGGTAGCATCAGCAACTAGATGTCCTCAGGTCTTTAATCTATCCAGGCCATACTCACCATTAGTATTTTGAAAGGTCCTTGGCTCTTCCTCAGTAGCATGTTGAATTCCAATCTACCTGTAGGGCTCATCACCCAACACTATATCATCAAACACTTTACATTGTATATTCATACAGTTTTCTTGATGAAATACAAGGATGACTTACCTTCTTCAGCTCAGTGTGAAATATTGTCTTTGCTTTTATCACTAAATTGATCATCTGTCTCTGACATCTTCCACTATTGCTGCTGCCCAATATAAGTATGTGCTTGCTGGGAGCTGGGATGACTTTCATAGCTTGGGCATCATTGCTGGGAATATATATACTCCGGGCAAACATATCCTTAAGTTTTATTCATCTGTCCCATGAACACTTCCCCACTATGATGATGCAGCATAACAGGGCTTCTTAGGGAGAGCTGCAGACTATATTATGTTATACATATAATGGTATTTTGCATAAGAGCCATGGTGGCACAGTGGTTAGAATGCAATATTGCAGGCTAACTCACTGCTTACTGCCATGATTTTGATTCTGACCAGCTCCAGGTTGACTCAGACTTCCATCCTTCTGAGGTTGGTAAAATGAGGACCTGGATTGCTGGGGGCAATATGCTGACTCTGTAAACTGCTTAGAACAGGGGTGTGAAACTCAAGGCCCGGGGGATGGATCTGGCCCACGGGGTGCTTAGATCTGGCCTGTGGAGCCGTCCTGGAAACAGCAAAGAACTGACCTGTGGTGCCTCTGCCAATGAAAACAGAGCTCAGGGGGGCCTTTCTCCCTCCCCCCCGGCCCCTGGTTTTGGCCAGGACGGCCTCCTGCAGCCCCCTGCCAGCAAAAACAGAGTGAAAATGGCCCACCTTGGCCATGCCCTCCTGCCCCGCTGAGGTCAAACACAACCCTGACGCGGCCCTCAATTAAATTGAGTTTGACACTCTTGGATCACAGGACTGTAAAAACACTATGAAGTTGTATATAAGTCCAAATGCTATTGCTATTATATGTATGTTATGCATATATGGTATATTATTATGTATATATGAACAATTATTTGAGCAATGATTAATATTATGGAAAATTATCAAGTTGTGATCTAGTGAATGTTATTAAAGTCCTATTGATTGGAAGAATAACATATACAAGGCCACTGGACTTGTACTCTGAGTCTATTTACATTTACATGTATTGAGATAATGGGACTTCTTTGAGTAAATGGGGATTGATTTCATTTTAGACAGATAAACTGCATTATTTTATTTATCTGGGATGTCCTTAATGACTGTGGTTAGCTGTCAGAAATCAAACTGAGAAGAATTTGTTGAATTACCTTTTTTTTTTTTTTTTGTCTGCTAGGATATCTCTGAATGAAGCTTAAAGGCAAAATCCTATTAAAAGTATGTGCCTTTTCCTTGTTCAACGCACAGTTTAATATCTTGGTCATGGACAAATACATCATAATTCATTTCCAAGAAACTGCTTCCTATGCACTTCAGTTGAAAGTACTGCTAACATCAGTAATTTTTTAAGTCAGTGATGGCTACAGTGTGTGCAGAATGAAGGACACAGACATAATACCATCATTATCCTTCCACAGAAGTTTTATTGGCTGATAACTTTCAAACTAACTTGATGACTCTTTTCAAAAATCTTCAGATACTTTTACATTTACCACATGTCTTTATTCTGCATATGTGCATTTTGCACCTCTTCTACTTCTACCCACTTTTATAACATTGTGAACTTTGATAAAGTGATTTACCATTTTAATCATTCAAAACACAGTACTGTATTCTTGACTGATTTGGAATTTTGAATTAAAAGAATGTTTTTTAGCACATGACTGCTCTACTTGTTCTATGTTAAAAAAAATGATGTGCTAGTTGCTACTATGCATATTTGTTTGTGTTAAAGGCAGCTATTATGCAACATGACTTACTAAAGGATATTAATATTAAAAAGCCTCCAATTAGTATCTTTCTTTGACAACTGTTGGAAGATTTCCACCAGCAGATTGTTGCAGTAAGATAATAAGAAATGAGTTCCTTCTGAGTTCAGTTCAAATCCTGGTGATCTCAGCGAGATGCCCATGGGGGTTTCTATAGCAGAGATTTGCCAATGCCTTCCGGGAATTTTTTCAATTACCTGTTTAGCCTGCAAACTCAGGTTTTCCTAATGGACTCCCATCCAAGTATATTAACAAGGTCAGAGCTTGGTTAACATTGTCAAGATCCCCAAAATGTAGTAGAATAATAATTTTCCAAAAATCCTCCATAGCCCTCCTGTACTGCCTAAAAACTCTTTAGATCAGATTTTTTTTTTCTGGACAGAAAATGACAATGTACTGAAGGAAAGATAATGATGATGATGATGATGATGATGATGATGATGATGATGATGAAATTGCAGCTTCCTGCAATAACACCAGCAGAACTGCAAAAAAACTGTTGCTACTTGGAACATTGTACATTTTAAGAAGATACTTGGTTGATACCTAGGATGCTGGCAGCAACCTATATCAACCATTAGCACCAGTCAATGGTATTTATGATACATTTTTAAATGTTCAGTTGACTGAGTTTCATATTTAATGAATAAAAGAATAACTCATAGTCAGACAGATGTTCAGACTGGATTTGGAAACTTTGTCTATCGGGTCCTTTCCAAGGACCTGAGGTAGATAGAATTGGATATTTGATAGTGTTACAGATATCATGGCAGGATTTAAGGTGTTCTGAGGAAAGCTGATTTTTGCAATTGACTGATAGTGAATTTGTCAATGTCCAAGTGGTATCCAAGTGGTGCCCCAGATGATGATGATGATAATTTAAACACCCCATCCTCTTTTTGTAATAGATAGAAATAGCAATAAAACTTAGACATATATATCACTCTTCACTGCTCTACAGCACTCTCTGGGCAGTTTACAACATCAGCATAGTGCCCCCAACAATCTGGGTATTCATTTCAGCAACCTCAGAAGGATGAAAGGCTGAGTCAACCTTGAGCCTATCGGGATTGAACTCATGGCTGTGGGTAGAATTAGTCTGCAATACTGCATTCTAACCAGTTTGCTACCATCTTATGAATAGATGCCTTCTGTTTAATTGAGGAACATTTCCTGGATACTGCCCATTGTTTTAACATTGCAGATTATAAATATTGATTTATTATAGTCACTTCTGAGTGTAGATGAGGAAAATATGTCCTTAAGTCAATGAGTTTCATTCATTGAGATAGTGAAGTTGAGAGAGTTGCCAATCTTGAAAAACAGTAATCAATCCTCATATTGGGTTAAGTAGATACACTAATGAAGCTATGCAGAGGAGTATCTAATCTTGGGGCTTAGACCAAAAGTCTGTCTTCTAATAATGTTTAAGGTTACATAAATGAATGTTTAATGAATCAAATAGGAATTTTGCGCACATATCTTTGCAGCTAGATATATTGAGTTTGTCCAAATGTTTTCAGTATCATTTTATTAAAACATTTAAACAAGAAAATTAAAACAAAGAAACACAAGAAAGTAATACAAAGAAGAAAAAGATAGAAGTAAAAGAAAAAAGTGCAAGAAAAAAAGAAAAATGGAAGAAAAATGAATGAGAAAAAATGATATAAAGAAGTGATTTCCAATATTCTACATGGCAATTACAAATAAAAATATATATTTAAGCTATCACCCTAAAATTACATCACATTACTCTTCTTTCTATAATCTATCCTGTCTAATCATCAACATCACTTAAATCCCAAATTCATTTTTTCCCCATTTTTATGCAAAAATCCATGTAAGACTTTCTGTCACCAATAAATGCGGATAATGTCTTTTCTTTAGTAGAAGAAAAGTAAATTTATCCATTTGAACAAAATCTTTCCACTTCACCAACCATTTTTTCATACTGGATAATATTTAATTTTTCCATCTTTGTGCATATAATAATCTCACTGCTGTAGTTATATATTAAAATATTCTTCCATGAACTTTTTCTGTTTTATCCATTAATTCTAAAAGAAAAAGTTTTGGCTTGATTTCTATATGGATCTTTAAAATTCTCTGTATCAGACTATATACAGTAGTTGAATCAAATTTTTTTAAAACCTGTTTTTACATGTCTGCCAAGAATGATAACATGTCCCTTCTTGTAGTCTATGGAAATATAAAGATATGAACAGTTGATTTTTGTTTTGTACTGAAATGGGTCTCCATATTATATTTATTATGAACTTAGACACTCTCCAGAAGTGTCTAAGAGAAAAGAGCATAATTTCAGAAATTTGTTTATTTATACATATTGACAAACCACAGAGAAAAAAGTACATGTACATCCAAGCATACAAACATACAAAATCTGAGAGAGAGAGAGAGAGAGAGAGAGAGAGAGAGAGAGAGAGAGAGAGAGAGAGAGAGAGAGAGGGAGGGAGGGGGAGGGAGAGAGAGAGGGAGAATAACAGAATAACAGAATAACAGAGCATATATATATATATATATATATATATATATATATATATATACACACACACACACACACACACACATACACACACACACATGTATGTATGTATATATATATATATATATATATATATATATATATATATATATATATATATATATATGTAATATTTCTATGCCGCCCACTCTCCGAGGACTCTGAATAGCATATTGCCCCCTAACAATCTGGGTCTTCATTTTACCCACCTCGGAAGGATGGAAGGCTGAGTCAACCTTGAGCCGGTGAGATTTGATCCGCTGATCTGCTGAACTAGCAGTCAGTTGAAGTAGCTGCAGTACTGCACTGTAGCCACTGCGCCACCTTGGCTCATCTAAATTATGGAACGCTTCACGAATTTGCGTGTTGGTAGGGACTTTGGAGGTCTTCTACTCCAACCCCCTGATCAGGCAGAAAACACCATACCATTTCAGACAAATGGCTGTCCAATGTCTTAAAAACTTTCAGTGTTGGGTCATCCACAATTTCTGGAGGCAAGTTGTTCTACTGATTAATTGTTCTAACTGTCAGAAAATTTCTCTTTAGTTGTAGGTTGCTTCTCCTTAATTAGTTTCCAGCCATTGCTTCTTCTCCTGCCTTCAGGTGCTTTGGAGAATAGCTTGACTCCCTTTTCTTGTATATTAGGTTATGCTTATTGGTTTTCTTAAGCTGTGTATTCTTTCCTCAGAGGTTTCCTGCAAATCATTCTCATCTGTTTTTTATTTTTCTGTTAATCACTGGAACAATTTTTGTTTTTGTTTCAAATCCTAAAAGATCATTTGGAGAGATAAGTCTGTTGTGTTGGTTAAAACAGCTGCTTTGTGACTGAAAAGATTTAATCCTGTCCTTATTACCCCTGAACTTATTGTCTCATGTTGTGAAACATTAGCTTTTTTTGTACAAAAGTAAAATGATAGCAGTTTCCTAAACCATCCTATTAGGCAAGCACACATGCTTAAGAGGAATTGGCTGATTGTATTGTTCAGCTGTCTCGTGTCTTTATCAAGATTTATTGGAAGAGCCAATCATCCTTTGAACATTCACTGTACAGCATTCCAACTTAAAATTATCCAAAAACAGTCTTAGATTTGTTTCACATAAACATATTTTGGGGGGTTCCCATTTTTCTGAACACATTCTACACAGCTTTACATAATTTACACAATGAAATCAATGTAATCAATGAAGCACATAATGATGCCTTTTTGGAAATCTTTGGCTTTCTCAATTATCCAACATGCCTCAGCAATGAGGTTTTGTGTTCCTTGGCATTTTGTAAAGTCAGCTTGAACATCTGGCATCTCCTTCTCCTCGTAGAGCTTTAATCTGCATTTGATGATCCTAAGCATTATTTCTTTGGCATGTGAAATTATATTTGTTAAGTCTTCTTTTTTGGTATTTGACCTCTTCCAATCTGTCAGCCACTGTATCATTCTCCAGATTTCTTGGCATAGCTTGACTGATTCTTCTGTGCTTGCCATATTTCTGTGGCTATTCCATCAGCCCCTGTAGCCTTCTGACTTGATAATGATCTAAGTTCATCTTCTAATACTAGAGGTCCTTGAAAAGAGATAGCATCTTCTAAAGAATGTTGGATGTTGACATCTCTAGAATACAGTATTTCAATATATTCTTTCCCTCGTTCTTTATCTTCTTTGAATTGATTATTTATTTATTTGTTACATTTATTTGCTGCCCATCTCGCCATGAGGCTACTCTGGGTGGCATACAACAATAAAATGGGAAAAATGATAAAAATCTGACCATAATAATGGCAAGGAATAAAACAATAAAAATTGTACAATAATATGAAATTAAAAAGATGAGCTAAAGAGACAAATTAACAAAGGATATAGGGGATCCAGGTTCAACTCTCTGCCCTCCCAAGCTTGTCAGGATCATAATAAAATTAGGACATGCCACAGATATCTAAATAAACGTCAAGCCTGGTGCCATGTTACTAAGCCTTATTATCATGAGAGAAAACTAAAACAAATTGAAGGATCCACACCCCTACCTCCTTTTTAAAAAATCTTACTCTCAGTGAACAATCATGTGCCTTGGCCACTCTGAAGCAATGAAAGAGACTTCTCACCCAAAGGTGCTTTTTCAAGAGGCAACTGAATTTTCTGGAAACCAAGAAAGTCCAGTTGCCTCTTGAAAAAAGCACCTTTGGGACAACCATAACCTGAATGACTGAAGAATCCCCATAAACAAGAGACTCCTTTGCTTAGTGAACTGACAAAGCACCCTTTTCTACCCAGGAGAAGCAATCCTTAGATCCATTTGCACCACTTAAAGATATCAGCTGGTCTTATTCACCTCACAAGGTAGCCTAAGGAAATCATCCAGGTTTAAGGAAAGATCACATGCGCCCAGAAAGGCAGTAAAAAAATCAGACAGAGTGCCAAGCTTGCATCCTGTCTCTTGAAAGTACATCCCAAGAGGACAGTCCCAGGAACCACTAAAGTAGTATAAAAAGCTTTTAAAAAATTAAGCCCCTAATAAAAGTATCAGCCAAGGGAAAAAACCTCCAGAGAAGCAGCTCTCCATAGTCTGGGCATACTGCCAAGAACCATTACAATGTAACAAGGCTTAACCCAGAGGCAGTTTCTGAAAACACTTACCATATTTTTCGGAGTATAAGATGCACCGGACTATAAGACGCACCTACCTTTTTTGAGTATTTTTTTTTTAAGTTTTTTTTAAATTTTTTAGACAAACACACAAACATACAATGTATTTTCTTTAAACAGAGTATTTGGCTGGTTCACAAATTTAAACAGTGTTTAGTCATTTCAATTAAATTTACAATTTCTATATTTCCTTTTTGCCATATTTATTCCTCATCTATTTTTTTAAAAAAACCAGTATTACCCTTCATCCTCATCTCTAATCATAATCAAATTCAATTTTTCTCTTCTCTTCTATATTATACCCCTTCCCATTGTCATCTATTTTTATATCCATCCTCACATTGGTTAATTATGTAATATTACAGTTGTTTAATACAAATTCAACATTTTAATATAAATCAATTAGTTATATAACTATCTTTTTTTGTATATTAATCAATTTGAACATAAATATTCCAATTATTTCCATGCAATCCAATTTCTTACAAATCAATTAATTATATTTACCAATAATAATAAACCAAATAATTTCCCCCTCATATGTTACTCATTTTCACATCCTAAACTCTCCCAATAACCCATATAGTTTTGCCCATATAATCCTCCAAATCACAATTTAATCATTTCTACTTTCATCACAATATATAATTAAAAATATTTCAATCATTACAATTTCCCTAATTAAATTTAAAAATGTTCTAGCTGTTATCCAAGCTATAATTTAATCCTTTTTACTTTCACCACCATATACCATTAAAGGTATTTCAATTGTTACAGTTTATACTTATTCATATTTCTAAAAAAAATATAAAAAAGAAAAACTTATCATTGTTTAGATTTCAAAAATACAAAGACAAATATTCCAATTATTATTCATTTCATTTTTACAGTCATGATTTCCCATTTATTTCTTACTACTATTCATATTTCAATTCTAAATATGTATAACATTTTTCTCTTTCATTTCTTTTTCTCCCTTCCCATTTTTATTTTTGCCTTTTTCTTTCTTCTTTTTTTCTTTCGTGTTTAAAATCTTGAACTCTCCTCTTTTGCCCTAAATTTCCCATTGTTTGCATCTACCTTTTTTGGTGAGGAAAAAGAAGAAAAAGTAATCTCCCTCTGCCTCTACCTAATTTTGCCTCGTTGCACCAAACAGCAAACAGCCTGCTTTACTTTCAGTTTCGTTTTCAGCATAGCTTGATTAGCACAAGGGGAAAAAAAATCAGCAGTTTTCTTCCTTGAAGCAAGCAGTGGAGGCCTGCGCAAAACAGCTGAGAGCAAATCAGCTGAGAGTCGGGAGGCTGATCTAATCAACTTGTGCTAATTAGTCTATGCTGAAGCTGAAAGGAGCTGTTCTTTCTTGCTGTTTGCTTGCAAGGAGATAACTGCTGCAAGGCACAGGCCAAAGGGTGAGGGCCAGTGGGTGGGCAGAACTACATTTGGTGTATAAGACACACCTAATTTTTCACCCCCTTTTAGGGTGGAAAAAAGTGCATCTTATACTCCAAAAAATACGGTAAGTGGGCCAATAAAGATAAGGATTAGGCTAGAAACAACACAGAGAGGCACACCAGAATGTCTCCTTCCTACCTTCCTAACAGGATTAGCTCTGTAAAGTGAGAAAAACAAAAGGCTGTTGGAAGGAGATTTCTTCCAACAGCCGGTTCGCTGGTTCTCCCAAACCGGTGTGAACTGGCTGAATCCCACCACTGCTTGATACTCAACTACTTTGAAACTCATCAAATTTGGTAGTCACAAAAATTTTGTCCCAGTACTCATAGTTTGTTTTGTACTTAAAACAAACACTAGAACTTGTCAATGTTGGGTGCCTTGTGATTCACGACATTATTCCTTATGGGAAAAATTTGTTTGGTACTCATTGTTTACCTCAACTAGATCAGCAAGAGCAATGTTTCAATCAGATGCAGTGGGCAATCATTCAGGAAACCAATTAATAGCACTCAGAAAACTGGGGTGGGTGGGTTGTGCTGTCTGAGCATAGTGATTTTTTTGCACACGTTTCATTACCAAAGTAGGTAACATCATTAATGAAGGAAACTATTAGCAGACAATAACAGTCAGATTCAGCAAACAGTCAGTGGTCTTTCCCCCCTTCTTCTTCCAATTCCTTTCTGATATATTTACTTGTTGTTTCTTTCCCCCCACATACTCCATTCACCATTATAATTTTCCAGAGATTTAAAAAGTGGAAAAAAAGGGAAAGTACAAAAACTCAGCAAAGCTCTTTAAAGCGGTAGCAGCTAGGAACAAAAGGATTAAGAAGCCTGAAAGAACTTTAGGTTGAAATAGAGCCTAAAGTGTGTCACTTCTATCCCTTCTTGAACTATGAATATATTGTTGAATCTACGTATATTTCAACTCATGTACATCCATTTTGTTATCTCCTTCATTGTTATTTGTCAAGGCATTTGGAGCCACTTTATTTTTGTAAATAACAAGACATCACAAATCAGCCAAATGTATAGGCTTATAGAAACACCCTCACTAAAAACCAAGTATTTGGATAAGAATGCCACAAAGAGAACCACAATACACAGTCAGATGGTTTGCATATAGTTTGAACTCTTTTTTACTTTAAAAGCAGATGAATGAATATAATTGACTCCCATGTTGTAATTTTTCAGTGCATTAGTTAGGCTATACAGTCAAAATTGAAGCTGTCTATCAACTGAAATAAAAGCATGTTTTCTCATAATGTTTTGTGATTTCTATTATTAAGCTAAGAAAAGCTACATTTTGGAGCAGTTGCAACCAAGGTATCTATCTATCAGAATCTAAAGCAATACATTCCAAAGTCTAAAGGTAAAGAAATCCATTAAACATGTTTGAAATTTATAATATGACTTTCATGAATTCTCACTTTCTCTTTAATAGCCCACAAGCTCTGCTGTTGGAATTTTTGTTTAAAACATTCAAGAGATCGTGCTCTTCTCTTATTGTTACTGAAATTTTTTACAGTAATAAAAGCTAATACAAAATGAAATATTTTAGTTTTGAAGTATTTTAATTAAAATGTGCTTGAGAAGGTGAGGTTTCAGCAACCCCAGTGTCCCTATAGGATCCACTGCAGCTATGAACTTGATTTTTTCCCATGACTCATAGCCCTTTTATGTGTAAATTGATGCAATCCTGTGGTCTCCATGAGAGGAGCAGCTATTAGGAGCACAAGTAGGCAAACTCTTGGTCTCTCCTTCTCCAGAGAGGTTTCCTTGGCCCAGGCTGGTAACCTATGTGTTGCTCTCTACCACAACATTGTCTCCATTTCCTTGGAGAGGCCTTATTTCACCATTGCCTTCACCAGAAGTTCTCCCTCTTCTCTTTTTGTGAACAGACCAGGGGTAAAATGCACTTATCTTCGCTATCAGATCGGAAATGTGAGCGCACACACCTCTTCTGTGCACGTGCCTCTTCTGCGCATGCACAGAACCTTCTGTGCATGCGCAGAGGGTCAAAAACTGGATGTGATGACATCTGGGCAGGTGGGCAGAGCCTCCCACTGCCGGCCCTACCGGATCGTGCGAGCTGGATAGATCCAGCTGGATTTCATCACTGGAACAGACTCTAGTACAGCAGTGGAATGTAATACTGTTTCATTGAATGCTTAACCAGGTTTGTCTGATTCCTCTTATTGGAGTCCAGGCCATGTTATGTGGGGGAATTCACTGGAGAAAACAATTATGTTGGGAAGAGCCTTGGTGGTGCAGCGGACTAAACTGCTGTTAAAGTAGCACTTAGCTGCCAGCTGCCTGCAATTACTGCAAGTTCAATTCTCACCAGGCTCAAGGTTGACTCAGCCTTCCATCCTTCTGAGGTAGGTAAAATGAGGACCCGGTGTGTGGGGGCAATAAGCTGACTTTGTATAAAATAGAACACCACTGGGGGGGGGGGCAAAAAGCCCTACTAAGCAGATATATACAAAAGTATGAAGGCAACTGCTTAATGCATTGTAAACCACCCTGAGTCTCCGGAGAAGGGCGGCATATAAATCGAACTAATAAATAAATAAATAAGAGTTAAGGGTAAAAGGAAACCAGGCCATCAGAGAATATGATGGCTGGATGCCATCAAAACTGACACCAGCCAGAGCATAGAAATATTCAAAGAAGTAGTGCAAGATCAGAAGAAATGGAGAGACGTGGCCCATAGAATCACCAAGGGTTGTTCACAACTCATGGATATCATCATCATCATCATCAAACATTAAGGGCCAAAGGAATCTTAATTTGTGGTTGTCTGTCATGGGAAAGAAGTCACCAAACAGAAGCTGAAGACTAATTATCTATTCTGGATATATGGCTGCATATACTGTATGCTCTTGTTCAGCAAAGAAAGAGCATTAAGGTCTTTAGGAGTTTTCTATTATTTACATATATAAAGTGTGTTTCATTCATGCCTGATTTACTTCCCCTTTTCACTGTTGGAAAAATAAGAAAGGATAAAGAGCAACGTAAATCTGTAATCCTAATAGCTGTATGGTATATAAAAGCCTCCAAAATAACTTCATTCTCATTAATGTCAATTAAAATGGATCCATTTAAAATAATCTAATGAGTTCTTACTGCGTAACTGACAAGGTAATTGACATGAATGATTTTAATGGACTATATTTTTTTTTGCTGCTGGCCAGAATAGCCTATTAATAGCAGCTGGCAAATTAATATATATAATTTTGTAACCTAAGTGATTCTTCATTTATAAGGAAGAAATCCTAGAATTTTGACTCTGGTTATTGCTCACTTTAGAATGCTATTCAAATCCTGGACTTTGCTATTTGTGGAAATTTAAGTGTACACACCTGCAAGAACTGAAGCTTCTTAAAAAAAAAAAATTTTTTTTAAAGATGTGGTTACATATACAATGTTGGTTTGGTTATTTAGCTTATTTGTTTATAGTTAGAGAAAATAGACTCAAATTTGTATTCAAAAATAGAGATGCTTGAATTAGAAGAAAGTTAGCCTGTATTAATGAAATATGTATTCTTATATTATTCCAACTCATCAGTATATTATTGGGTGTTTTATGAATTTTAAAATACTTTCATATGGTATTTTGTGCAGAATTTTCTTAGGCAAGTTTTTAAAATGAAAATATCCTTAGTACGTAACTTAACCCTATCATATTGTCCTGTGAAAATACAATAGAGTTAAAAAAATTTTTTTTAAATAATTGTATCTTAATTAGATTAATCAAGCTGCAAATTTATATACAATTTTATTCAGAATGTTGGTATGTTCTGCAACTGTATAGTAGAATGCCCAAGAATCTGGCTTTTGTTCCCTATTTTTCAAATTAAATCAAAACCTTTATTACAGCCTTTAGGTCAGAAAACACTACAGTAAAAATACATAAACCTATAATTAATATCACTAAAATGTAAACAAATAAAATCAATTTACGTAAAATGGAAAAAGTAACAAATAGCCAGCCTCCAAAAATTGTATTACTTCTCAACCATAGGCAGAGTAAATGGCATATCTGGAAAGATACATCAGAATAATGGTTGGCTAGAAGAAGTGAGAGAGAAGTCTTTTGCTCTCTACAGTCTAGTTCTTAAAATGGAATGGAGATTTTCTTTAAAAAGAGCAGCAAAGGAACACCAGGCTTAGGGTTTTCATGGAGCCATCTCCACATGGCATGATAAATAGGGATGTTTTTATACCACCCACACAGGACTGCAGAGGGAATGCAGCTAACCTAACCCAGCCAAGGTGAAGGCCCAATGAAATTTTAAAATTAGAATTGAAGAGGGAGTAGACAGTAGCACATGCACATTTGGGGGGTGGGAATCCATGAACCATGGGGTTAGATACTATGTTTAAACTGGTTTGGGAATCAATGTCCCAGGTATGCTGCTTAGCATGACACTTAATGTTTCCAAATCGTAATGGGCAGAGGCTCTCCAAAGAAAGTCCTAATGCCTGGAATTTGGTATGAGCTTTTTTTTTTATTTTATTTTTTTTAATTTGATTTATATGCCGCCCTTCTCCGAAGACTCAGGGCGGCTTACAATGTGCTCAGCAATAGCCTTCATCCTTTTGTATATTTATACAAAGTCAGCTTATTGCCCCCACAAACTGGGTCCTCATTTCACCTACCTTAGAAAGGATGGAAGGCTGAGTCAACCTTGAGCCTTGGCGAGATTCGAACCCTGCAGTAATTGCAGGCAGCTGGTCTTAATAACCAGCTTAATAACAGGGTGCCTTAAACCCCTGTACTACCAAGGCTCTATTAGCTTTATTAGCCAGGTTGATTTAAAACAGTTTCTGAGAGCCAGTAGAGCAAGACCCACAGGGGAAAAATATTATTTTAGCTTGTAATTAAAGTGATAGAAGCAAGCTGTGGCAGTCTCAAAAATCAAACCTGTCTTTAACCACTAGATCGTTGCTGATCATCTTGTAATCAGGTTGGGCTCCTGGGGGTTCGGCAGGGTTCGGGTGATCCTCTAGCCAAGGATTGTCAGGGTTCGGCAAACTCCCAAATGCCAGCCCTGGCTGGCCACGCCCACCCTGCTCCTCCCCTCCCAGGAATCTTCAAGCAGCCCGTTCATCATTCCAGGTAAGTGCAGGGGCCACACAGAGGGTCTGGGAAAGTGAAAAATGGGCCTCCCAGAAGTTCTGGAAGTCTGGAAACGGGCCTGTTTCTGGCCTCTGGAAGGCTTCTGGATCCCGGGGGAAGCGGTTTTCGCCCTCCCGGAGGCTTGAGGAAAGCCTCCAGAGCCTGGGGAGGTGAAAAATGCCCCCCCCGCTGTGGTGCAGGTGGCTGACTAGGCCACGCCCACCATGGGCACACCCATCCAGCAATGGGGCAGCGAACCAGTTGCTAAAGGATCTGAAGCCCACCCCTGCTTATAATAGTAAGTATAGAATGGACAGTAAGTAAATTTGGAATGGACAGTTTCCAGGATATTAATCTTTGTAAAGATACAAATCTGAACACCAATCAAGAGGCTGGGAAACAATTGTAGCAAAGAAAACCTTACAAGCTGCAGGAACAAAATATGCCCTCTTTGAATTTAAAAATCTTAAGATAGCTGTAGAGCCGGGGTCTCCAAACCTGGCAGCTTTAAGACTTGTGGACTTCAATTCCCAGAATTTCCCCACCAGCATAATATTTATACCTGCTCTATTGGTGTATCATTCATTTTGTGATTTATACATTCACTGTCATGTCATGCGAAGAGTGGGATTTTGGTTTTTTGATAATTTACTACAAATTGTTCTTTTAGGCAACAGGAAGCCAATGCCCTCAATGCCCTTCTCAGGCCCACCTGGGAGATGAATGAAATTATTACACTATTTGCATATAGCAAGGAGGGAATTGCAGGATCTAATATTGGAGAATTATAATTAAAAGGGAGAGACTGATTTATTGAGTTAATGTACAGATTGAAAAGTAATGTAGCTAGAATGCACCCTTGCCTACCCCTCTTTTGCTGGAAACAGCTCCAGACAGAGGCCCCCAAGGAAAGCATGTGACTTTTAATGAGATGTTAGAATAAAGAGTCTGGATAAGAAGGGGCATTGAGGATCTCTCAAAATTTTCCCATAGTCTCTCCCTTGGAATCAGATCAAAAGCTGATTTGAAATCTACAAAGGCTGCAATTATTTTTTATAATTGTTTCTATTCTTTGGGATAGGAAATAGCCAATACAATGTTTTGTGGTCATTAATATTTTCTTTTCATCTCATAATATATCAGGCCATACTTACAACATTAGGTGGTATCTTTTCTTCATATAGTCACTCTTATTATTAAGTGCTGTTGGAGCTAATAAGATGGAATGATACCTGGTTTTTAAAAACACAGATGAAAAAAAATATATATCTCCAGTCGTGCCACCAAATTGATCAGATAATCAGGATAGGAGCAAGTCACAGTACAATTACAGAAAATTTATTATTCAGTTTAGTATCTATAAATCAGTTCTTTGCAAATTTAGGACAGTTTAAAAATGAAGATGCCAATCTCAGGAAGGGTTAGTGAATTGCTTATTAAAAGTTAATAACAACAGAACAGTTTTATATATTGTATTTTTCAGCCACTACAAATGCAAGTCATTCAAAGTAAAAAAAATCACAACACTGATACAAATACAGGTGAAACTTGAAAAATTAGAATATCATGCAAAAGTTCATTTATTTCAGTAATGCAACTTAAAAGGTGAAACTAATATATGAGATAGAATCATTACATGCAAAGCGAGATAGTTCAAGCCTTGATTTGTCATACTTTTGATGATTATGGCTTACAGCTCATGAAAACCCCAAATTCATAATCTCAGAAAATTAGAATATTACATAAAATCAATAAAACAAGGATTGTACATAGAACAATATCGGACCTCTGAAAAGTATAAGCATGCATATATACTCAGTACTTGGTTTGGGCCCCTTTTGCATCAATGACTGCCTCAATGCGGCATGGCATGGTTGCTATCAGCCTGTGGCACTGCTGAGGTGTTATGGAAGACCAGAATGCTTCAATAGCGGCCTTCAGCTCTTCTGCATTGTTCGGTCTCATGTCTCTCATCTTTCTCTTGGCAATGCCCCATAGATTCTCTATGGGGTTCAGGTCAGGCGAATTTGATGGCCAATCAAGCACAGTAATCCCATGGTCATTGAACCAGGTTTTGGTACTTTTGGCAGTGTGGGCAGGTGCCAAGTCCTGCTGGAAAATGAAGTCAGCATCCCCATAAAGCTTGTCTGCGGAAGGAAACATGAAGTGCTCCAAAATCTCCTGGTAGATGGCTGTGTTGACCCTGGATTTAATGAAGCACAGTGGACCAACACCAGCAGATGACATGGCTCCCCAAATCAACACAGACTGTGGAAACTTCACATTGGACTTCAAGCATCTTGCAGTGTGTGCCTCTCCATTCTTCCTCCAGACTCTGGGTCCTTGGTTTCCAAATAAGATGCAAAAGTTGCTCTCATCAGAAAAGAGGACTTTGGACCACTGAGCAAGAGACCAGTTCTTTTTTTCTTTAGCCCAGGTAAGACGCTTCTGACGTTGTTTATTGTTCAGGAGCGGCTTGACAAGAGGAATATGACATTTGAAGCCCATGTCCAGGATCCGTCTATGTGTGGTGGTTCTTGATGCACTGACTCCAGCCTTAGTCCACTCCTTGTGAAAGTCCCCAACACTTTTGAATGGCCTTTTCTGACAATCTTTTCCAGGCTGCGGTCATCCCTGCTGCTTGTGCACCTTTTTCGTCCACACTTTTCCCTTCCACATTACTTTCTATTATTGTGCTTTGATACAGCACTTTGGGAACATACAACTTCTTTTGCAATTACCTTTTGAGGCTTTCCCTCCTTATGGAGGGTGTCAATGATGGTTTTCTGCACAACTGGCAGGTCAGCAGTCTTTCCTATGATTGTGATTCCTACTGAACCAGACTGAGAGACCATTTAAAGGCTCAGGAACCCTTTGCAGGTGTTATGCCTTACTTAGCTGATTAGAGGGGGACACTTTGAGCCTAAATATTGAACCTTTTCACAATATTCTAATTTTCTGAGATTGTGAATTTGGGGTTTTCATGAGCTGTAAGCCATAATCATCAAAATTATGACAAATCAAGGCTTGAACTATCTTGCCTTGCATGTAATGTGTCTATCTCATATATTAGTTTCACCTTTTAAGTTGCATTACTGAAATAAATGAACTTTTGCACGATATTCTAATTTTTCAAGTTTCACCTGTAAGTGGTCTAAATAAGTACTAACTTGTTGTAGCAAAGCCTCATTCTTCCTAAAATGTGGTAGACATTTACAGCAATAGGAGAAAATTCCTATACAACATGATTATAGTAATCTGCATCTTATCTATGCAAATATCAAGAATATATATGTATGTGTGTGTGTAATTGACATAATAAAGGCTTCATTATACCAAATAAGTAGAGAAATCAATAAGTCTTTCAACACATAGAATCAGCATGCATACAGTGTTTGAATTCTGGATCTCTACAAATCTGTTTTTCTGCCTATCTGTTCATCTAAGGGACAGATTATGCTGAACCAGTGAATAGATGAACGATGAAACTGAAAACAAATACTAAATAACTAATTATCTTCTTATCTGCATGAACACTTTACCAGGGCTTGACCAATGTAATTGCTTCAATGGTTTTCCAGATAGCCACGTCCTTCATTTTTAGAATGTTCTAGGAATGGTGACAAGCTGATCTTTGGCGATCAGGGATTTGTAATGTGGGTGATAAACTTACATTTCTGCTTCATTTCTCCAAAGACCTTGATTACGTTCTAAGTCCGTTCTATTCAACACTGTTTAGGAAGGGTGTAAAACTTTTTTTTTAGGATAAGGTCTGCACTGGGTTTTGGAAAGACATACCAGTAGCAGAAACATCCCATTAAAATAGATGGGCTGACACAAAGAAGTAGCCAGGGACGAGGCAAAATGTAAGATCACTTTAACTTAACAGGGGCCTTGAATTCCATTAAAGACATCCATTAAACAGAGAATTGATTATTCCCCGTTTCCTTTAAATAATTTCCATATTTTGTCACATTACAAAATACAGTCCAATAACAAATTGTGGAAGGTCCTGGAAAGAATTATCAGAGGGTGCATCAGAATAGGAGCTGATACACATACACCAAGACAACAGGCAGAAGGCAGGCATATAGGCAGACAGAGACAGTATTATTTTTTTTTAAAAGGGGGGGGGGTGCTTTTATTTTGAACACTGAGCTAACAAAATATTGTGAGTTAATTTTATATACTGTACAAGTGAAAATACAATTTACAAATCCAGTTTGTATAGTATATATGGACCTATAATATAAGAAATAACTTACTAAATATTATTCCTTCAGTTCTTGTTCTCTGCTTATTTTATTATGGCTTTTCCACCTCCTTATCTCAGTTGCTGATTCTGGAATATCTGAGTTTTCTCCGAGTGGTCTTGCTGCCAAACAAAGCCTTTAATTCATCCAGGATCTGAATCTCTTTACACAACGATATCTGTTCTCCTGATCTTTCCACATGTTCACAATTCACTTCAGGATTTTGTTCCTAGTCTTCTTCATCTCAGGGCTGGACCCTCTAAACTTAGCAAGCATCACTTCACATTAACCAGGTAATGTCCTCTCCAGCAGAGTGTTCTTCAGCATCTGAAATCACACCCACCCACATTTTTGCCTGCTCTTTTTACAATCTGTACTCAGGACATAATACGTGCTACTCTCCACCACTTTGCCATTTTCTGTTTATGTGCTCATATTCTTGTACTGAGTCATCTTCCTTTCCTAAAAAGAATCCATGACCTTGGCCCATACTTATTTCCTTCAGCCAGGGATGCCATTCTTTCAAATTCACATTTGTATGCCTTTTGCATTTCCCTGATTTAAGGTTTTGGTGATAACATCTACTCTTTGGATTGATATTATTTGGGAAGTAGTTTTACAAGTTTAAGTCTGAAATGGGGGAGGGGAATATTTAAAACTATGACTTTAGATGAGGTTGAGTTTTATTCATATAGTCATATTAAAATAATATGAAAATTGCTTACAAACATAAACAAATCATAGTAATCCTTATTACAGATTTGAAACCCAAGACAGCAATTCGCTCTCAGCAATGCTCTGTTAATGTACAAAATCTTGTACAAAATGTACAATTACTTAAATGCATGTAGTCCTTGTTTACTGGCACTTACTGAGAGTGGGAACTTGTAAAGTGTGATGTCACGTGACTGTGCCAATTTATAGCAGCATTTCTGCCAGTCCTAGTTGACATATTAGATGAATCTCTTATGGTTGGATGTTTGCCGCATCGTAAATTCATATGATCTCCACTTGTAATTTTCCTGCTGGTTTCCCATTGACTTCGTCTGTCAGAAACCAGCAGTGAAGGTCCCCAATGGCAAATCATGTGGCCATAGTGTTGCTGCAACAGCCACAACCATAAAGACTCATTGTAAGTACTTCTTATTCGATACTATCATAATTTCAAATGGTCACTCAATGAGTTCATATTAAGTAAGGTCTACTTGAATTGCAAACACATACACATTCATTCTCCCTTGTAGAGCTGCACTCTGGTCAAATGGTGCACACTTAAGAGGAAGACAAAAGTGCTCTATAGATGCATGCACAAATTGGGGTCTTTCAATCAGATACCTGTTCAGCCATCCTTTGTATACTTTGCTGACAGGTTATCTCAGCTGTCCTTTTGTTGATCATTAAATTGCTGGATCAAACATAATATGCTGCAAGACAGTTAACTTTCTCATCTCTGACTGCTGTTCTCCAATCTGTGTTTGATTTCAAAGTTTATTTCCTTAATCTCTACAGCTTTCTTACATGTATCCATTCTTCTCCAGGGTCAAATTTTGGTCATTCCACTCCATGTACTTCTCCCAATATTTTAATTCTTGAAGGGTCTTCACTTTTTCTGGCAGTAGAAATTAAATTTATGCATTCCTTTCCAGTTGTACCTCCCTTTATTCTTCAGTAAACCTTGTGCCAAATACAAAAATGTTATTCAGCGAGTCTGACATGATACAATTTCCTTAAACTGCAATTAAAATGCTTGAAATTCTGCAAAAAGAAATTTATCCTTGGATACATATTAAAAAGAGGGCAGCATCCATTTAAAAAAGCAAATACTAGAGTGAAACTGGGAAATATAAGGAGCTTTAATAAAATTACTCAATTGTCCAATATGTTTCAGCAGCAAGTTACCTTGAGAATGTTATAATTCAATTAGGGGACGTGTTTTAGTCGTTGACATTGCCTAAAACATTGACAATGATTATTGTTGTTCTCCTTCCTATCAAATAAGAGAGAAATGCAATTATAAGTGAGACTGAAATTTGAAGAGGAATGTTTATGAAAGGAATATACTAAGGCTTGAAGTTCTTCAGCGTTCATGGTCATAATTTTTGAAAGGATGAAAAGCTGCAGCTATATATTCTAAATGCATGGGCCCCTCTTCAGGAATTGTAAGTAATGGACCAGTGAAAACAATATAGAAGAACTTCAAAACCAAACCAATATATTTTAGTCTTCAGTATTTATTTACTTAGTTTAAAATGTCATTTCCTTTCCAGTTTCTATTCTGTTTCCAAATCATTGAGCTTTCATAACATATTTATCATCTATCTATCTATCTATCTATCTATCTATCTATCTATCTATCTATCTATCTATCTATCTATCTATCTGTCAGCATTCTGATGCTGCCATAAAAAGGAGGAGATGAGGCTTGACTTTTCACCTACTTATTTTCTCTGTAGATAATATCCCCTAGGAGATGGGATGGGAGGGGAGTCATTCCTGTGGGGTGAGGTCAGAAGCTGGGGAGACTGACTTGGAAGATGGTCAATGAGAAGATGAGAATTGGGGAATGGAAAGGGAAGGGTTTGGGGGTCAGAGGGTTAGTATCGGCTACGACAAAGTCGGGGCCAGATCTGTCGTACTCAATAAATGGAATATTTCAGCAAAGATTAATTGTTTGGGAATGCAATTTATTTGAGATGACATCGAAACCTGACACTATCTATCTTTCTAATTATGAAACTTTGTAAACCCATTATTCCAAAATAATTTCCATTAAAGTAGTACTTGTATGAGAAATGAAACAACAACAACAACAAAAGATCTTGTAACTTTTCTAAATATTTGTTTAGGATATTTGGGATATCCTACTGTGGTGCAGTACTGTAGTTAGAATGCAGTATTGCAGGGTAATTCTGCCAACTACCAGGAGTTCAGTTCTGACCAGCTCAGGGTTGACTCAACCTTCCATTCTTCCGAGGTCAGATTGTTGGGGGCAATATGCTGACTCTGTAAATTGCTTAGAGAGGGCTGTAAAACACTATGGAGCAGTATATAAATCTAAATGCTATTGCTATTGTTATATTTTGTCAAATCTTTAATGAATCGGATAGTTTTATTTTTTCTTCTGCATAGGCAAACCTTCCAAGTTGTTTTCTTTTTACACTAAGTATTTCATGGGCAATGGCACTTTGTGTTATTCAGAAATGTATTTATTTATTGAATTTATGTGTCACTCATCTTAGTTCTGGATTAAGAAAAAAGGAATGGAAAAAATAATGGAAGCATTGAAGAATCTACTTCTCCCGTATCTCACCTTTATACAGAAAGTCTAGCTGTTCATCGGTATTTCAGTACATTGAATTGCTTCATGAGGTTCAAAGTACATTGTTTTGACAAGTAAACCATCCCTTAAAGTTCCAAATGGCTTTAAGAAGCAAAGTTGCCAATTGTTCTTGACAAGCAAGGCTTACATTGCTTTTCTTTCCTTTTTTCAGATAGCAAAGCATCTAACAAAAGTCTGTTTAGTATTGATATATACAATATGAAAAATAAAACACTAATTGAACAAAACTGCAGAGCCATTTGCACATGGAATTACCCAAGTGCAACTGGAATTCTTGATTTCCTCCATAACTAACATATATTAGTTGCGACCAGGGGTGGGTTCTACTTACCTTTACTACTGGTTTGCATTGCGCCCGCGTGTGTGCATGCACAGATCACCTATGATGACGTCCGGGTCAGTGGGTGGAGCCTCCCGCCAGTTTTACTACCGGTTCTTGCAAACCGGTCCGAACAGGGGGCAACCCACCACTGGTTGTGACCCTTTCCAGTACATGAGACCAAGACTCAGAGCTGAATCTTCAACTTTTGTACATACATCATAGAGGATAAGAAAGATACAGGAGGTCTACAGAGATAAAGGCTTTCAAAGTGCTTAGAGAGCAGTGGTAGGTTTCAAAATTTTTTACTACCGGTTCTGTGGGTGTTGGTGAACATGGCATGGCTTGATGGGCTTGGCTTGGTGGACATGGCAGGGGAAGGATACTGTAAAATCTCCATTCCCACTCCACTCCGGGGGAAGGATACTGTAAAATCTCCATTCTGTCCCCACTCCAGGGGAAGGATACTGCAAAATCCCTATTTCCTCCCAATCAGCTGGGACTTGGGAGGCAGAGTATAGATGGGGGTGGGGCCAGTCAGAATTTTTACTACCGGTTCTCCAAACTATTCAAAATTTCTGCTACTGGTTTCTCTGCTACTGGTCAGAACCTGCTGAAACCCACCTCTGTTAGAGAGAAAAAGTAGACTTACTTACGTATTTCATTTTTCTCTTTAATCCGATTAATGTGAGATAACCAGACTATGCTCAACTATGACCAAGATTTTCTTCTTTTTTGCTAGTCAAGGATGAATGTAGTCCATTGGTTTTCACTTTCAGTCTTGCAAACTATCCTTTCCATCTCTTTTCACCCAACAAGAAAGTCTCCTATGGTTTTACTAAACCTGTTGCAATGACAGCTGCAGTTTTAAGCATTTTTATTAATGAATGAAGCACACCGAGGTAAGTCATTTTTCCATATAGTTCATTACTTCTCTTGTGATTGATTATGCACCATCAAGTCATCAACTGTTAGTAACTACATAAATAGATTTTCCCCATGATGATCTGTCCCCAACCTGATATTTCAGGTTTTCCAACAGTTATGTTATGTTGTTAATTTTATTTATATACTGCCCTTCTCCCGAAGGATTCGGGGCGGTGTGTAGCCAATTTAAAAACATAAATATACAGACATCATCATTAAAAAGTAATTAAAATCAATTAAACAGTTTTGGCCAAAATTTAAAACCCCAAGTTAAAACTCCAATTTAAAAACCACTTAAATAGATAGCCCCACCTGTCGGAACAATAGGGTCTTGAGGACATAGCGAAAAACCCAGAGGTCAGAGATTGTACGTATTTCCGGGGGCAGTTCGTTCCAAAGGGCAGGAGCTCCCACTGAGAAGGCTCTCCTCCTGGGTGTCGCCAGCCGGCATAATTTGGCCGACGGCACCCTGAGGAGTCCCTCTCTGTGGGAGCGAACTGGTCTGTGGGAGGCTATCGGTGGCAGAAGGTGGTCCCGTAAATACCCTGGTCCTATGCCATGGAGCGCTTTAAAGGTGGTAACCAACACCTTGAATTGCACCCGGAAGACCACTGGGAGCCAGTGCAGCTCGCGCAGGAGGGGTGTTACATGGGCGCAACGAGTTGCGCCCATAACCACCCGCGCGGCCGCATTCTGGACCAGTTGGAGCCTCCGAGTACTCTTCAAGGGGAGCCCCATGTAGAGAGCATTACAGTAGTCCAGCTGGGAGGTGACAAGGGCGTGAGTGACCATGCGTGCCCTTCATATTATAGTGTATATTTCACAATGAAAATTACAATTGAGGGGCAATTTTTGCAAGGCTCCAATCTGTGTTTTACCAGCTTCAACTGAGCAAAAAGCCTTCCAAGAGTTTCTCCTAAATTGTAATTTTCAATGCAACACCATTTTTCCCCTTATACTTAGCTTTCTACTGAAAATAGTTAAAATACTTTTTATGCAATACATGCTATTAGCCAGATGAAATGGTATTCCCCAAACAAGTTCTTCATAGCAATTTTGGATATGCTGCTTTGCTTTAACCTTTCACTTTTTTTCAGGTCCCAAGGATTTTAGTGGTTTTTAATATTGCCAGTGCTAAACTCTACTTTTTAAAATTATTTTTCTTTTTCTCTCACTCAAACCTTTGTCTGGGTCCCTAATGGTTTGCTCACCTGCTATACTTTGTTGTTGGAGGATTATTAGAACTTCCTGAAATTTTGAATGAATACTAAGTAGACTAGGAGAGAAATAAAGAAGAAAAAGAAGAAAAGCTTACTCTCAAAGGATGGACTTCAACAATGTAGCAACTTAAAATCCATTTCAAAGACTTAGAGATGTTAAGCCCCCAATCATATTAGTGTCACATTAGATATATAATGCCAGTGGGAAGGAATATCTACTACAAAACCTGAATTCTTATCTATCCCCCATTCGATAAAAATACTAAGCTTTGCCATAAAGATGATTGCACAGGTCCAGAATTTCAAAGGGATTTCAAAGGAAAACCTTGTGCCTGTTATATATGAAAAAATAAGAGGTTTAAGGAACATGAAAGTTTCAGCAAGTAAATAACTAATTAAGTACATTTAAGGAATAGAATAGGGATATGTAAAATTTTGTGTTTGGGGGATGGAAAAGGCTTTAGAACAGATCTACATGTGAAGTACCATGACCCACTAGCAATCCTGACCATTTACTTCCTGAAAATTCTAAGCCATTAGCGAAATATATTTTATGAGGAAAATAGAATATTAATTCTTCTGAGTCAAACCTGGTATTTGTTCTTCCCCTAAATTCTTTGGAGAGGCTGCTGTTTGAGGTATATAAGGAAAGCGGAAAAAAGTCTTCCTGATTACTGTTCACTAATTAAGAACAAAAATAGAGAATTCTGCTTAGTTTCTTAATACTGTATGAACCTCCAATCCACACCTGTTAACTGTTTCTGCTGTAGTAGAACTTTGTGCCTCTTCTTCCTGTGCCACTTGCTAAGTTGCTTTGATGGAGATAGAAATAAAATTTTCATTTCCATGTTCCTCTTTTTCCTTTCTTCTATTTTGTTAGGAAATACAGTCTTTTTTAAAAATAAAATAAAATAAAGGACTGGTTTTCGATGGAGTCCTTGGTGCTATCTGAGCTTGGTTATTTTCTTGCAGACATTTCATTACCCACAGTGGTGAAATCCATTTTTTTTTACTACCTGTTCTGTGGGTGTGACTTGATGGGCGTGATGTGGCTTGGTGGGCATGGCTTGGTGGGTATGGCAGGGGAAGGATACTGTAAAATCTCCATTCCCACTCCACTCTGGGGCCAGCCAGAGGTGGTATTTGCCGGTTCTTCAAACTAATCAAAATTTCCACTACCGGTTCTCCAAACTGCTCAAACCTTCCGCTACTGGTTCTCCAGAATCTTTAAGAAAATTACTTAAGAAACAAAGACATTAAAAGGGATTGGGCCCCCAGAATATCATAAAGGATTAGAGATGCCAAAAAGAGTTATCACCATTGATCCAGTACTGTAATTCTTTGATTCCAAAGAACAACTCAAAGTATAGATAGAGGTAGTTTAGGAGTGTACCTGCTTCAGAAAACAAGACAAAACAAAAACCCCATAGCTGTGTTCATTTTTGTTCATTGTCTCTTGCTGAAAGTATTTATTAATTAATTTATATTCCATATTTCTAAACCACCCATCTCCCTCAAAGACTATATGTATGGATAGACAAATAATTGTAGCCAATAGGCTTTATTATCACCAAATTTCACCAATAAATATTTGATGCCAATACTGAAGTTCAATCAGACTGGAAACTGCTCGATGCCATACTCAGTTCTCCATTTGCTAGACTCATGCACAACTATAAATAAACTACTTCAGTTATAAAAGTATGATCAAGATAACCTATGAGTTTGCTGTAGTCATTAAAGACATCAGACTGGAAATTGAGGGACCTTTGTGCCTCAGGTACAAAACCCACTGTGTGACTGTAAACCAGTTACTCTCTCACAGCCACTGTTTGGAAAGAAGGCAGTGGGAGATGATTTCTGAAAAATGCAGTCAAGAAAACACACTCATAGAAGCACACACTCCTGAGCAAGTTATACTTTGGGAAAAACATGTTCTTATCAGGTACTTTAACAAGACCTGCCTTGAATAGTCGAGGATAATAGGTGAAAAGCTCAGTGAGGAAAGTCTAAACCATGACACACGCTTTACAGACTCTTGAGACACAACTACAACTCTAAGAATGGCCAAAAAAGATAAAGCAATTAAGTCCTCAGTTGACCAACTCTGAAATAATGACTTTAATGTTGAAAAAAAGAAAGGATATTTTTTGGTTGATTAGAGAAAAATCATTGCTCAAGGGATAAAGTCTTTAGACTCCTTGATGTTCCCTGAGTTCGATTGTTTCTTTAAAGATGTTTCATTGCCCAGGTAACATCATTAGTGCAAGTGAGTGTGAGGTTTGCTGCCTGTTTATATGAAGTGGCTTGCCCTACCAATTTTGGATGTGTGTGTGTGTGTCAAAAGTGATACAAAGTGATACAAAAGCCGACTCAAGTGATACAAAGATACAAGACCATGCCAGAGCATTGGCTGGTAATAAATAGCCATATTGAACAAACAGCTGAATGTTGTGAACTTTGCCAGAACTCCTGCCTTTCTTGGAACCAGAAGAAGCTAATGATGCCACATTTATTCACTCATTCATTCATTCAAAATGGATGCCAACTGACTCCAACTGACTCTGGGCAACTCACAACAATAAATTACACAAAAACAGCTGAATAAAAAATGACCAAATTAATATACAGAGAAATAGAAGAATAACTACAAAATAATCACAAGATGGCAATCCAACAACAAAGCAAGTATAAAATATCACAAACACTGGAATCTAATCCAACATACCCCAAGGCTTTAAAGTTTTCTGGAATGTCATCAGGGTAGGAGCTGCATACATCTCAGGGCACACACAAGTGACATTTCCAAGCTCTCACAGTACAAGTTTGCTGCAGGCGTCTTTGAGTTTGGTAGGTATGCAAACTGGTAGTGAATTATTTTTAAAAATATTCTGAACCACTGCATTTATAAAATAAACCAACTTATTGATATTCTCAAAAGTGTGAGTATGTGTCAAAATATACAAAGGGAATCATGGAGTCTTTTCAAGCAATGAAGAAAACTGTTTTGCCACTGAAACAGGAAATCATATTCACACATTTCCAAACTGGTTCTTTACAATCTACAGAACAAACTGAGAAAATAATCCAAATGTGAAACTTACATTCTACAAAACCCTGAAAACTGGAATTAACCCTCATCCAGTGCTACTGGCTCAATAGCAATAGCACTTAGACTTATATATTACCACATAGTGCTTTATAGCTCTCTCTAAGTGGTTTACAGAGTCAGCATATTGGCCTCAATAATCTGAGTCCTCATTTTACTGACTTCAGAAGGATGGAAGGCTGAGTGAACTTTGAACTGGTCAGAATCGAACTCCTGGCAATGATCAGTGAGTTAGCCTGCAATACTGCATTCTAACCACTGTGCCGCAACGGCTCATATACAATGCAATATTCCCATTATAATGGTTTGAAATTTATTTTATTGTTTATTAATTTTTATGCCTCCCATCTCACTGATACAATGACTCTGGGAGGCTAATAGTATTGGAATAGTCACCAACAAGAGTGTTTATGGGGTGAATCATGAGATATTCTGCAAACAGTAGTTTGTATCCAATCCATGCACCCATATGGAATTCACGAGCAGTTGTCTGTGCTGTTGTGACAGGCAGTACTATTTTCTCCCTTTGCAGAAAGGGAGAGAGGATATATAGGAATGTCCCAAGGATGGTATTCAGTGCTCATAGAACAATGGAAGAATGAACCATGGCCCTCTGAAATGTCTACAGTCCCCAATGGAACTGATCTCAGAAGAAATAGAAGACATCTCAAAACTGTTTGGACAGCTCATGAATATACATCTGAGAATCAGCTACCAGCAGTGCTTGACTCTCAGGAAACACCGGATGAACTGGATCCATATTCTCATTCTTCATCCAAGCCCCAAGATGTGCAACTATATTATCACAACTGACTGGTGGTGGCCAATAAAGAAGATGAGGTATAAGACTATGATATGAATCAGCTGTCAAGAAGGAGATCCATAAATGTCATTTCTGACTTACATTGATAGTATTCTATAGGAAAACTCTTCTGGCAAGTCGGAATTCAAAACTTAAGAAAAGGGATGTGATACATGCTACTATAGAGACTACCATTTCACTACCTGTACACGAGGCCTGCAATTTGCAGTAGTGACTCAGACCTAAGCAGCCAGGTTGGAGATTTTGATTTGTTGCTACACTAATACGATCATTCGTAGTTTACCACAATTGAATGTGATTCTTGATTTGAGGTCCTTTAGGCCAATTTCCAAACAATAGAGTAGGTTATTTCAGAGAAAACAAGGCAAGTGCTAGAGTCCTGAATTTTATTCCAAGGCTCAGAAAAAGTCCTTCTGAGATTCTTCTTCTAATCAAATTTATATTCACCACAACCAGGCTGTTGCGTTGAGGAAAGCACACACACTGAAGATGCTGAGCTATTGCTCTGCTTTCAGCGTCATCTTTAGCAGATTGCATTTCTATGGTTCAGACAGCAAAAGTAAGTTCCTTTCACATTCTGAGAAAAAAGACCATTTCATTTCAGGACAGGAATAGACCTTCCTGCCAAAATAGTTCAAGAAAAGGGTTTTACAATTATAGGTCAAAACCTTACCCTGAAAGCTGACAGCGTAGCTGTGAGTGGGGGAAAATGCTAGCTATCCTTAGGTTATTGTGGGGGATAGATAGGGCAAATCAAAAGCCAAGGGACATAGACCAGACTTGTCCATTACAATAATAGTAGAGAAATGTCAACTGCTCCTTCTGCTGGAAAACAGGAGTCTCTCAGCCTATTATGATGCATAGATAGGATTTTGTAAACAGGGATTTTGTTCTTTTGTGTTGACCCATTTCAATACATCAGAATAGAAGATCTTTCATACACTTTTTTGGGGCCACTATCAACCTGTTTAAACTGTTAGATATTGTATCATTCATATACAAGTACACAAATTGTTCTTTTTGCAAAAGAACATCCTTTTTTTTAAAAAAAAAAAAATCAAGTTTGCAATATTGGATTCAACTTTGTCCTTGGATGTGCAGGTAACTCCTCCTCTGGCAGATGTGCGAGTCCTCTTAATGTTAGCTCAGGATTTTAAAAACATTTTAATTTTATTTTTTATTTTCCGAATTTTTCCGAATTTTTCCGAAAAGATTTTGTAAAATTATGTAATGAACAATATAACTAAAAAGAAAAATACTAAACCAAACAAATGAATCCTGTCCCCCAAAAGAACCCTCCCCCCCAAAAAATCCCTCTTTTTGTCAAGGACACCTGTAAAATAGGTAAAATTGAGCAGATGGTATAGTTTGGCCAGTTTAGTCTAGTGGTTAAGGCACCAGTTTAGAAACCAGGACACCATGAGGCCTAGTCTCACTTTATGCATGAAAGCCCCCTGGGTGACTCTGAATCAGTCACACTCTCTCAGCCCAATTCACCTCACATGGTTGTAGTTATGGTGGAAAGTAGGAGTAAGAAGGAGCATTATGTATGCTCGCCTCTTTGAGTTACTGATAAACTAATAAAGGCAGAATAAAAATCAATCAATCAAATAAATAAATAAGGTTGGGGTCTGATCAGCTCTATGGCTCGATTAGATTAGATTAGATTAGATTAGATTAGATTAGATTAGATTAGATTAGAATTCTTTATTGGCCAAGTGTGATTGGACACACAAGGAATTTGTCTTTGGTGCATATGCTCTCAGTGTTCAGCATATTATGCTGTGGGGACTGTATGGATAGCCTGCACTGTATTAATCAATCTGCCTGTTGGTGGGACATTTTTTGTACATGGATTGATCCTGAGTGCCATATCTTGTAGCTCTTATCCACCCTGTCAATCTCCTACAATGCCTGACATACGATGGTAGGGTTTGTTTGTCCCATCCCATGGGACTGTTTTTCCTATCCCATTGATCAGATGGGACAGAAGGTAGCTAGTGGCTTCCCGATAAAACAGAAGAACTTACTTTCTGCTGCATATTTGCCAAGCATTTGAACTATAGGAAAATAATAGCTTCCTGGTAAAGCAGGAGCAAAAAGCCCCCTTCAGATCAAACTTTGACCATTCCAGCCCTTGGTCAAAACTCCTCCAGCCACAGCCATAATTCAAAGTGATTAATGGACACTTTTCCCACCAGCAAGGAAATCCACCAATCATTTCACCTTAACTTGGGCTGCATTTAACTGTTGTATAATGCCACTTATCATCTTATTAGTGAGACACAGTAGAGACATGCTGTGTAGATAAAATAAAGTTTTGCTGAGACACTTAGTGGCACCTCAAGCTCTGGAGGACAGTCCATTTAAAATGACAATCTAGATAATCTTTACATTTTAGAATGCTTTTTCCAGGCTGATGAATTGGCTGAAACTGTTTCTAGAGATATTTGACCTGGCCCCTGTGTAAAATGACCTAGTTGTAGCTACAAGATTATCATACTGTTCAGTAAATGGGCTGCCTTTAAATAATTTCAGCTTGTCCATAACATGACACTCTGAAGATCACATGAGACCATGAAACTGACTTACAGTTTGTTTCAGGAACCAATTTAGTTCTGTACTTGTGGGCATTTTCCAGAGCCCACTTAGATGCTCTCTCATCAGCTCTACTGGCAGGAAGATTTTCTTATTTACAGAGACTTTCCTCTTGTGGATCCAGGGAGATAGAAACTCTCATGTCCTCATGGAGTGATCTTTTTACACAAGGTCAAAGAGGTCCTAGGATCTACCCAATCATGTCCAAATTTGAGGATCACAATGATAAATTCTATATGTATTGCATATTAAGGGATTATGGAAGGAACACTGGATGTTTTTAAGAAGAGATTGGATAACCATTTGTCTGAAGTGGTGTAGGGTTTCCTGCCTAAGCAGGGATTGGACTAGAAGACCTCCAAGGTCCCTTCCAACTCTTATTCTATTCTATTCTATTCTATTCTATTCTATTCTATTCTATTCTATTCTATTCTATTCTATTCTATTCTATTCTATTCTATTCTATTTTAATCCCCACACTCAAAGATCTTCCCCAACTCATACAATTCTGTCAAACTTTTAATTAAATATACTGTTTGATTTTCCTATTGTTTTTTTTTTCTCATAATAAGAAATTGTATTAAAATATTTCTCTCTTTTTAAATGTAAAAGCTGGTCAAAGACCAGAATAAAATTACTTGATTTGATTTCCTTATTTGTTATGTTACATATGTTATTTATTTAAATTCCTATAGGTTTGAAAAAAAAAAAACAGCAGAGAACAGAATTTCCCCATTCCTTGAAAACTACAGAAGAGGTTCTTCTTCAAATTCTGATTGGAAACATGATTCTTTGGGAAAAGATGGAATATGCTACCTCAGATGATTTTTAACCTTATCATTTACTGAAAACATTTTGATTTACTATGACTTGTTGGGCTGAGCAACTTTTAGGCAGATGATTGCTGCAACATGCCTAGTTCTGCTGCATAATTTTGAAAATGTGTGTGTATTTGTGGTGTTAAATGTTTTAGTTTCAAAATCTGCACATATTTGTCATGTTAAATGTTTTAGCAATAGCAATAGCACTTAGACTTATATACCACTTCATAATGCTTTACAGCCCTCTTTGAGCGTATTGCCCCCAACAATTTGGGTCATCATTTTACCAACCTTGGAAGCATGGAAGGCTGAGTCAACCTTGAGCTGGTCAGGATTGAACTCCTGGCAGTGAGCTGAATTAAGCTGCAATACTGTATTCTAACCACTGCGCCACAATGGCTCATAATTTTAGTTTGAAAAATGTGTGTATATTTGTGGTGTTAAATTTATATTGTTAACCATACAATATAGCATATAGCAATATGGTTAACAATATAAATTATAAACCATATATAAACCATATAGCAATAGCAATAGCACTTAGACTTATATACCACTTCATAATGATTTACAGCCTTCTCTAAGCAGTTTACAGAGGAAGCATATTGCCCCCAACAATCTGGGTCCTCATTTTACCGACCTTGGAAGGATGGAAGGCTGAGTCAAGCTTGAGCCTGGTGAGATTCGATCTGCCAAACTGCTGGTAGCCAGTGATCAACAGAAGTAGCCTGAAGTACTGCAGTACTGCACTCTAATCACTGTGCCACCGTGGCTCATATTGCAATATTTATGTTGTCAACCACACTTTATCGCAGTACAATAAGGGGCGTTGGTCCTACCTGACACGCACCTTCTCGTTGGGTGGAGGCAGCAGCCAGTCCCACCCTGTCAGTCTGGACATTAATGTGTTTCTTCTTCTGTTTTTCATTCCACACGTCAAGCCTGTCTTCATCCTTCACAAAGCTGGGAGCCCCTAGCAACGGGGGTGGGATTTAGCTTTGACAGGCTCAGTCCTTCATCTGATTGCTTCAGCATACGAACTTCGTTCCCTACCACCTCCTGCCACGGTGACGACTCACTTGACAAGAAGTGCTTCTACTTCAGCAGCCTGGACCACGCAGGCTTCGCTTCTCGAAATCTGCAGGACAGCTACCTGGACTTCTCCTTCACCCTTTATTCATCACTATAAGATAGACAAATTTGCCTCTGCAGAGGCTGCCTTCAGGCGGAGAGTCCTCCAGGGAGTTCTGGGTGAGGGGGAGTCGTTTACCCAGACTGTTCCCTCCCGAGACTTGGGACGTTAATCTTGGGTATGTCCCACTTCTGGCTGCTGTCTCCATCCCACAATGGAGAATTAGTACTACCCAGGGTTGGGTTCTACTTACCTTTACTACCGGTTCGCAGCAGGAGCTTGTGCGCTTGCTTGCTTCGCTCGTGCAGAAGCTTCTGTGCATGTTCAGATCACCCACGATGATGTCATGGTGGGTGGGCAGAGCCTCCCGCTTGTTTTACAATCCATTCTATAAAACTAGACCGAACCGGGAGCAACCCAATACTGGTACTACCATTATCAAATTTACACACACACACATATATATATGCTGACACTATGAAATCTATTCAGTCCATGTGTCTCATTATGATCCTCCATTTCTGGTGTTCCTTTAAGTTTTCTTCTATATACCGTGTTTCCCCAAAAATAAGACCCTTATATTTTTTTGAACCCTGAAATAAGTGCTTGGCCTTATTGCCATGTGCTCAAAAGCCCGATTGGGCTTATTATCAGGGAATGTCTTATTTTGGGGAAAACAGGGTATGTAGATCCTATCCTGACTGAGATAACAATGAAATGTATGGATTACTCATATAATGAAAATGTATCCTATGACAAATAAGCTGAGAGGTTCCACAGTATTATCAACATTTTTGAATCCTATGGAATCCTATTTTTCTTTTATTCTCTAGATAGGTTCTTTGCATCCCATGCTTCAAGTAGAACCTCCCAAGTCTATATTTAAGAGCAGACTGTCCAAAGAAGCATATTAAGAATCCAATGAAAGCATTCATGAGATTTTAATTACTTCTTTACATAAAATATCCCTAAGAAAAAAAAAAGAAGAAAGAAAAAAAGAGACTGTTGTCAAAGAAAAAAAAAGAAAAGAAAAGGTAAAGCAGCTTTTTTTTTAATTAAAAAAAATCCTGTGGTTCCACGCAGATCATTCATTGTCATCCTCCACTACTAATTAAAAACAAGCAGAAGGGCAACAAGGTTAAGTTTCAGCTCAACAAGCAGAATGTTAAGCAAGTAGCAGTAATAAATTGTTCTCTGACTGCTTAACCCATGATGCTCGGTTTCTTACAGCTCTTTTTCCGAGAACTCTCCCCTGAAGCTACGCAGGAACATTGGAAGTGAAGATATATTGACTTGGGCATGAGCTTTATTTGTTAGCTTGGATCCTGGCCCTTTGAAAATTTACACCTATTTATTGATTGTGAGTAAGAAAGAATAAGTGGGGAAACGTGGGGGGGGGCGACGTAGTCTAGAATGACGGACAGGATTGCCTTCAATTTAATTTCTTCTCTTCAGTAAGATTTAGTTGCATGTCAGGCATTGGAAATATATGGTGGGTCAGATCTTGCTGCACTACCGCTCCCAGCAGTCACAGCCGGCAGAGCCAATACATTTCAGTTCTCTATATTTCAACAGCCCCGAGCACTTTATTCCTGTTGTATGCATGGGGTGAATGCATAACACCAGGGTCCAAAATACATGTGCTTAATGCCTGCCTGGCCAGTTGGATTCAGGATCACAGTCCTGTAGCAATCTTGAGCATGTTGACTAAAATCAGTGTTAGAGAAGTCTGGAATGAAGCATAACATGGCCTAATGATTGACTATTGTCAATTATGGGCTTCATGCATTAGGAAACCTTGAGAAGACATGGAAAGAGGATATTGTTGATTTATCTGTTGGCTTTGTCTCAGTCCTCTATGCATTTTTATACCATGACTGCTGGATGCAGGCAAGACCGCACACGTTTCCGTTAGATTCAGGCCCTTCATATGTTGGAGTGATCATAATGAAGCCCTGTAAAAAATTACAATCAATATTTGCTGGTGAGAACTGAGACCAGCAGGTAGGTCATGACTGTGCCTCTCCCCTCTCCAGTTGACATTGCTAAACTCTCTGTCTATTTGTACAGGATAATTGCCTTCTGCTTTGAAAAAAAAAATTCATTCCTTCTGTTATGATGGCTTGGGGCCATATTATTGTTGTTTGAACTTGTCCAGCAGCATTAATATCACAGTGCTAGGGTTTTTCTTAATTTGCTAAGGACCACAGAGAACAAAGGCTTAGTTTTTTTTTTTTCCTTTTGCCGCACTTGGGTTGTACAAAATTAAAGTCCTATTTCTTATTTCTAAACTTAAATGCCATCTTTATGTTTGATCTCTTCCCTATTTATTTTCAATACCATCTAGCTTAATCTAGAGCCTTCCTATTAGTATAAGTTTACAATTGCTTCTATCTTATTTCATTTATAAATTTTTGCTTCTATATTTGTGCTCTATGTTTTCCTATCTTGACTAGCTCAGTCCCCCAAGTTCTTTGGCTCTAATTGCCAAGTTCATGTCACTTCTATCTGAACCCCCTTTTTTAATTCCTTCTCTGTGGACTTGTGCATGGGACTTTTCTCTTCCTCAACACTGTTCCTTGAGCTGCTTTAGGAAATTTTGCACTTAGGCTGCTGAGTTCATGGAGTTTGAGTTGGTTGCTTCTTTTGCAGATGTCATTCAGGCTCTATCTCTTTGTTTTTCTCTTCTGTCCCTCAGAGAGTCTTACAGCTCCCAAGGTTTGCCATTCATCTTGGGTCTGTAGCTGACCTGCTCACCTTGGAACTGGTGACTTTTTTTTGTGCTCCTCTACCATCTTCCTAGCTAAAGTCCTTTTTTTTTTGTCATGTCCATACAAGGACCCACTTCCCAATTAAGAGGAGGACCAGGCAGGACCTAAGCTCTGGGTTGCTAGAAGAAATGAAAAGTGCCTGCTTATTCTGTGTGATGAGCTCACCATTCCTTCACAGTCTGGAACTGTAATTTCAGGCCCACTACAAAGCCTTTAGGATGGTTAAGACAAGACACAAAGCTTTCTCAATGGGAGCTCCTGCCTGCTAAAGTGTAAACAATATGTGATTGCCTAAAAGTCTCTTAATATGTTATTCAGCTCCACTTCTTTTACTTAAAATAAATTGGCTTCATCTGTTGCAATTGTATACTTTATATTTTGTAGTCTTGAAAGATGTCTTGTTATGACAAAGCAACCCAATAGGGAATGTGAAATCTTTAAATAAGCAAATAAATACTCTAGCTTTAAGTACAACCGCTGTAGCCATAAATTTATCTAAGAGGGAGTGAATGCTGTGGCCCTTAACATGTCTAGCAGAAGACAGCTCACCATAAATGTTGGTCCTCAGAGTAAGTCCTACTGAATTAATCATAACATGATTAAACTCATTCCACAACACAGCTTGAATTCTCCACACAGAAGTAAATATCTCCCAATTTTGGTAGAACACTGAAAATTTCTATATGACTGTAATATCATCTTTAATCTATTTATATTTATCTATTTATACTGTTTAAAATAATACATGTCAGGTTTAAATTTACAGAGGATACTAAATATTTCAAAATAATCATTGACTATTCCATTTTTTGCTTACTAGTACTTCCCAAAATGAAAGTACTATTTTTTCCCCCTGCTCAGTAACAATAATCCACAAATGTCCTTTAGTGACAAGATCAAGGAGAGAAAAACAGACAACATCTCCATCAGGAATCATCCACATACTTAATTGAGCCTGAAATAACAAATTCCCAATTTCCACAGGAAGATGTAAACAGCCAATAAAGGACACGCAGGCATTACTTTCCTTGCTCATTAGTCAAAAACAGAAACAATCTTAATGTTTCCTAAATAATTTACTAGCATTAAAATAACATAAAATGTTTAAAGCACGGGTAGGGCACTTTACAACATAGTAGTCAATAAGGCACTATATCATGTCTGCATAAATAATTTGTGGTGTTTGCAGGGTAAACTTGCATGAGACAGGGATTTTTCACGGCAGAAGCACACTATTGTACAGAAAAAAGTGGGAGGGTCCCATTCAGTATTTCTATGGAAGGTGATAAACTCCATGTCTGATTCTTTCCTACTCCTGTTGTTTCCCTATTCTTTCCTCCTAAATACGAGTTCAATCCTTTGGGTTTGTAGTATGATAAAAGAGAATATTTGTAGCTCAGGGTTGAAAGAAGGGGGTCCTTGGTGCTCTCTGAGCTTGGTTGTTTTCTTGCAGAACTTTCATTATTATTATTATTAGTTCAATTTATATACCGCCTTTCTCCGAAGACTCAGGGCGGCTTACAATACATTTAAAAAACCATTATAAAAACATTTAAAAATTAAAACATTAAAACCCCTTCACACCATTCATGGCCGGATCTCACAAGATCGCAACAGCGAGATCAATGGCCACAGGCCTGCCGGAAAAGCCAGGTCTTCACCGCTTTTTGGAAGGCCAATAGGGTAGGAGTGGTCCATTACCCAAACTAGATAACATCATCAGTGCTAGTAAAGAGTGGGGGTTGCTGTTGGTTTATATTGTAGAATATAGACTGAAAGCAAACCCCCTCCTTACTGGAACTGATGATGTTATCTAGTTTGGGTAATGAAATGTCTATAAGAAAACAATCAGGCTCAGAGAGCACTAAGGACCTTTCATATTATATATTGTCACTCATATAGTGGCACTCATAAAACTAAAAGAATGCAGGTGTTCTGCTTTCTAGTTTTAATATTAGCTTTCACCTCAAATTAAATCATTTATACAAGCTTTAGGCAAAGGTCACAGCTGCCTTTGGATATAGGAAATAATTTTGTTCTTAATGTGAATGTTATGCTAGTGGTAGGCAGCTTCTAGAACCCCTTAGTGTTCTTCCTTGGAGTCTTTCTATATTTTGCTGAAATTTGGCAATTATCTTAAGAGCAGTGCTATGGAGCAACAGTAGAGATATCTCAGGATTTGGGACTTTCCATGAGCTTGGCTATTGATTTTACTGGATTATCAAAACTTTTGGTCATATTAAGCATTACAAGGGTAGCGGTGGCTCAGTGGCTAAGATGCTGAGCTTGGGAATTGAAAGGTCGCCAGTTCAGCAATTTGAATCCCTAGTGCTGTGTAATGGGGTGAGCTCCTGTTACTTGTCCCAGCTTCTGCCAACCTAGCAGTCTGAAAGCACATAAAAAATGCAAGTAGAAAAATAGGGACCACCTTTGGTGGGAAGATAACAGTGTTCCGTGCGCCTTTGGCGTTTAGTCATGCTGGCCACATTACCATGGAGACATCTTCGGACAGCGCTGGCTCTTCGGTTTTGAAACAGAGATGAGCACTGCTCCCTAGAGTCAGGAACAACTAGCACATATGTGCGAGGGGAACCTTTACCTTTACCTAAGCGTTACATGTAGTGCTTGACTTACAATCATTTGTTTAGTGACTGAAAAAAATGACTTGTGACCTTTTTTCACATGACCATTGCAGCATCTCCATGCTCTTGTGATCAATATACAGACACTTGGCAACTGGCTCATATTTATGATGGTTGCAATGTCCCAGGGTCATGTGATCATCTTTTGCAATCTTCTGACAACCAAAGGCAATGGGGAAGCCAGATTCACTTAACAACCTTGTTACTAATTTAACAACTGCAGTGATTCACCTAATAAATGTGGCAAGAAAAGTTGTAAAATGGGACAAAACACACTTAACACATTTCTCACTTAGCAACATAAATCCTGAGTTCACTTGTGGTCATAAGTCGAGGACTACTGTGCCTCTCTTTCAGCATCATATTACCGAGTGCAAGCATTCCCAGATTCCCTCCCTATTTGTGAAATGTCATACAGCTGATAAGTTGAAGTTAACAGGAAGACCATGGATTTCAGAAAGCAACTTTAATGCTAGTCTGGAGTAAATACAGTATTTTGAGGATTATTAGAGTCAGTTCACAGTCTCATTTATAGTGAGTTAATTAAGACAGAGTCTCCATGAAATTCTTCCCCACTTGTCATAGCTGGATTGAGTTTTTGTTTCTGTGATGAACTTTCAAACATCTCATCTTCCACTTCCCATAATTTCTCACAATAATGCTATAGATATTTATCACCTTCTTAGCCTTCCTGGAACAAGGGATTCATCATTTATTTGAATATGGAAGCTGCAAAATGCAAAATCTACATCCATCATGTAATTGCACCAATGAAATAAATTGGTATAAATTGATGCAATTGATATAAATATTGGTTAATAGACTTTCAGGTTAAATGAGCACTTAACCTCTGAAAAGTCTGTTAAACAAAGCTTTTACTGTACTTCACTTTTTTTTTTTTTTTTGCAAATTTGGGGACAGAAACATTCAGGGATTTATTTCAATCATACTAAAGAAATTATCAGAAAACTCTATTCTCCTCTAAGCTTTTCCCTCCTTAGTGTTTTTATTTGATTGATGCCATGCTTTATCCATTTGGAATTGTTGTGATGTCACCTGATAATCACAGACGTTTATTACCCAGAAATAGAATGAACGTATTCTCTGTTGAAAGCAAAATCATCCTGAGACAAGGAAACACGTAGCCAAAAAGTTTCCTTCAACTGAGAGGGAGGGAGGGAGGGAGGGACAGAGAGAGAGAGAGAGAGGGAGAGGGAGGGAGAGAGATTTTTTAAAACTGAAGCAGAATGCAGAATGTGGATTCTTGGGCAGGAGAAAGAACTTAAATAATATTATTCCCTGAAACTCTGAATAAAGTTTATACAGAATGTGGCGAAGTAATGAGGTACCACGAAATCCATTTATCTCTAAGGAACAGGTAAACAAATTTAGCTAGACATCTGCATTAGGATTTTATCCTTCACCCGAGTCTGTGTATTTAAGTCTGATTTGTGGTAGCTGTTAATATATTTTTTCTGAGGCTTATATGCAAATTCACATATTTTTTTTTTGCTGTCTAGAAAATTTGTAGTGGATTTTTGTCTAAATTCTCCCATCAATACCATTTTATGATTTACACAGAACTTTGTTTTTCCTTCTGTTCAATCATGTCCAATTTTCAGAAACTGCATGTTTCTAAATTATAAACTGAAAGCAAACCACACTCCTTATTAGCACTGAAAATATTACATAGCTGGGTAATGTCTGCAAAAAAACAATCAAGCTCAAAGAGCACCAAGTACCCTTCATTTTAACTCTGAGGCACAAATAATCTCCTTTATTAGCGACTGCCTGGTCAAGTATCCTGGGTACACAAGATCAAAATCGAATTAAAAGTTGGAGGAAGGAGACCACTGAGCAAGGAATAACATTAAAGGAAGATATGGCTGAGGGATCTAACCTCCCTTATATCACCTGGAGGACCCTGAATAGGTTGAGAGTTGGAGTGTCTAAATGTAAAACCAATATGCCCAAGTGGAGGCTCTTACCAGATAGCAACACACTGTGTGAACATGGAGAGACACAGAACCTGGCCCATCTGCTGCTATGTTGGCTACTATCAGAAACATGTACTGATAATGACTTATTTTTGGCCAACAACAAAGCCAAGAAGGTGGGTTCATTCTGGCAGTTTAAAGTTTGTTCTAGACATGGAAGAAATCCCTGCTCTTTCCTTTCCAAGGTTTTTCAGAAGTGGTTTGCCATTGCCTCCTTCCCAGAGTGGAGATAAAGTCAGTGTCAGACCTGGAAGCCATCTTTTGCATTGGGCCTTCAGGCCTGCCACATTTACTGCTGTGGGAAATTGGGAGGGGGGATTGTATGGAGCCAGGATGATATATAGTCATAATAACATTCCTTTCTCAGAGGTTCAAGGACATCTTGCCCTACACCTGGGAGGCTGGAACTGGAAGGCATTTCCAGTTGGGATGGTGCTTTGATTGGACCATGTGATGGACTTGTGGGTGTTGGGCAGGGACTTGAACTTTCTTTGGGTGGGGAAAACCTGGGAACTTTCAGATTCGGGTTTTCCCAGATGTGCCAATGTGACATCTCTAATAAAATGTAACTTTGAGGAAACTCAAGCCTTGGAGTTTTCTTTCATTGGGGCAATGGTGGGTTGCTACCGGTTCTCCCCAGTTTGGGTGAACTGGTAGCAGCGGTGGCGGGATGCTCCGCCCACCCACCCGGGTGTCTTCAAATATGCTCTGCGCATGCGCAGAAGCTTCTGCGCATGTGTATGTACAGAAGTGGTGCGTGTGTGAGCAAAGTGAGTGTGCACGCACGAGCGAATCAGTAGCAAAGGTAAGTGAAACCCACCACTGCATTTGGGGTGTTACTTGGAACCCTGACAGTCAGTAGCTCAAGATCACCCAGCTGGCTTTGTGCCTAAAGGAGAACTAGAACCCACAGTCTAACTTTATATATTCCTTTAACTGTTTGTGTTTTCATTTTGGAGAAAAAGAAACATCTCTTTCTGTACAGACAACAACATTGAAAAAATATTTATATCTCCCATGCCGCTGAATGATTTAGCAAATAGTTAAAAAGAAAAAAGGGGGAAGTTGCTTTTGATTTCTCCCCTATTTTAAAACAAATGATTTCTTTATTATCATTCACTTGTGCTATTTATAACTTTTTGGAGGTCATGGGGGAATATTTCCTATTTATGTACCTCATGTTATAGAGGTGGCACTATGTAGGTTCATAGGCTCATCTAAAGCTTTGTGTCAAATGTCTGACAGCCGATTACACCTCAACAGTAAGAGTGTCACAGAGGATTCTTTAAGCTATTTTATTGAAAGGGAAAAGGTGACATGATGTTACATAAATCTCAACAACTAAATACTTCCACCTTTAGGACCCCATTTATCTTTAAAGTTGCTAAGGCAGAACTTTTTTCATTCATAACTTTGGTTTTTAAGAACCAAGGAAAAAATCTTCAGTCTTTTTGACCATTATATGTTGGAAGTTAATTTTAGATGGAAATTACTACAATTAACAAAAAGCCACACAACTGAATTCCTTCAAAAGCAGGGTTTCTATATAGGCAGCATGCCTAATTTGCACAGACTTAGCTATCGTATAGTAGATTTATTTCTCATTGTATATCTGAGCTGTTTTCATGCCCTAGCAAACAATTTTGTGGTTATTTCAAGACAAACTATCAGGAAATGAATCTAGCATCTATTTTATCCAAAAATAACACACACTAGAACTGAAATATGCTTTTTACTCAGTGTTTTAGATGGAAAATACTATAGGGGACAGTCCCCTGTAGGATGACATCTATTTTAACAAGGGTGTTTTGAAAGATGTATTTTTCTTACATGCCAAATGTGGTGTGAATAATCTGAAATGACAGTGTTGGATTTAATTCTAATATTCAGGTGAGCTAAATTTATAATTATGATGGCAGAAGAGAAGGCATAATAGAAAGAATTGATGTTAAAAGACCCTACAGACACTTTTCAAGAGACACTTCAAAAAGATGTGAATTTATGATGAGAGAGGCTGTAAAATAAAAGAGAATTCTCTTTGTTAGATGCAGGTAATAATGATGCAACTTGTCAAACTTGTGTCACCAAGTTTAGAACCAAATTCATTCCTAAAACAAATACAGTTAATAGAAGAGAATATATGGAGCTCAAGGTTGAACTGAGGTGCTATCTGAGCTTGGTTGCTTTCATCTTCATAATAGCATACTTCCATCTGTTCTGACCTAGGCTTCCCCCAGCAATACAAAGCTGAGACCTTGTCCCGATAAACCCCTTTTATTTAATTTACAATGAATTCCTCTTCAGCAAAGTCTTTCCTTTCCCACGGTCTTTCAAGATAGTTCATAATTCCCAACCTTTATCAGGCTTGGAGAGTAGCCAGGCCGATATCTTTCAGACTCCACACTGTAACCCACAATACTTGGCAAGAATGCAGGAATAGATCTTCACCCAAATGAACTAATTGTCTCCTGCAAACTCCCCTCCCCTTCGCTTCTCTTTATTCTCTATGGGAGGGGCCATGCAATATGGACAACACTGAATTGATCATTGCAGATGCCCTCTATAAGTGGGGCAAAATACCATCACTGAATTGTAACTATGGGGCCGAAAAACAAACCATCCAACACATAGTGACAGAGCATCAGAACAGAGGGTATAATGGACATTTCACTGATTTCCTAGCTGTGACAAATGAAGTAAAAATATATTTGCAACTTAGATATATGTTTGTAATCTTCTTGTTAAGATTTTTGATTTTGTATTCAGTGTTTTGTATTTTACCCCATGTTCCTTTTTACTGAAATATGGTGTGAATGTGCCATATGTGCCACAAACAAACAAATCTAAATCAAATTGTCATGGACCTGCCTCTGGTCCCCTTTCTGGATGTGAGTTTGGAGGAGAGGGAGGAGGATGAGCTGGGTCCTGGCATCTCAGAGGAAGAGGCACAGAGAGTCGTTGATTGGGGAGTGGAGCAGTCTCAGCCAGAATGATTGGATGGGCAGCAGGCTGAGATTGAACCAAGAGAGCCACAGTTGCAGTAGGTTAGCCTGGAGGATCCAGGACTGGAGACGGGAGCAGCTGCCTGCTGTCAGTGAGGATGAGGATGTGGAGTTCACACCTCCTCCCAATCCAAGGATCTGTAGGGAAGAAAGGAGACAGGTACAATGCTGATCAGCCAGGTTACTCATGGGGAGGCAGCTTCACCCATTGTGAGGGGCCATACCAGTATTGCCTATTTAATCCCACCCAAAGTAATGGGCATTGCTGGAACATGTCCAGTTTCTTTCCTCATGTTCTTGTTGTCAGGGTTCCAAGTAACAACCCCAATGAAAAAAAGACTCCAAGGTTTGAGTTTCCTCAAAGTTCCATTTTATTAGAGATGTTATATTGGCACATCTGGGAAAACCCAAATCTGAAAGCTTCCAGGTTTTCCCACCAAAGGAAAATTCAAGCCCCTGCCCAGCACCTAAATGTCCATCGCATGGTCCAATCAATGCACTGTCCCAACTGGAGATGCCTCCCAATCACCTCATTGCAGCTGCAGGGCACCGTGGCCTTGACTCTCTGAGAAAAGAATGTTATTTTGACTATATATCACCCATACTCCATACAATCCACCCTCCCATTTTCCCACAGTAGAAAATGTGCCAGGCCTGAAGGCCTAACTGTAAAAGATGGCTTCCAGGTCTGACACTTGTTTCTTGCATCTTGACCTATGACCTGTGTTTGGACTTTGGACTGAACTTTGGAGTATGTTTGTGTTTCTTGGACTAAGTCTTGTCGAAAGTTCCTCTCATGCTAAGTTTGGGAAATAGACTTGCTCGTCATTTGGTTACCATTGAAGTTGTTGGGTGGTTTTGAATAAAAACCTGTGTGTGTGTGTGTGTGCATGAGTGGGGTAGTACACAAATGCAGAAATTTGTGGTTTGAAATCTCATTTATATATATCATGTAAACAGGGAGGGAGGATCCTTTCTGAGTTTCTTTCTCTGACTGTTATGCAGCTGTTATGCAGCTGTTATGCAGCTATTGGTTCCCTTTCTCTTTTCATTCCCTAGGAAACATCTCTTCCCCTGTCTCCCAAGTTCATTCGCACATCCTGTTACAGGTGTGGTCCCAAATCAAAATTTCTTTCTTATAGCTCTTATAGATGGAATACATTTCCATGGTTCCCTCCTTACAGGTTTTCTGCAGGGCACTGATTTTTGGGATGGGATTTTTTGGGTGGGAGAGGGAAAGAGTTGGATTTTGAGGGGGATGTTATTGATAGGTTAGAAGTTTTGGAGAGGCTTATTTTTTATGATTAGACTGGACCCCACTGTAACACTCTTTTGGAAGGCCCTGAAGATCTGGTTCTGTCAGTGGGCCTGGGGAACCCAGAGCAGGATGGAGCCCATTAAATAGCTAGTATGAATGTGTGTTGTCACTGAGGTGGGGGTGTTATTATTTTATTATTTTAATTTTTTATTTCTTTTATGTGGTGTTTTTATGTCCTTGTAAGCCACCTTGAGTTACCATGTGTGAGTAAGCAGCAATATAAATTTTCTAAATAAAATAAATAAAATTTACAGATATTATGGTATTTCATTGCATTTTATATGTAAGAACTCTCCAGTATCTTTGAACAGAAGTAGTATACAAATAAATATATTAAATTAATATAAGCACCCCACCACAGATTTTTTTTAAAAAAACTTTTTAAAATATAAAATAACCATAAGGGTATTTATTTATTTATTTATTTATTTATTTATTTATTTATTTATTTATTTATTATTTGTATTTCTATGCCGCCCACTCTCTGAGGACTCTGGACGGCTTACACCAAAGACAGTATATTAAATGTGAATATTTATTAATAGTCAAAACAGGAAAAGCAATCAACACTGGATTGAGAGAAAACTTTAAAATGAAAATTATTGAATTAAATACCATTAAGTTTGGTTCACTATATGGTGACCGTATGGGCAAATACTTGCCACCTTGACCTATTTTTAATTATCGTAATTCCATTAAACTGTTATTTTTCCTTCTTCTATCGCTCCAAATCTTGCCAAGTAAAGCAATTCTTTTCTAGCCTACACTTGCTTGCATCAATGGTGAAATTCAAATTTTTTTACTACCGGTTTTGTGGGTATGGCTTGGTGGGCGTGGCTTGGTGGGCATGGCAGGGGAAGGATACTGCAAAATCTTCATTCCCACCCCTCTCTGGGGCCACCCAGAGGTTGTATTTGCCGATTCTGCGAACTACTCAAAATTTCCACTACTGGTTCTCCAGAACCTGTCAGAACCTGCTGGATTTCACCCCTAGCTTGCATCATGTGTACACGTGTGTTGCTTCTGCTTACTGATCATTATTTTAATGCAGTGTTACTCAATCTTGGCAACTTTAAAATGTGTGGATAGCCTAATTGGGCTTTTATGCGAGATTTAATTTTTTTTTTCCTGAATGGTCCTTACCATAACTGAAAACATGGAGTGGACAATTAGGCAAGCCAGTTTCAGGCTGATGTAACTGAAAGGCCCAAACCAATCAACATTTTGGGAGCTGAAGTCCACATATCTTAAAATTGCCATGGTAAGAAACATTGTTTTAATGGAATTCATTTTAAAGTTTTCTCTCAGTCAGCTTTTATTTGGCACAGGACTCATTATATTGATCCACAATATACATAGTAAAATCATTCGAGATGATAGTTCTTAAGACATGTATTCCCTTTCTTCTCATTTTCCAGCTTTTACATCCTTACATTACCCACTAGGAAAAAAAAACATTCTTTGGTTTTTCTATGTTATTACTGAAGTGCCCTTTATCTATCATGAATTTATCTAACTTTGTCATTGCCTTTCTAAGATTAATCTCCTCTTTAATTCTCTAGAACACAGTCCCTATTTACTTATTCCTAAAATGACACCTTCATTTCTTCACTGCCAACTGTAAATTCAATAAGAATGCTTCTTAACATTTAACATTAATCCAGATTTTTCACTTTCCATTTTTAAAATTTTTTATGGTGAACTCATTTAAATCTTCCTTACTTTCAGATAACAAAATAGTGTTGTCTGCATGCAAAACTAAGCTGTTAATATATCAGCTTCTGATTGTGATTCCAGCTGTCATCTCTTTCAATCCTGCTATGGTTTAAAAAAGAAAAACCCAATATATTTTATTTCATTAATTTCAGTGAATTAAGCAGATTATGGGGATAACTCACTCATCTCTTTCTCCTAATTAAGTTTTTACAGTAACTTCTTATTCATGGCAAAGATTCCTCAGAAGAATGATTAGGCGCCTGACACCTCATTAGCCTTAATAATTTCCACATTCAGGAATGGTTTACATAGTCAAATGCCTAGTTATGATCAATAAAGCAAAGGTAAACTTCCTCTTTTTTTAGCTCCTTCCCTTAATTCATCTTCGTTTAGCTTTCTGATCTTGTATCTTTCTGCCTTTTCTGAAACATGTTCATTAGGCATTTCTCTTTCTATGTATAGGTCTACTTTTCTTTATAAGATTTTAAGCCAAACTAGTATGCCAGTGTGATGAATGAATGCAAGGATTCTTTAATTTTCATCATCTCTTGTGTTTCCTTTCTTTGATAATAGCAATAGCACTTAAACTTATATACCATTTGACAGTGCTTTACAGCTCTCTCTAAGCGGTTTACAGAGTCAGCATATTTTCCCCAACAATTTGGGTCCTCATTTTACTGATCACAGAAGGATGGAAGGCTGAGTCAACCTTGAGCCGGTGAGGCTTGAACTGCCAAACATCAGGCTGCCGGCAGTCAGCAGAAGTAGCCTGCAAGTACTGCACTCTAACCATTGTGCCACCGCGGCTCAAAAACATATGTACACCCTGAGAGTTTCTAATCTCTCGGTCATAAAGATTGGTTCCATATTTGATGATCCAGAATTTTAACTAACTTTTCTCCAGCAATGTTAAACCATTCAACAGATAATGTTTCATGCACAGGTAATGCTTTCCTATTTAGGGATCTGTTCTATTTTATATCATACTCATTTGGTAGTGATTTCCTGTGTATATTATCTCCCTCCAAATATTTGTAATTCTATAATTTCTTGGTAAAAGGTTTCACCATAATCTTGCTCATAAAACTTGATTAACATACCTCCTCCATTATTGTAAGGTTTTTCTATTTCTCCAATATTTCCATTTCAATTTTCCATTAATTGTATTGTGTCCTTTCTTCAGTACTATGTCCTCCTTCTAACATCCTTTGTAACTTGCTGTATAATTCCTCAATATCTTCCTCTATTGTGTCTTTAGTAGAAGTATACAATTGTGGAATGCTAAAGTTTATTGGATATACTGTATTTTTAATGTATTCCGTCCTTTCACTTATTGAATTATAGCCAAGCAGATTCATAGTGTTTGCCTTTTTGAGTATCATTGCTGCTCTTTATTAATGTATTCCCTGAACAATATAACATATAGTAAAGAGGCCCACTCTAGTCCATATCAGTTCATTTATTTCAACCCCAAGTTCTTGCCTTTTGAAACTCAAATTTATATAAATATTACAGATATGCCCATACAATTTTCTTAGTAATGATACAGAAATAGTACTGTTGGGTTAGATAGGTAGTATGAATAGTATAAATGCAATTCAGGTCAATAAATTTTTGAAAGACACATCTTTCTTTTCTCTTCCACAGCAAATTGCAAATATCACTTTTGAGAAACTTATTTCTTGGAAAATAGCTGTTCCTCTGAGCCTCTATGGTTTCTTCAGTGATGCCTTCTTAAACTTAGAGTCAGATCAAGCTAGATCAATATTAAGGCAAAGAATCTAAGATATAGAAGGACAACTATAATCTGCTGCTTTTTCTCATAAAATAATTGTTAATAACCAAATCTTAGCCTCTAAACCAGCTTCACATTTATATCATATTACAGTTCCTAAGTTCAGGAAAGTCTTATCTCTAGTCCAGTTTAACACTTCCTATAGCTGTTTGGAAGGGAAATAGAGGAAAACCCCATATGAAACCCAATATTGCCCATTTACTTGGGTATATAGAAACCATAACCCATGGTTGTATTTTGTCTTGTCAGTTTTACAGGGCCATTCGCCACCAGCTCATTGCTCCTTTTTTAACTTAAATTTCAAGGACACTCTGATAATTTTTATTTGCATTATCTGTTTAACAATCAAGATGAATTTATTTCTCTAATTTTTTTTATTTTTTTTTTGCTGTCTTGTGTATAATAAGCTTTGCCCAGAAATGGTTGCCAAGAGTTCTTGCTTTTAGGGGATTTTGCTTTGTCTGTTTTAGAGAATGCATTGCATTTTTTTTAATTTTTTTTTGTCAATGTGGATTGGAATTAAATTTCCTTCACCAAAGTGAGTGGACTTTTTCTACCAAGACCACTCTCAAGAATATTAGGACTACTCAATGTTCTCATAATGCCAAGATGAAAAGGATATATAGACAACATCCATTTGAAGTCAATCTTGCTGACTACATGGCTTTCTGGGTTAATTATTCTTGGAATAATACGCAAGTGATTTCTGGGATATTTTTCTTTTTTTTACTTTCCAGTTCACTCTACGATTCTGGACATTCCAAAAGGTATTTGATCCATGTACTTAGCAAATCTGAGTCTCCTTACTTTTTCAAGAAAAATCAAGATTAACTAAGGGCAGCTATCTCCTACAAAATTCTGAGATCATAACTCAGTTATTACATTGGAAAAAGTTCAACTACCCTTCTAAATAACAATCAATGCTAACAAACATTGCAGCTGAAAACAAAGCAACAGGTCAGAACAAAGGGCTGTAGTGCAAGCAGATTTAAAAATTATTTTATTAAATCTTCTGAACTATTCTTGAAAGACATTATAGGAAAAAAAAAAGACTAACAAGGATGTGTTAACCACGTGGCTCCTACCTAAAGCAGCCTTAGAAGTATAATAAGTTTGGCAGAAGCCTAAATTAAATTTGGGATCCAATTTCAAACAGAATCTCAACCTCCAAAGTTAACAATAGATGGAGCTTGCCATTAAATCATCATATTTTAATTAAATTCTTTTCAGCTTGTGAGTTCTTAACCAGAGCTGGATGATAAATGCATTGTAATTTTAATAGGGTTATATTTTGTGCAAAATGCACATAGAGCAGTGACAAAAGATATATGCTGCACCTTCTCAAAATACTGCATGTTATTGTGCTGATAACTACATAGTAGATTCGATGACATGGCAACTTGCTGGAGAATATAAAGGCAATACTACTTGGTTTATTTTTGAATTACAAAGGCCTGAGTAAAATAATTTTTTGAAAAGTCACACTACATAAGACAATCCAGAATTTAAGATACTTTACCCATCTTATGGAAACTATACTGGAAAACCTGAATGTAACACAAACAAAAATCATATGCAATGTCCAGTTTCTTTCTCTTGATAACCTCAAGTAGGCAATTCCATCTGAAACCAGTCCTGGAAATGTTATTCCCTAATACACCTGGGAATTAATTGCTTAATAGAACTTCATATTTATATTAAGTATCTAGAACCGGCATGGCTTCACGTGTGCCCAAAGTGTCACGTGAAGCCATGTCGCCCGGCATGCTCAGCCTTGCCTGTTTGTCTTCCAGGTTTCTGGCACACATGCATGTGCAACAATCAGCTGGCCTTCATGCACGCAGCAGTGCTGAAAACTGGTGTGCACATGTGCATCCATCAGCCGATGGATTGGGCATGCATGCACGCTAGAACCCGGAAGTTCGGCTTTTCCAGAGTGCGGCCACAACGAGCACGTGCAATCGGTGCCAAAAAGGTTCACTATCACAGATCTAGAATATGTAACAGCCAGCTAAATTAATCTTTGACAGTCATGACCAGTGGTGGATTGCTACTGGTTCGCCCCGGATCGGGCGATCCAGTAGCGGCTGCAGCGGGAGGCTCCGCCCACCCATGAGCAAACCAGTAGCAATGGGATTTGCAACCCACTTCTGGTGATGATCTCACTTATAGCCAATTTAAGTCAAAGACTATGAATTTTGGGGATGTGTTGCCATGTTGACATTCTCAGTTGCATCTTCAAGGATGGTGATATAATATATTAGTAAATTTTAATTTTCAGCATCCCCACCAGTAATGTCATATTCTCTGACCAATTATAGACATGGAGACATGAGACTGAAGAAGTCTGATGAATTAAATACCCTGCAATGTATGTGTCCCAGAGTCTTAAACCAAAGAGTAAATATTGTATCGTTTGAATGCTAAGTTTATTTCCAACCAAAACAGGAATATGATTTTCAAAGAACACAGTAAAATTTCTTCCCAACAATTTCTGCTGTGCTGCCACATTGTGGTAGTGGGGGTGGTGGTGTCTATATCCCTGGGTTCCTGGGAGGAATAAATGAAGAATTGCCTGCAAAGTGTATCCATTCTTACCAGGGTCACTCAAGACATGATGGTCATCCCAGTTGCCCACTTAAAGCAAGCAGATAACAATATTTTGGGCAGCAGCAATAAAGGAAGATGGTGAAGACAAATGATCACTTTAGTGACAATAACAAAGGCATCAATTCATACTGAGAAGGAGAAGGTAATGATAAATAATGAAGTTGGGAGCCACTAGGAGTTCAACAAATGATGGTCAGCTATATTCATTTTTAAATAAATAACTAAACAAGCAAACAAACCACTTCTGTATTTTTTCCTAAAACAAACATGGATAGAATATATACAATGACTGACAATACATTACTCAGATTATTGTCCCCTAAGAACAGATAGCATTCAACATTCTACTCAGGAATAGCAGAAGAGAACTTATGTTGTTGTTGTTTTTTTAATATGGCTTTTGGGACATCTAGTTGCAGATGATGCCTTGTGGGAATAAAGGTGGAAAGACACAGTTACAGTGGGAACATGGAATGTAAGAACCAGGAACATGGAAAGCTCAACAGTGAAGATGAAATTAATTAACTAATGGTTGATTCATTTAGATATCCTTGATATCAGCAAACTGAGATGGACTTTTAGCCAGAAGATCATACTTTTTACTCTTCTTAATATGAAAAGAAAAGAAAAAATAGCATTGTTTTCATATAATTTGAAGCATATGCAGATGAAGAGGAGGTTGATGAATTTTATAATCAAGCTGAATCAGAAATTGGCAGAACATGCAAGATAGAAGTAGAATAATAAAGTTGGAAGGAACTTCAGAGATCTTCTCATCTAACCCCTGCTTGAGCAGGAAACTCTATACCATTTCAGACAAATGTTTGTCCAGCCTCTTTCTGCAAGCCTCTAGTGATGGAGCACCCACAACTTCTGAAGACAAGCTATGCCATTGGTTGATTGCTCTCACCATTAAGAAATTTCTCCTTAGTTCTAGATTGCTTCTGTCCTTGGTTAGTCTCCATTCATTGTTTCTTGTCTTGCCTTTTTGTGCTTTGGAAAATAGTTTGACTCCCTCATCTTTGTGGCAGCCCCTTAAATATTGGAACACTGCTATTATGTCACTCCTAGTCCTTCTTTTCATTAAAATAGATATGTCCAATTCCAGTCCACACTGTTCTTCATATGTTTTAGCCTCCAACCCTATAATCATTCCTGTGCCACTTGTAGCTAGAATTAAAGTCAAGAAAACTGCCACCAACTAGCATTTTGTAGGGCAGACATGAAGGCCTTGAAAAAGATACCCCAGTGCAAAAAGTTTTTCCCTTTGATAATTGGGAATTGAAACATGGGCTTTGAAGAAGCACGGTAGAAAGAATATTGATCCTTTTGAACATTGGTGTTGGAGAAAACTGAAAATACCATGTGCAGCCAAAAAACAAACAACAAAAAGATCAATGAAGAAATAAATTCAAAGTTCTCTCTCCAGGCACAAGTGCTCAGTCTCAAACTACCCTACATCAACCACATTATCCTTCAGGATTTCTGGAAAAGTCTATAATGCTAGCAAAGTGGAAGAAAAGAAGAGGATAACCAGAAGCATGATAGATGGACTCAAGTACAGGGTGCACTGTTGGAAGATCTGAAGAATCAAGTTAGCAGTAGACCTTCCTGGAGAGAGCCAATTGATGTGGTCACTAATGGTTGATATCTATTTGATGGCACATAATCAATCAATCAATCAATCAGTATGGTTTTAATTAATTTGTTAAGCATGAACCTGCTACTGAATCTTTGACAGAATGTTCTTTGCTGAACTTTGCTACCAAATTTTGCAAATATAAATACTAAAATAAATTTTCTAGGAAGTGATTTTCATGTTAAAATTGAGCTAGTAATAAAACAAAGTCATTGAGCTAATTATAAACATTGGAAGGACAGAGAAAATGTTGCCTTCTATGACCAACAGTGATGTCCCAAAATGCAATTCTCAAGTAAAACAAATATTAAAATCGTATGAAATTTTTTTAAAAAAATTTGATTAATATGCCGCCCTTCTCTGAAGACTCAGGGTGGCTTACAATGCGTTAGGCAATAATGACTTAATAATAACTTAATGAGAAGTTTCTAAAAAGATCAATAGCGTTTTTCCCTCCATTTTTTTCTACCCTATAAAAGTTTTAAAATCTTTTTTTGCTACATGGGGAAGAATAGTTTCAGCTTAATTTACTTGATAATCTCCCATCGGTTTTCTGTTAGGGAATAGTGCAAAAAGCTCTTTCTGCAAGGATGAGAGCAAATCAACAAAAGGACGTTTATATAAATGATTATTGGGATTTGCTTTCCATGGTTTACTGGTGATATATAACTCCACTGTTGACAGGTTTTTCCTGCTGGAGGACTGATAATTCCATCTGGCTAGTTGTTTAAACAAAGGAAATGCCAAAAGAAAGAATCCTATATGTACATCCAAGAATTAAGCTATTATTTGCAATTGATTTTCTGACACACCATGGCATAATGAATCACATAAAGCAATATCTTTAATAAAACTCCATTTGTGTGTGTGTGTGTGTGTGTGTGTGTGTGTGTGTGCGCGTGTGTGTATACCTTCAAGTCAGTGTTGACTCCTGGTGACTGCCTGGACAACTGCTTGCAATTTTCTTCTCAATACTTTCAGAACTTGTTTGCCCTTGCCTCTTTCCAAGGCAGAGACAGAGGGACTGTCCAAGGTCATGCAACTGGCTTCATGGTTATGGTTGGAATTGGAACTCCTGGTCTCCCAGTTTCTAGTGTGAGGTCTTAACCACTACACCAAACTAGGTCTCAAAAATAATAGTTATTATTAAACATCAACATTATTACACCAACATTACATCAACATTCTTTTGAGTGCAAGCAATAGAATTTCATTTTTAATGTGGGCCAGTGTGCTCACAGTAAAAAAATGACAATAAAGGTTATCTTATCTTGTCCTATCTCATCTCATCTCATCATTACTGCAAATCCTGCAACAATGTCTTTAAACAATAATATCTCCCTATCTCAGGTCCTTGGGAAGGACTCAATAGGTGGATAAAAATGACAAATCCAGCCTAAAAATCTGGTTGAATGCACAACCAGTAATAGCAATCCCAAAACATCTGGAGCACCACTTGAACACCAATGACGACAACAAAATCACCACCAGTCAATTGCAAAAGGCAGATTTATTTGGAACAGCTTGTCACAACACATTTGACACCATCAAAAAAACATCTGCCTAACCAGGTCATTGGAAAAAACTTGATACGTGGATAAAAATGTCAAATCCAGTCTAAATATCTTGCTGATATTTGATAATAAAATAATAATATATAACAATAAAAATACTTTGGCATCAGCATTGATTCCCGAAGACTGATTGGACAAGTCCCTCCAAGCTTCTTGGCATGGTTATAAAGTAGCTTGACATGAATTCTTCTTAGGATGGAGAGAAAATGATTGGCCCGAAGTCACCAAGCTGGCTTCATGCCTAAGGCAGGTCTAGAAGTCATAGTCTCCTGGTTTCTAGCCTGGTGCCTTAAATACTATAGCAAACTGGATCTCATAATAATAATGTTAAAGGTAAAGGTAAAGGTTCCCTTCGCACATATATGCTAGTCATTCCCGACTCGACTAGGGGCGGTGCTCAACTCCGTTTCAAAGCCGAAGAGCCAGCTTTGTCTGAAGATGTCTCCATGGTCATGTGGCCGGCATGACTAAATGCCAAAGGTGCACAGAACACTGTTACCTTCCCATTAAAGGTGGTCCCTATTTTTATACTTGCATTTTTACATGCTTTTGAACTGCTAGGTTGGCAGAAGCTGGGACAAGTAATGGGAGCTCACCCCATTATGCGGCACTAGGGATTCAAACCACTGAACTGCCGACCTTTCGATGGACAAGCTCAGCATCTTAGCCACTGAGCCACTGTATCCCTTTATAATATTATAATCATGTTACACTTATAATCATGTTATAATAATATAATAATGTTACACTTATATAAAAAGTTGTGTATGTGGGTGTGTGCATCCACATATTAATACTTTAAAATATTCACTCATACATCACATGTAGCTTTCATTTATCACCCCGAATTTATATTTCAGTGGGATTTCAGATTATAAATGGATAATTTGGCAGGTGAAAAGTAAAATTGTCAAGAAAGCAAGAAGGATAGTGTTGCTAACTCAACAGCTGCTACATTCCAAAGGATCCCTTTGCCAAATTAAAACTTAGCTTGCAGAGAGTTTGAAAAACCTCACTATGTTCACATCAATTTGTTTTCTTTATAGCTAAGGCACACTTTAATACAAAACAACGGTCTCTGTTTTCTTCACTTCTCAGTTGGATTACCGTGATGCTAATCATCTTTCCAAAACCTCTGTTATCGTACAGATAAATACTTCTAAAAATAGAACTGGACCATATGGATTACCTCATACTTAAACAAGTGATTTATAATCTGGAGAGTTACTGTGCAAATTACCGAGCTATTTCTGGGCACCAAAATGAAATAGGGTTGTGCCCTCTGTTTATTACTAAAAAGCTAATTGTATATTTAGCATATGTAAAGAATTGTGTTCACAAGCAATTTTATTTATTTTTTTAAAAAAAATCCTTATTTCCTCTAGAAGAAAATAGAATTGCAGGAGGAAAAAATGTTGCATTTACATTTTATACTAGATTATTTGAATAACCTTACCAAGTTGTTTTTATTTACCTCTTATTTTCATATTGGAATGAATTGGATGGAAAAAGTACATCTCTAAACAGGAAAGAGTACACGGAATGATGTAATTTTAAATTAAAATATGAATTGAAGAAGATTCTGTGTTCAGATACTTCATGCATTTAACTCCTCCTTGCTTATATTTATTTAAATTGGAGAAAATAATAATTTATATTTTGACGCATCAATTATTAGCCTGACCCCCAACATATAATTCTGGCAAATATATATATATAAAAGCTTGTATGAACAACAGAATTACAAGAAATAACTTGGAAAGAGATTTGAAATTCACAGTGCAAAGTGGAAAAAGTGGTTTAGAGTATCTCATATGCAGGAATGAACACAGTTGCGACTTGAATTCAGTAACTCTGTTGCCATTATTCTATTTAATTTAATTAATTTAATTTAATTAGTTCAATTTATATGCCGCCCCTCTCCGAAGACTCAGGGCGGCTCACAATACATTTTAAAAAATCATTATAAAAAACATTTAAAAATTAAAAACATTAAAAACATTAAAAACTCATTCATGCCATTCATGGCCAGATCTCGCCAGATCACAAGAGCGAGATCAATGGCCCCAGGCCTGCCAGAAAAGCCAGGTCTTCACCACTTTTCAGAAGGCCAATAGGGTGGGGATGGTCCGGACCTCAGGAGGTAACTGGTTTCAGAGAGCTGGGCAGCCACAGAGAGGCCCTCCCCCACGGGCCCGCCAGCCGGCATTGTTTAGCTGATGGGACCCGGAGGAAACCAACTCTATGGGATCTTACTGGTCACTGGGAGCTATGTGGCAGAAGGCGGTCTCGAAGATAACCTGGCCATGAGCCATGTAGGGCTTTAAAGGTAATAACCAACACCTTGAATTGTGACCGGAGACCAATAGGGAGCCAGTCCATCTCCATATTTTTCATTTGTCACAGAAATCATCTTCAGCAGGGATCTAGAAAGGGTTTCTAGACATATGCCAAGACTGTTTGAAATTCATGAATGGAACATTTGAACTGTATGAAGTGAGCCAACAGAATAATGACTTCCAATATAGAAATGGCAGGATAGATTTCTATCAGCTACAATTGCCACAATGCCCTCCAATAAAAGATTTGCAAAAGTTACTGATTCAAATTAAAGAATGATGTCAGAATGGTAATCAAAGTTCTTTTTTTAAAAATGAAAGAAAACAATGCAGACATTTGATGAAAAGTATTTTTGATTGTAGACTTCAGTCATTTTTGCCAAGGCTGACTAATAATCATTTTTAAAAGGAGATTTAAAAGGAGATTTGCAATGTAAAATCAACTTAACTAGGATAGTTGTGCATGGTCATCATTTCAACCTACTCTGTGAATCATTGAGAGCAGCTTGCTTACTTATTTATTTTACTACAACTTGTATGTCATCTACTGGACTGACTGACAGCAGCTTACACTGAGCATGAAATCTTCATAAAATCAGGGTTGTATTAAAAGCACATAGCCATGCATGCTTCTGCCTTCTGCAAAAACCTCCCTTATTTAATGCCCTATAACCAGTGGTGAAATTCAAATTTTTTTACTATCTGTTCTGTAGGTGTGGTTTGGTGGGTGTGGTAGGGGAAAGATACTGCAAAATCTCCATTCCCACCCCACTCCAGGGGAAGGATACTGCAAAATCTCCATTCCCACCCCACTCCTGGGGGAAGGATATTGCAAAATCTCCATTCCCACCCCAATCTGGGGCCAGCCAGAGGTGCTATTTGCCAGTTCTCCGAACTACTCACAATTTCCACTACTGGTTCTCCAGAACCTGTCAGAACCTGCTGAATTTCACCCCTGCCTGTAACCAATTTATGAAAGGTTAAAAATGGGAACCTTTCTCGTCCTTCAATAATATTCAGTAGGATGCTATTCCAAAGTGAGAGGGTTACTGCACAGAATATCAATAGCACTGAGACTTATATACTGCTTCATAGTGCTTTACAGTCCTCTCTAAGCAGTTTACACAGTCAGCATATTGCCGCCAACAACCTGGATCCCCATTTTATTTATCTCAGAAAGATGGAAGGCTGAATCAACCTTGAGCTGGTGAGAATCAAACGCTTGGAATAAGCTGTGAGTTAGCCTGCAGTAGCGCATTCTACCCCCTATACCACCATGGCTCTTTATGAATATCTCTGAGTTTTAACCCCCTCCTAGATTTTTCTTCCTCTAGCTGCAACTCCTTCAAGAGGAGCCCCACATGAAACAAATTGCAATATCTGCCTGACAGATAAGGACATGAAACACAGTTTTCAGATAATATAAATGAATACTATGTACTTTCATTGTCCTTTTACTGCTGAGGAGAAGGAACAAAAAAATTACTGACCTGCCTTAAATTGCAACTCATCCTAGAGAAGCAAAAAGTCCTTCAATCTCTCTGTTGGAGGTTGGACTGGAAATAACCTCACAAGTAAATTAAAGAACTGGAAATAAATACTACTTACGGAAGAACTTTGAAAACTAGTACCAAAAGAATTTCAGCAACTGAAGCCTTTTTTATAATGGCAATCATTAACCTTTTTTATATTTATTTTTTCTTACCATCCTATCTGGACAAATCTATTCCTACAGAGAATTTGTTCCATTTTGAGAGCTAGACTGATTTGTTAGCATCTGTTGTTTGTTTATACAATAGTCAAGCTAGCATTCATCTGGGTTTTCACTAACTGTGTGAGGATTAAGTACAGACAACAGGGAAATAAAATGAATTGATTGCAGCAACACCACTGGTGTTCTTAATCTATGTGTACATTTGTCCAGCTGTATGAAAAATAAATAAATAAATTCTGGGCAGGACTTTTCTCATTGAGAGATCTCTTACCTTAGCGGCCCAAGAATCAGACGCGAGAGTGATGAGTTCTTCCATATGAGGAAACAATTTGCTCGGAAGTTCCAGAAAGTTCCAGCATTTCAAAGAAAATGCTATTTTATTGCAAGTTCAAATGGTTCACCGCTAAGCTGAGAATGAATAAGTTCAGCTCTTGAATGCTATCAATATTGTGGGATTACAGAGATCCAAAGATAATCTGAGCCAGCACAAAGTCATTATAACATTCTAAAGTTAGCCACTGGCTCTAGATGAAGATTCAAGATAATGTTTATTGCATTAAATGAAAACAGAGCTATGGCTAAATGCAAATCACTAATTTTTCTCGCAGTGAGAGGGAGGGAGGGAAGGAGGGAGGAAGGAAGGAAGGAAGGAAGGAAGGAAGGAAGGAAGGAAGGAAGGAAGGAAGGAAGGAAGGACAATATTGAGGTAGCCCAATAGCTATAATTATTACAATGTCCTATTCTTTGGCAAACTTCTTTTTGCTGTTGGAGGCCATTGCTTGTGGATGAATAGATGTACTGCATGTATCTCATAGCTCCTCTTCTTTGCATTACTGGCGCCTAGTATTTGAATTGATTTGTTTGTCTCTCAGTGTTACCCCTGTTCTTTTTTGTTACTTGCATTATCCTTACTGTCTAACTAAGAAAAATTAGAGTTGTAAAGATCTACTGTGTGAAAAAATGCTAGTGGTTGGGACTAATGCTGTGAGGCACAGAACACCTAAATAATGTACAAAGAGTTGCGCTGATTTAAAATGCTGAGAGAAAGTGTGAGAACGTCTACTTATGTAAGATGAAAATGCATCTTATAAATGCTTTGTTGTCATCGTTAGTGATACTAGACATTCCTATTGTTGAAAGTATTTTTATTCCTTCTGTAGGGCACTATGAATAAACCCTTTATATTGTTTATTGTGTGGATATGGACGGAACTTTATTTGTGGAAAAATATATTTGTTTGTACACTGAAGACGATAATGCTACTCTCATATCTTGCATTACCTTACTACATGCAGAATATGTGGATTTAAGATATCCATGAGATTACTTTCCAGCATATTAAGCCTTAATCATATTAAAGTTAAAACATTGCAGATGCATATGCTTAGTAGAATTAATAGTGACCTCACAAGACTGTTGATTATATGTAACCAGTTTTTCCATGCGTATTTCTGTTTCTGACTGATGACCCCATAATACATTATTTGACAAGTATTTCAAATTCTTCTGAATAATTATTGGAGAGAGGAAAATTCATTTTCGTAGATTTAATCCTACTAGAAATGATACTCTTTATAGAGAAATAGTAAAATGTTTAATCATGCTATATGCCACATAATGACATTTAGAGTCATTCAGTAATTGAGTTTATAAAATTTCCTTGATTTAAAGGACAGTAGAATGCTTAAGTATTTAATCTCCTTAGGAATGTTTCAATCTCTTAAAAGTTCCGAACAGAAAACTGAATGCAAACATTAAGTTACTCAGCAATTTATAATTTATTTTGTATCATAAACTTAACAAATAAAAACAAATTAACTTGTCTTTAAACTTTGACATTTGTCTTAAATATTGAGAGTTCAAAAGTCCTGGAAAGTTATACATTAAATTTTAAATAATGTTCAAACTTTGTGTAATTCCTGAATCTTTTAATTTAGTAATTTATCTTTTATATAACTTAACAAAACATGGCTTCAGAAACCCATTTATTTGTGCATTGATAGAGTTTTTTTGTTATTGTTGGGAAGTCTTATTTTTTTCCATTTAGTTTGTTTATTTTAATATCTGAGATCATTTTCAGTTTGATCATGACTTGTGAGTAGCTTTTCCTTTCCTTTTCTTCCCCTCTAATTTTTTTTATATATTCCCTGATTATCAGAATGTAAAAGAGAATGATATTCATTTGTATAAACAACATTTTGAGGAAGATTTTGTTGCTAGTTGTACATGATATCCAGTGAAACATAATTTGAGCAATATTAAATCGAATTCAAGAAATTCAAATGTAATGTAGATACTATTCCAATTTCAAAATGCAAACCTGCTACTAATTCAATAAACCAAGTGGCCCTACTATTTATCAGGGGGAAAATATATTTTAAAAAATGTGCTAGCAATATAAATCACATTGATAATAATATCAGAGCATATAAAATGATCTTTCTGGTTTTGCTGGCTAAGATTACAACATTTATTGTTCAACAATATTAAAATCTCCCATGCTGTTTTAGCCACATATGAAGTTCCATTTTAAATAGTCCCTTGCCAGCAAAATTTTGCCAACATTGCAACTATACCATTTTGGTACTGCTAGATTCATTGGAAAAGAATGTATTATAAATTTCTCTGTCTCTTTAGCAATGTTTCCCAATAAAAAGTATTAAAAACAAAATTAAAGGAATAAATTTTGAACACATCCAGGCAGCTAGCTTCCTTACTCTAGCAAATCCAGGGACAGGCTTGAAATAAATTATTTCAGGAATTTGAATCAATAGTATATCTTGTTATGGGATTTGTACTTTAAAATATAAATTAAGTTCTGGTTCAACAAAACCATGAGGCAGAATAACAGATCACTGAATATTAGTCTGATTATTTCAGGAAGTGAAACAATAGTGAAAAACAATACAAAAGAAACTTTCTGCAAAAAGTTAGTACCTCCTGAACAATTCTGTTCATTAGATACAGACCTTTTAATATTCCCTCAGGAGTCTAATTATCTGGCAAAAATATGTCCAGGCAGTACCTTAACCTATTTTCTGTGATAAGGTATTTAGTTTTGCCTAGAATTATTAAAGATCACATGGTCCCATTTACCATCCTGTCTTTTAAGATACCTCTCCCCAATCTCCAGAGATGGCCCCACTCCTTTTGACACATTCCACTTCTCTCTTTCTCCTTCATCTTTCCTTCATTTGTTATTAGAGATATGTGAAGTTCAGAGATTGCAAGTCCAGACCAAGACTGCTGTGTGAAGAAAGTACAGAATGGTGTCTTTAGCCATCTAATCCATGGCTGCATATGAGACAGAAAATTCCATTTTATTCCTCATCCCTGGCAGTAAAAAGATAATCAATGAGCAATGAAGTAAATAAATAACAATTTGCTGTTCTTTTGTGCTAAATCTGTCTGAGATAATTGTGTCCCTCTACCTAATAGGACAATTGGCCCTGGAGGACTGATAACTCTTTCTTCCTATTACCAATATTCTCATTAAGAGTGACAATGAGAAAAGTTTTAGGATTCTTGTAAATTACATATTTTTCAAAGGTTATAGACATTTAGGAAGTAAGGAATCCAGGAATCTTATTTACCTTTGAGTCAGGTTTTGACAGTTTCCTAGGTTTTTGTCAAAGACTGACTTTAGAAAATTTCACCAGTATACCTGCTTTCAATGAATTCGTACCATACATTTCTGGCTTTCAATTGTGTTGAGAGAAATCTGCAAGATTTGCATCTTTGAAAAATTAGGCAATTATCCTAAGTACTTTTCCAAAGATTATAGCAAAATTGCTTAAAAATGTTTGAAGTACAAAATACTTTGGTATAGCATAACATTTGGTGGTGGTTGTTTTGGGGAAAAAATCATATAAATAAATAAACTCATAATTGCTTTCTTGATTGGCTTTTGCATGTATGGTCTAAAAATAATCAAAGTGATTGGCTTTTATGTTATCAAGTTGAACCGGATCAAAGAACGTGAAATCCAACTTTTTGGGAACCATGAAAAATAAATTGGGCTTCTTTTTTTCCAAGGAACCCTGGGGTTATTTTGCCTTTTTCTTCTGTTGGAAGAAATGTCCATCTGGGTTCAGTTCCAAGTGGTGAGAAAGACACTGGAAACATGGAGACTGCTTGAAAAGATGGTTTAATGGTGGACAGGACCACATGGTTTTTGAGGTCCTGGGCAAAAAAGCACATGAGAGAGAGAGAGAGAGAGAGAGAGAGAGAGAGAGAGAGAGAGAGAGAGAGAGAGAGAGAGAGAGAGAGAGAGAGATTTATACCCTCTGTTGGGCTTTGAATTTGAGTTTGAATTCTGATTGGTTGTCAGACTCCCATGAGGCCATGCAGGGATAACTTTGTAGGTTGTCTTTTGAGTCCCAAGCTTGGTTGAATCTTATTGGGTGATGCAATTTCCCAAGGTGCCATGTGGTGAGTTCTGTTGCTAGATAGGTAGAGGGCTAATCCTACCTTTGTTGAATCTTGGGTGAGGGCATTTGCTTATGAACAGACCTAGCTATCTCTTTATCTCTTAAGTGCTGACACCTGCTGTGGGCTATTGAGAGTATGGGGACTATTAAGAGTGAGTCTGCTTCCTGCCTAAAAAAACATGTTTCTCCATTTCTCATCCAGGGAAATAATAATATTCTGCCTTTTTAATATTTCCTAGAATATTTCATTTTTCTAGGAGGGGGTGGGGGCTAACTTCCTACACTTCTACATGCACTTGCTTATCACTTTTTTGTACCTTGAATTATTGAATGTAGAGGAGAAAGCTTGGTTGCATTTAGTTTCCTCAGTAGATATATTTTAAACTTTGCTTTCACAGCAGTATTGCTACTGCCTTTTTTAAAAAAAAGTGTTTATGAGAACACAATGAAAAGAAGCTATGTGTCATGACACATATTTAACTTCTTTCTAACAGAGAAGTTTGCTGAAAATTACAGACAATATACAATGTGGTAAGGTTTGACAGCAATGATTAATTAAACCTTTGTGTCTTGCTTTATAACTATTTTAAATGTCATATAGTGATTAATTTAAAGTATGCGGGTCACAACTGTCTTTTGCAATACAAAGGTACCAAATATAGCACAACCGCTCACCTGTTCAGCAGAATTAACCAAGCTGCTAATAAATGTAGCTCTATTTGACTATGTGTGATTTTCTGTGTGTGAACCTCAGGAATATAATTTGCTTCCAAAGCCAATGATATTCTGGATTTTCCTGTTCAAGCACAGTGGTTTTCTTAAATCAGCACATTCCATATTGATTTATTGCTTCAGAAAAATGACCATCTGTTAGAATACCCCAAACATTGTGGAGAATTTGGGCATCATATTACAGGGCACTTTGCACCAAGAATTAGGAGTTTAAATTGTGGTGTTGCTGAATAAAAATTGAAAATATGCTCTTCAATAATCTTCAACCATTGCAAATTGAGGGAAGATTGGCCTTTTGCCTCAGATGGATTTGGCAGTGATTACTGCTATTTTTATGAATTAATTCCTAATAACTAAGCAATCAGAGTTCTCTAAAGCATAGAATAAGAGCTTTATTTCTATAATTAATGCAATGCAACATTTTATATCAAGATCACACAAAGAAGGCTTGGGATAACCTGAAACCTGACTCTATCTAAAAAATTCCTGGATGAGGTTTTAAACCTCATTTTGGCTTCCTCTGTCCATTCTATAGGCTTTACAACTTTTCAGAAATTTTCAGTAGAATTCCTTCTTCATATATTCAGACTTGTGAAAGTTGAACATAGGATAGTCGATTCTTTTCTTAAAACACACAAAAAGACACATTTGTGTGCATTTTAGTATTTGTGAGAAATGGCCAACTATTTGAGGGAATAGAAAGGCAATCTGGATTCTCAGTTGCTTTAATTTGTCCATTCAATGATTATGTGTGAAGAAACCTAGTTAATGACATCAAATTCCTTTATTCAAAAACATGAAATAGTGATTGGCCCTAATATTTATTTTAAACCATTTGTAAATGTTTGTAATATTTTATTATTGAAAACAGACCCCCTATTACAGAATCTGTAAAGTTTTAATTAACAGTGAGATAAAAATGACCATCCAAAAGCATATCCTCAGCACAATTCAGCAATTAAAATTTGTCCTTCTGCAATACTATTCTTTAAATCTACATACAGTATGTACTTGGTTTCTTCAGTTAATCTCTTGCAGCTATATTATATGGTAGAAAAGTTTCTTCTAGGTTCTAAATAATCCAGAAATATATTGTATAGGAACAAGTGCAAAGCATTTCACAAAACTTAAGAATAATTTAATATCAATAAATCTATTATTAAGAAAGTTAAATAAAATAAGGATATGGTGTTTATAGGTGACTTTATTGCTCCTTCCTAAGGTATCAGAGCTGCATAAGAATATACTTGCCTATACTATCAAGCGCTGACATTAACCTGGGTTAAAGAATGGATTTTATTGAGAAATATGAGAATATTAACTCTGGAAGGACATGATTTGCAACTAGGGTGGCACACTTTTCTTTGGTATGGAAAAAATAGGATACATGGGTATTTTCAGAGACATTACATAAGGAATGATTTGCTAACAACATAGGAAAGAGTGAAAGAAAGACATTATATGAAGATACCAATGTGGCTTTCAACAATAGAAGCTTTGACATATCCAAATATGATTAACATGAAAAATATTGTGAGATATAAGGATATTTTAAAAGAGAAGGGAGAACTAAACAGAAACAAGAACTAGAAAAACAAGGGATTGAGACAGGTTGGTATACATGACTGCAAATACAATCAAGATATGATAAAGATTTGAAATAGTATGGTTTTAATTTGGAAAAATCAGAATTGGATGAGATATTGACTGGGACAGATGAAGAAATGATTAAGAAATTGTATAATTACTTATTGCAAATCAGATTATTTATTTATTTATTTATTTATTTATTTATTTATTTATTTATTTATTTATTTAATTTGTATACCGCCCTTCTCCCAGAAGGGACTCAGGGCGGTGAACAGCCAAAATTAAAAAAACATACAAATGCAAAAGTTAAGATAATTAAAAGAATTAAATCACTGGCTACCCAATTTAAAACCCCAAATCCATAAAATTTAAAATCCCAATTAAAAACCATTTAGGCTAGGCCGGCTTGATGAAATAAAAACGTCTTCAGGGCTTTACGGAAGGTCCAGAGGTCCGGGATCAATCGTATTCCAGGAGGCAGCTCATTCCACAGGGCGGGTGCCCCCACAGAGAAGGCTCACCCCCTGGGGGCCGCCAGCCGACATTGCCTGACCGACGGCACCCTGAGGAGGCCCTCTCTGTGAGAGCATATTGGCCGGTGGGAGGTTATCGGTAGCAGCAGGCGGTCTCGCAAATACCCTGGCCCTAAGCCATGGAGTGCTTTAAAGATGAGAACCAACACCTTAAAGCGCACCCGGAAGACCACCGGGAGCCAATGCAGCTCGCGCAGGAGAGGTGTTACGTGGGAGTGCCACGTCGATCCCATAATCACCAGCGCAGCCGCATTCTGCACCAGCTGGAGCCTCCGGGGAGCCTCCTCAGGGGGAGCCCCATGTAGAGAGCGTTACAGTAGTCCAGGCGTGACGTAACCAAGGCATGAGTGACTGTGCACAAGGAGTCCCGATCCAGAAAGGGGCGCAACTGGCGTATCAGGCAAACCTGATAAAAAGCCCCCCTGGCCACGGCCGTCATATGCTCTTCTAAAGACAGCTGTGTGTCCAGGACGACGCCCAAGTTGTGAGCCCCCTCTGTGGGGCTCAGTGACTTGCCCCCAATAGCCAGCAATGGCACCAGCTGGCTATACCGGGACACCGGCATCCACAGCCACTCGGTCTTGGAAGGGTTGAGCCGAAGCCTGTTCCTCCCCATCCAGACCCCCACGGCCTCCAGACACTGGGACATCACTTCGAGGGTATCATTGGGGTGGTCTGGGGTGGAAATGTACAGCTGAGTGTCATCAGCGTACAGATGGCATCGCACCCCAAAACCACGGATGATCTCACCCAGCGGCTTCACATAAATAGAAGAGGAAGAAGTAAAAGAGACAATGATAACAAAAAACTTTGGTAATACGATAGAACTAGAGAGAAGGCAACAACTATGAGAAAGGAATTATAAATTAACAATGGCAACTACATATAAAAAAAAAATATATAAAATGTTTTATAGATGGCATATGCCACCGGAAAGATTAGCAAAAATGTTTAAGGATAAATCAGCTAAATGTTGGAAATGTTTTCAATTGCTGGGATCATATTATCATATGTGGTGGACATGTACAGAAGCAAAAAATTATTGAGTTAGAATACTGGCATGGTTAGAGAAAGTGTTGCACCAGTGTATAGAGTTAAAACCAAAGGCATTTTTATTGGGTACATTACTGGAAAAATATAGCAAAGAAGACACATATTTGATTATTCATATAATAACAGCAGCAAGAATTGTATTTGCACAAAAGTGGAAGACAGAAAAAAATCCCATCAGAAGGAGAGTTAATAAAGAAGATTTTAGAATGTGCAGAAATGAATAGGTTAACATTGAGAATAAAAGATAAAGAGGAATCAGTGTATTTCAAGACATGGGGACGATTTTATGTATGGTTAGAAAAGAAATATGAATAAAAGATTATAGAGAAATAAATTAGATAAGGTATGAGTAAATGAGTGAAGACAAAAGAGAAATAGAAACCCAGAAAACACCTGTGTAAATGGAAAAGGGGAAAGGGGAGGGGGGAAAGAAAGAAAATGTTATTATATACATGTACATTTATGATGATATGTGTGAATTTAGTAAAATGAAAGAGTAATTGAAAAGAAAGTAAAAATCAGGATTGCTCGAATACCACCTTGGAAAATACTAAATTGAAAATGAATTCAACAATAGAGAGAGAATGGAGAGGGATAGAGGAGAGAAGGGAGGAAGCAGAGAGAGGGAAAGAAGAAAGGGAAAAGGAGAGGAAGAAAGAGAGGGGAAACAAGAGTAGGAGAGATGGTTAAAAGGGAGGAAGAAGGGAGGTGTGTGGGAAATGAAGGAGAAGTAGAGAAGGAGAAGGAAAGGAGGAAAGAAGAAATTAGAAGAGTAGATGGAAGAAGGGAGGGAAACAAAAGAGAGGAGAGAGAGAAGAAGGATTGTTGTAAAACAAGGGAGATGAAATGGTAGAAGAGCAAAAGCAACTCCGAATATAATTACATTGTTTAGGGTGAAGATTGTATTAGTATGAAAGTTAAAAGAAAATATGTATGTTAGATAAGAAATTGTACATTTAAGATATGTTTATTAGGGGGGGGGAATTTAAAAAAAATAAAAGAATATACTTGCCCTCCTGCCTTAATTTTGTTAATTACATTGCCAATAAAGGTAAATTTCTAAACTGCTCCTGATTTTCTAGACCTGCTTATGAATTTGTGATCTGGTCTTTAGTTATCAATGATATTGAAGTTACCATCTACTGTGTATACATGGTTGAATTTTCCTGCTAAGCCACCATGCTGTTTCCACAAATTTCTTTAAATTTTTCATATGGCTTCATAACTGTACTAGAGTAATAGAGCAGAATTGTATACAAAGTGTAAATTTTTTCCCAAGACTTTTGCCATATTGAAAAATGTTTTAATACAAAGCTACATAACAAAAGCTATACTGAATATTATTCCCCTAGAGGTTATTCTGTGCTTTATCTGATACACCTGCTTCCATCAATGTTCATATTTCTTCTGATTTTATTTCTTCTAGTATTTTGTCAACCATCATATTCAAGTGTTTTAAATTTACTGCCTCAACTTTATGGCCACTTGTATATTTGCTATTTCTGAAATGTTGTTTCTGTCCTTGAAAGCATGAACAATTTAATTTAATATTCTATTGGTATATTTTGCTATCCACTCTTTGGCATTCTTCACAATTAGCAGGGGCTTTATTTTATATGGATAAGCACTATTGCCACAGTTGTCAAAATTTTAACTGATCATTGAAATTCACTTCTGCATGCCATGGACATTTTGTAATAATTGTGATGAAATGAAAACGATCAAGTTTTAAAATATATTTTTATCATCAATGGACAATATTGTATGTGCATGTTTAAGAGAGTGTAGAAGAATACATAGAATGTCTCTCTCTCTCACATAAACATATATACATACATCCTGCCTTTATTATTTTTGCTAATAACTTATATAAGCTAATAACTTATATCCAACACACCTTTTTCCTCCTATTTTATCCGCAACAACCACCTTATGAGATGAGATGAGGTGAGAGAGAATGACTGGTCCATGATCACCCAGTTGGCTTTCATAGCTAAGGCAGGACTAGAACTCACAGTCTCTAACTCTGGTTTCTAGCCTTGTGGCTTAACCATTAGACCAAATTGGCTCTCATCCTTTAAACCGCCTATTCACTGCGACATATTTATATACCATATTGTACATTAAGTTAATCGTTATTTTGAAGGTTATAGAATAGAAAACCTGAGATATAATTAGACAAAACAATATGATCTTTCAAGACTTTTTGTTGCTTTACGTTGTTGCTCTGAACCAAGGCTACATGTATCAATCACACCAGTGTTTATCATTTTTCAGTCAAAATATTAAAAGAGTTCAAAGAAGGGTTGTGAAGTTGTAACACATGCCAGTCTAGATTTTTTGCAGAAATGTATTCATGGTTAAATACCAATGGATTTTCCATCTGCTATGCCAGTGATGGGACTGTGCATGCATGCGTGCAGCACCAAGTGCCCAAAAGTGAGCACTTAGCATGCACACGCACTTAGCATGCATACTATTCGACCAGGCAGAGGAGCTTCCCAGGTGGAATGCACATGCCAGATAAGGTACTTCTGGTTAATTCCGCTGGCCAGCAAGTCTTCTGGTTACTGCCACGCATACACACATGCCGATCAGCTGGCCGGTGCGCATGCTCTCGCAGGAAAACAGAAGACCAGCTCTTCCAATTTCCGGCACTGCCGCATGTACAAAGGCCAGCTGATCATAGTGTGCACAAGCTGTTGTGGCCTGTCAGCGGCCTGTGCAGCTAGTAGCTGATTCCAACAGCGAGGAGGCTTAAGTGGTGCTGTGCCAGCAACCTGTGCAGCTGGCACTCAAGTCAGACAATGAGGAGGCTGGAGAAGATGTGGTGCCAGAGGCAGGGATTCAGCCAGGGCCTTCAAAACTTCCAGAACCTCCCATAAATGAAGAGGAAGAAGAGGAGGAGCCTCTTCTCAATGCATGGGAGCTTCCAAAATGCAGGAGTAGCTCCTCAGGAAGAGGTCTCCTCAAGAGTAAGGCTTGGGGCTAATTGGCCACTCCCTTAGCCTATTTAAGGAAGGATGACAACTGAGGCAATTTGCAGGGAACAACTTCATTCACTCTCCTTCGTGTCTTGATCTTAGTTCTCTGCAAATTGCTTCTGGGCTTTCTGCCAACCATAGTAAGATTATGATTATTTATTCTTTGGATTCTTGTAGGCTGTTAGGAAAGTTAATTAACAGCCTTTGTTTGAAAAAGACTGTTTTAATTTAATAAACTAAGATTTGTACAGACTTTGTGTGTGCTGCGTTCTTTGGGGTCCATAGCTGGGGCAGAACACAAGCATGCCAAAAACCTGGAAGAGGAACGGGCAATTCTGCACGTGACAGCCGACATGGCTCTGCGTTCCACTTCGGGCACGTGTGCCATAGGTTCGCCATCACGGTGCTATGCCAATAGCCTTAATTTATGATACTAAGAAATTCATATCCACTATCAATCATCCTTAGCTAAAACTAACCTTACAAAATAAAAAAAAATTAGAAACTTCATTTGAAGAATGGCATATTTCTATTTTACGAATAAAATAAGCCGTCTTTGAAATAATAATAAAAAAATACTTTGAAATGATGATTTTTAGGAGTTGAACGTAGTGAAGACACTAAGAACCCTAAGATCAGGTAGCCCTCTAAAGAAACCAGCAGTTGCTCAAAAAAATTGGGACCCAAAGTTTTTTAGGCCTTTGAGTCAACATAACACCTTGAGAATGGCTTGGTAGCTGATTGGTGGCCAATGCAGAGCCTTAAGCATAAAAATCATAAAAATTACTCATCTGAGAAATCAAGCCATAGCACAAGCTATTGTTTCCAAACCACCCTGCAGGGAAGTCCAACAGAGAATGTTACACTAATTGAATCATGAGCAATTGAATCAAAGTACAAACTACTGTGAATTGGCTAGCTCTGCCCAGGAAACATAGCTATTTTATTGGAGCTGATAAGAGATGCTTGTGGCACCAAGGATATGTTGATCTTCAGTGAGTGGAATCACAGGATAACTGGATAATAAAAATGATTCTGTAACCATAGCCACACTGTACAAACCCTGTAAAGATAATGCAAATTGGTCCACGACAATTAGCCTAAGCCTTTGGATTTGAGGACATGGAAACTTACATAAAAACTTAGGTTTTTTGGGGAATTCAACTTCAGCCTATTTGACTTTAGCATCATAGCATCCACAATTTAGTTTGTAACTGATGGCACTGCACTTCAGATCCCCTAAGGGTTGCAGTCAGCAGCTGCATTAGAAAAGACTGAAGTCTTATTGGGAGCTGGTAGGTGGGTTGCTGGCTGAAATCATAAGGCTGAGAAATAGGTCACTTGTCAGGGAAGGCTCTATGGGCTGACAATCAATTTTTCAAGATTCAGTAGAGGATAATGGAAAACTATTTGTGGAAAGAATAGAATAGCTAAGGAAAAAAAAATACAGCTGCCTTTCTGTTAACTTAGAGAACTCAAACTTCCCCCAAAACAGAAAAAAATACTTTTTTTCCCCACCCACAAAAATTTTCCTTTTAAATTCTCAGTGTTAGGTTGCAAATTGCATCTAACAACTTTGGACTTATTATGTAGAACTGATATAAAACATAATGCCTTTACTTGTTAGGACATAATAGTGACATACCTATCATTTTGCACAGATAATTTTCAAAAAGTTAAGGATGAAAAATAAAATAAATAAAACATTGTTTCACACTTAAAAATTCTGATTAGAAAGACAGTAGATAGTTTAAAAATAACGATGCTACTACCTAAAGCTATGCTAAAATTCTAGTTTTGACCATAGAAGATGATGGTGACTTCTCTCTTCTCTTCCATTTGGAAGAGAATTCTATTTTCAATAATTCTTTAAGTTTAATTATTCATCTGCATTGTCCTACTTGCCCATGTGTAAAAATGTCCTACTAACCATTCATTGAAGTTATGAATCTGCAATGTTTTCAACCACAAACTTCTTGATTGCATCTTTCAGGCATGTCTCAGATTCCATGCAACCGCTTTATAGAACTGAAAATGCTAACATTTTGTAACACTGGCACACCACTGCTTGTACAAGCAAGGCAGTGATTCTCTGATGAATAGCTCAAGAATTTCATCCCATGTGAATGGCAATGTGGTAGGTGTTGCATCACCTGCTTGTGCCTGCTTGCCATTTTACAGAAAGATATCCTACATAAATTTAGTATATTGGTGCTAAATACTGAAGACGGCATTTAATTTCGTTGTACCATGTTCAATGACAACAAAGTAAGAGCCTTGGTGGTGCAGCAGACTAAAGCACTGTTAAGTAACACCAGCTGCCTGCAATTACTGCAAGTTCAAATCTCACCAGGCTCAAGGTTGACTCAGCCTTCCATCCTTTCGAGGTAGGTAAAATGAGGACCCGGTTTGTGGGGACAATAAGCTGACTTTGTATAAAAAAGAACACCGCTGCCGGGGGGTGGGGTGGGGAGAAAGCCCTACTAAGCAGGTATATACAAAAGTATGAAGGCTATTGCTTAACGCATTGTAAGCCATCCTGAGGCTCCGGAAAAGGGTGGCATATAAATCAAACAAACAAACAAACAAACAAACAAACAAAAAAGTAAAGTAAAGTAAAGTAAAGTAAAGTAAAGTAAAGTAAAGTAAAGTAAAGTAAAGTAAAGTAAAGTAATTTGTCTATACCAAGACTTATCTGTCCATTCCATCCAATAGTCCTGGTACTACTTGCTATCAGCATTCCCTTGCAAAATTTATTGATTTGGGATGTTTAGGAGGTGAGGTGAAATTGACAAGAGCATCACTTTGCTCCAGCAACCAGCCAAATGGCCTATTTTTGGTAAGAAGACTGATTAAAAATTTTCAAATTTTCTTGCTACTGGTGTATTCAGGAGACTTGTAGTCAGAAACAAACCAAGAGACGTGATTGTGTTGCAGACTATCTTTGCACCAGTAAATTATCACTTAGCAATCTGAAAGATGGCTTAAACCTCTATTCCAGTCACCTATCCACACTTGTTCCAGCCAGGTTGGCCACATTTTAAGGATAATAATGACGGCTTATTATATTTTATGCTTCTGAGTGACTCTAGTGGCTATCGATACTAGGTTGGCAAAGAAGCTAAGACTGGAAATGTTGTCATTGGTGGCAAGAGAAGGGAGAAATGATTGTCCCCAACTGCCTCTCTTATTATGAAAGGCAGAAGGAGGGGAGAGAAAAGAGGGGACAATGGATGGGAAACAGTTTCTTTGCAGGCCCTTACTTCAATTCCATGGAATGATCACATTGATTGCTGGACAAACAAATGTCAGCAGCTAGATTATGACTGCTTCTTTCCTTCTTCTACTTCTTGTACAGACATAACATCTGTTCTGGTTTGTTGAAAATGGGTTGGAAATGTAGTCCTCATTTCTTTAAGCTGGCAAACTTTGATTTCTGCGCTGGATAACAGCACTTCGATCTTCATCTGAAGATGAAGATCAAGATTAATGTTGAAGCTTTCTCAATGGAATAAGTGAATTGCTTTTAGCCAGAACTGGTACTCTGTCTTCTCCTGGTCATAGATTATGAGACACCAAAGCCTTGTTTTTGTTTTGTTTTTTCCTATAGGAATTTTCATAATCTGATTCATGCCTGTAGATTAAGTAACCTGCTGAGAGGATTGTTTAAATAATAAGAAAAAAGGGACTTCCTACGTTATATCAAATACAAGAGAGATATTGCTTTATTTAATTAGTGGGTAGTTGTGTTGACTGATGCAATCAGTTATGGAAAAAAAAAAAACCAAAAGAAATTTTGGAAAGAATTTCTCTCTTTAAGAGACACCACAAACCAGGCATCTCAGTAATGTAGACTGGACTATATACACCTTTCCCCCCTGATTGTCACCTTTTTGTGTTTAGCAAAATTCCAGAAGCTCACAGATGGACTTTTGTACAAATTATAGTACAAAAGGCACCAGACTAGAAGCCAGGAGGAAACCGTAAGTTTTATTCCTGCCTTAGGCATGAAAACGAGCTGGGTGATTCACCTTCTCTCAGTCCAACTCACAGGGTTGTTGTTGTGGAGAAAATAAGAGGAAGAAGGAACATTAGATATATTTGTCAACTTGAGCTGTTTACAATAACAATAACGGTGAGAAAATAAATAAAATCATCAAGCGCTCCCCTTTATTGCATTTCAGCCCAGGCTCTTTCTCTCCCTGTCTGCTGGGCTGTTTTGAGGCACAGATTTAATGTTTTCAGAAACATGCCGAACTTGAATTCAGAAATCACCTATCTGACAGATACCAGGTGCAGAGAATTTACAAGCCTACCGACCTGTTGGCCAAATTGGTATGTAACTTACCCAGCTGTTCTAAGCACTTGCCTACACTCATCCATCCTGGCCCACTACATGTTTAAGAGAATGGCTGATGTTCATTCTTTTTGTTGGCAAGTGAGGCATGAAGAAAAAGGTATGCACAAATCTGCTTTATTAATTTGCCCCACATTAAATCTGAAAGAAAAAAAAACCAGCAGCAATTACTGGAAATAAAGGTAGTGCAAAGTATGCCGGCAATGCTCTTCTGCCAGCTTATGGATCGCATACAAAGTGCTTTATCTGGCCATCTGGTCATGCCCTACAGCTCCCCAGGCTTCTACTACTAAAGTGGAAATAAAAACAGCTGCACTGGCAGACAAGACATAGTTTTACATCTTTGGAACACCAGGCCCATTTTAATTCTGAGAAAAACAATAGCTGAAAAAAAAAATTCAAGAAAAAAAAAATCTGGAAAATGAGGGGTTCCCCCCACCTGAAAGGTGACACAGACTGAAAAAAAAAAAGTTCTACTCTGCTTTGTTTATGAAAGAGAGCTTAATAATACTTTTAATGAATAAAATTGCTACTCATTTCAAATTTTTGTTTCTAGAGTGGCACATTCATCTGTAAAAAACAAGTGAAAGGGAATTATTTGATGGTGTTGGCCTCTTTTCATTACTGATTGCATTGTATGTACATTTCTCTATCTATCTATCTATCTATCTATCTATCTATCTATCTATCTATCTATCATCTATCTATCTATCTATCTATCTATCTATCTATCTATCTATCTATCTATCTTTCTGTCTGTCTATCATCCATCCATCCATCCATCCATGCATGTCTGTCTGATTGTCTCTCTCTCTCTCTCTCTCTCTCTCTCTCTCTCTCTCTCTCTCTCTATCTATCTATCTATCTATCTATCTCATCTTCATCTTCATCTTCCTGGCAGGTATTACGGAGACCTGGTTGGGCCAGGAGGGGGGGGTCCCCCTCGTTGAGATGTGCCCGCCAGGTTTCCGTGCATTTCATCAGCCAAGGGCCCAGGGGAGGGGTGGGGGAGTGGCGGTGATTGTTAGGGAAAGTCTTTGTCCGAGGGAGACCACTGTTCCTCAGATAGCCGGATGTGAGTCCTTCTGTGTAAAGTGGGGCCGTGGGGTGCAGATGGGTTTGCTGACTGCGTACCTGGCTCCCTGCCACGTGGCAGCGACCCTGCCCGAGCTACTCGACGTGATTGCCGGGGTGGCGGTTGATACCCCCAGACTTATCGTCATGGGGGATTTCAACCTTCCATCCACGGGTGAGGCGTCAGAGGCGGCTCGGGAGTTCATGGCTTCCATGACGGCCATGGACCTGACCCAGTTAGTTCAAGGCCCCACTCACATAGGGGGACACACTCTGGACCTGATTTTTGTCTCTTGTCAGTGGTTGAATGATCTTGGTAGAGGGGACCTAGACATTAAACCCTTGTCATGGACAGATCATTCGCTCCTCCAACTAGACTTTCCTACCGCCGCCCCCCGCCGCAGGGAGACGGAGCCAATTAGATGGTTCCGTCCCAGGTGCCTGATGGAACCCGAAAGGTTCCTGAGACCCTAACACACGACTCGACTGAAGTGCCCTGAGACCCTAACACACGACTCGACTGAAGAGCTGGTGGCCGCCTGGGAAAGGGCGGCCGCTGGAGCTTTGGACCGCGTCGTGCCTTTGCGGCCTCTGACCCGATGCCGATCTCAACTGGCTCCTTGGTTTTCTGAGGAGCTGAGAGAGATGAAGCGTCGGAAAAGACGCCTAGAGAGCATTTGGAGGACTAGCCAATCCGACTCCGACCGGACACAGGTGAGGTCTTATATCAAGACCTACCTAGTGGCGATAAAAGTGGCAAAGTCTAACCACTTTTCCGCTCTTATCGCATCTGCAGAGAACCGCCCAGCCGCCTTGTTTAGGGTGACCCACTCCCTCCTCCGGGGGGGAGTGCGGGAAGATCCCTTGCAGGGTCGCGCTGAGGATTTTGTGCAATTCCTGCACGATAAAGTCGCTCGGATTCGGGATGGCTTGGACTCCGACTGGATGAGTCCACGGGAGGAGACGAGGGCAGGTCTTGAGAATGTTACCTGGGAGGAGTTTGATCCTGTGACTCCCGAGGATGTGGACAGGGTTCTGGGTAAGATTAGTGCCGCCACGTGTTTATTGGACCCGTGTCCCTCCTGGTTGGTGCTGGCCTCCCGGGAGGTTACACGAGGCTGGCTCCAGGGGATTATAAGTGCTTCTCTGAGTGAGGGTGCCTTTCCTGCCGCCTTGAAAGAGGCGGTAGTGAGGCCCCTCCTCAAGAAGCCTTCCCTGGACCCGGCTGAATTAGCCAACTATCGTCCAGTCTCCAACCTTCGTTTTGTGGCGAAGGTTGTTGAGAGCGTGGTGGCACGACAACTTACCCGGCACCTGGATGAAGCTATCTATCTAGACCTGTACCAGTCGGGCTTCAGGCAGGGGTACAGCACTGAAACGGCATTGGTCGTGTTGGTGGATGATCTCTGGAGGGCTCGGGACAGGGGTTGCTCCTCTGTCCTAGTCCTATTAGACCTCTCGGCGGCTTTTGATACCATCGACCATGGTATCATGCTGCAGCGGTTGAGGGGGTTAGGAATAGGGGGCACCGTTTTGCGGTGGTTCTCCTCCTTCCTCTCCGACCGCTCGCAGTTTGTGTTGGCAGGGGGACAGAGGTCGACCTCGAGGCATCTCGCATGGGGAGTGCCGCAAGGGTCGGTCCTCTCGCCTCTCCTGTTCAACATTTATGTGAAGCCGCTGGGTGAGATCATCCGTGGTTTTGGGGTGAAGTGTCATCTGTACGCTGATGATACTCAGCTGTACATCTCCACCCCAGACCACCCCAACGATGCCCTTGATGTGATGTCCTGCTGCCTGGAGGCCGTGCGGGCCTGGATGGGGAGGAACAGGCTCAGACTCAACCCCTCCAAGACCGAGTGGCTGTGGCTTCCGGCACCCCGATATAGTCAGCAGGTGCCATCGCTGACTATTGGGGGTGAATCTTTGCCCCCCACAGAGAGGGCTCGCAATCTGGGTGTCCTCCTGGACGCACGGCTGTCTTTAGAAGAGCACATGACGGCCGTGGCCAGGGGGGCCTTTTATCAGGTTCGCCTGATTCGCCAGTTGCAGCCCTTTCTGGATCGGGACGCCTTGCGCACGGTCACTCACGCCCTTGTCACCTCCCGGTTGGACTATTGTAATGCTCTCTACATGGGGCTCCCCTTGAAGAGCACTCGGAGGCTCCAACTGGTCCAGAATGCGGCCGCGCGGGTGGTTATGGGTGCAACCCGTTGCGCCCACGTGACACCCCTCCTGCGCGAGCTGCACTGGCTCCCAGTGGTCTTCCGGGTGCGATTCAAGGTGTTGGTTACCACCTTTAAAGCGCTCCATGGCATAGGACCCGGGTACCTTCGGGACCGACTTTTGCCACCAATAGCCTCCCACCGACCAGTCCGCTCCCACAGAGAGGGTCTCCTCCGGGTGCCATCAGCCAAGTTATGTCGGCTGGCGACACCCAGGGGGAGGGCCTTCTCTGTGGGAGCTCCAGCCCTGTGGAATGAACTGCCCCCCGAAATACGAAAGATTTCCGACCTCCGGGTGTTTCGCTGCGCTCTGAAGACCCTGTTGTTCCGCCAGGCAGGGTTACTAACATAACGTTTTAAATTGGGGTATTTTAAATTTCTGGGATTTTAATTGGAGCCTAATTATTTAATGATTTTAAATTTTAAATTGTTGTCGTGTTTTTTGTGTTTTTAAATAGGCTGTACACCGCCCTGAGTCCTTCGGGAGAAGGGCGGTATAGAAATAAAATTATTATTATTATTATTATTATTATTATTATTATTATTATTATTATTATTATTATTATTATTATTATCTTCATCTTCATCTTCATCTTCATCTGTCTTACATGCTTATATGATTGTGTACAAGTACTGAAATAAAGCAATCCCAAACCAAAGATAAGGTTAATTACAAATAACCAAGGAGTGTCAATATGTAGGAAAATAATATTCTTTAAATATTGGATGAAGCACTGCCTCAATAATGGGTCCACTGTACCTTTGCGATTCTTTCTTGGAAAGCAAAATCAGTATCCCACACCTTGGAGAGATGGTACAGGCAAAGTTTGACAACTCTGGGAAATCACTTGGGAAGCTAATTTCCCTCTTCAGGCCCAGCTACTGAAAGTTTGCCTTAGAAGAAATAAACAAGACATTTGTTTTGCTGACAGCTATTTCCTGCTCATCTGTCCCTAGAAAACATCTCCCCACCCCCAACCTCAGCCAATTAAAAAAAAAAGAAAACTGCTTCTATTCACTGTTGTAGCCTCTGAATGAGGCAGGAGTTACTCATCCTTTCAGTGCGGGCCAAGGAAGTATGCAAAATTTATATCTATCGCCAAGAAACAGATGTGAACTTATCCGGGTTCCTTTCTCTGTTCTCTAGCAAGTGATGTGTGCATGAGAAAAAGAGAGAGCATAAGAGCATGCCTTGCTAAGAGCATAAACAAATAAAGACCAACCCTATCTTTTTAAATGGTAAATGTTGTATGACGTAAAGAATTACACAGACATCTTATTCGTTATCCTTGCTCCATTCTCCTGGGTTCTGCATTGATCAAGCCATCCTTGGAATATTGCATTCCGTTTGGGTGCTGTAATTTAGAAAGGAAATCAACAAAACTGGATTGTGTCCAGTGAAGACTAGCCAAGATAAGAAGAGACCTGGAAAGAAAGGGGAAAAATATCTGGAATGGATATATTTAGTTTGGAAGAGAAACAAATTAGCTATCAAACAGCTAAAGAACTATCATACTAAGATTGTTCCAGGAAATAGGACAAGCAAGAACAATAAAAAAGGAAAATAATAATTAAAAAAAACAATAAAAAAGGAAATAGGACAAGCAAGAACTAAAGATCTAAGTGCCAAAGCCCTCTGTAACAACATTGCCAAAAAGGCATTAAGAGTTGTTAACTAATCTTGCGTAGCTTCTTCTCTGGTAATATTCCTAACAAACAGGAAGCAGCAGATGAAGCTAAGCAGAATCACATCAGATACCTGTACAATTAGCACAGGGAGCCCCCAAGGCTATGTGCTCTCCTCACTTCTCTTCTCTCTGTATACCAATGACTGCATCTCTAATGATCCATATGTTAAACTACTGAAGTTTGCAGATGACACAACAGTGATCGGTCTCATTCAAGACAATGATGAATCCGCATACAGATGGGAGGTTGAACAACTTGCCTTGTGGTGTGACCGGAAAAATCTGGAACTGAGGGCCTGGTGGGGAGTGGAAGGCCCATTTTTCTTTATCACCTGGCTCTAGATCCTCTCTATGCATCTGGGAAGGGTGAAAACAGCCTTCCCTACCCCCTCGGAGGCCCTCCAGAGGCCCAAAACGGCCTGTTTCCCAACTTCCGGTTGGACAGAAAGTGACGTTTTTGCTTTCCCTAGCCTCCAGAGACTTCTAGAGAGGCTCTGGAGGCTGGGGACAGCAAAAAAACATCATATTTTTTTGCCCTTCCCAGATGCATAGAGAGGATCTGGAGCCAGGTGAGAAAGAAAAATGGGCCTACTGGGCCATCACGTGCCAGGAGCGGGAGGGAGGGGGGACACACACGCATGCGCAGGGTGGAGCGCATAGAATTATGGGTTTGGGCACGCACGCACGTGAACCTCCCCTGCTCCCCCCTCCTGGCATGCAATGGCAAAAAGTTTAGCCATCACTGAACTAGAGCATACAAAAATTTGCTAAACCAATTCTCGAATACAGCTCATCTGTCTGGAACCCACATGGCATATAGGACATAAATACAACTGAGAGAGTCCAGAGATATTTCACGAGAAGTGTCCTCCATTCCTCTACCTGCAATAAAATACCTTATGCCACCAGACTTCAAATTTTGGGCTTAGACAACTTAGAACTATGCCAACTTCAGTCTGATCTAAGTGTGGTACATAAAATTATCTGCCACAATGTCCTACCTGTCAATGACTACTTCAGCTTCAACCACAACAATACATGAGCAAATAATAGATACAAACTCAAGGTAAACCGCTCCAAATTCGATTGCAGAAAATATGACTTCAGTAACAGAGTGGTCAATATCTGGAATGCACTACTTGACTTTCTTCCCCAAACCCCCAAAACTTTAACCTTAAAACTATCTACTGTTGACCTCACCCAGGAGTGAAATGCTCCCGGTTCAGACCGGATCGCCTGATCCAGTAGCGATGGTGGTGGGTGGTTCGGAGAACGGGTAGCAAAAATCCCTGTGCCCCCCCCATGCCCAGCTGAGCCACGCGATCATCAGAGGCTTTTTTTTTAACTTTTAAAAGCATTTTTTCTACAACCTCTTCTGCCGAAAAAATGCTTTTAAAAGTAAAAAAAAGCCTCTGATGATCACACGGCTCAGCTGGGATTGTCAGAAGCTTTTAAAAGGATTTTTTCTACAACCTCTTCAGCTGAAGAGGTTGCAGAAAAAAAATGCTTTTAAAAGCCTCTGACGATCAGGCAACTCAGCTGGGATCATCAGAGGCTTTTAAAAGCATTCTTTCTGCTGAAGAGGTGTAGAAAAAATGCTTTTAAAAGTCTCTGACAATCCCAGCTGAGTTTCCTGATCATCAGAGGCTTTTAAAAGCACATTTTTCTGAAACCTCTTCGGCTGAAGAGGTTGTAGAAAGAGATGCTTTTAAAAGCCTCTGACAATCCCAGCTGAGTTGCCTGATCGTCAGAGGCTTTTAAAAGCATTTTTTTCTGCAACCTCTTCGGCCAAAGAGGTTGTAGAAAAAATGCTTTTAAAAGGAAAAAAAAAAAGTTGGCCAGGCCCATCCGGTCACATTACTGCCCCCACCAAGCCACGCCCACAGAACCAGTAGTAACAAATTTTACATTTCACCACTGACCTCACCCCATTCCTAAGAGGTCTGTAGGGGGTGTGCATAAGCGCACCAGCGTGCCTACTGTCCCTGTCCTAATATTCCTTTTTACTCTTACTCTTTTCATGTACTCAAATTATGTTTATACTTTTACCTGTTATCTTACATATGCTTGACAAATAAATAAATAAAAATAAAATAAAAATAAAAGTTTAAATGACAAGGAAATCAGTTTCAGTTGGACATCCAAAAATGTATCCTAAAGTTAATTGCTTTCAATGGTAGACCCTACTTTCTCAATGATGGACTCTCTTTCACTGGAGATGCTTATTCAGAGGCTGAAGGGATATCTGTGAGTTTTCCTGTACTAGCAGTTTTTTGTACTAGGCAGGATGTTGGAAAAGAGGTTCTCCAAGGTCCCTTTTAATCCTTACATATTATGACACCACGATAGCTACACAGGTAAGAATAAGCATTATAATTTAAATAGAGCATAGAGCAATATATAGGACTGCATGGTGGCTCAGTGGTTAAGATGCTGGGCTTGTTGGCTAGAAAGTTGGCAGCCCAGATTTGAGATGTGACCATCACGTGACAGAGTGAGCGCCAATTCCCACCCAGCACTTGCTAATCTAGCAGTTCAAAATGCAAGTAGATAAATAGGTACCACTTCAGGGGGAAGATAACAGGGCTCCATGATGTCATGCTGGTCACATCTCTGAATCTCTGATTGCTAAATGTAAACATTGCAGGAATATACAACAGACAAATGAGCTATGCATTTCTTTTATTTTGCTAAAGCAAAGCAAGCAAGCATCAGCACTAAATTCTCAGTCCTCCCATTTGGTTTTTGTAGAATTTAAATGCTTTATTAGGAAATACAGTTTAAAAAGGCTCTGGTTTAACTTCTGGTTTTACTCCAGCTAGAACTATTTTCATGAACTTAAAGTCTTCTTTTATCTAGTTAATAACAGAGTCACTGCTGTGAGATTTATTTGATTTCACAGTTAGTTAATTAATTTGCTCATTCTGAGCTTTTGCTGTCAATTGTGCTTTTGGAGAAATACTACAGTTTTACACAATATACTGCATCTGGAATAGTTATTATTTCACAGACTTGTTATTATGAAAAATCTAAAGGAAGAGAGAAATTGGTAAAAGGATTCTGTAGTGGATTTATCAGCTGAAAACAACCACATAGAGTGAATGATAGGAAAATAATTCCTTTAAAATATTGTCCATATTCCCAGTGTCTACAGTACTATAAATAGCTTGTACTCTAACGATTTATATTGACTGTTTCCTAATATGATTTGATTGCTTATTTGTTCCCTATGACTATCAAGTGTTGTACCTTATGATTCTTGATGAACATTTCTTTTCTTTTATGTACACTGAGAGCATATGCACCAAGACAAATTCCTTGTGTGTCCAATCACACTTGGCCAATAAATTTATTTATTTATTTATTTGTTTAAATTTCTATACCGCCCTTCTCCAATATAGGACTCAGGGCGGTGAACAGCCAAAATAAAACAAGACATACATACAAAACATACAAAATCTAAAAACTGATTAAAATAATTAAATCTTTTGGCCGTAATTAAAACAATTCCAATTTAAAATCAGTTTAAAATTTGACTCAAGCCAGCCCAGCTAGTTGAAATAAATAGGTTTTCAGGGCCCGACGAAAAATCCGGAGGTCTGTTATTATCCGTAACTCTGGGGGGAGGTTGTTCCAGAGGGTGGGCGCCACCACAGAGAAG